>NC_133740.1:8864977-8887477 GCF_048934315.1 Petromyzon marinus | reverse complement strand
TACTGCTACTACTGCTGCTACTGCTGCTTCTACTGCTGCTGCTGCTGCTACTGCTGCTACTGCTACTACTGCTGCTACTGCTACTACTGCTGCTGTTACTGCTACTGCTGCTACTGCTGCTACTGCTGCTACTACTACTGCTGCTACTGCTGCTACTGCTGCTGCTACTGCTGCTACTGCTACTACTGCTGCTACTACTGCTACTACTGCTACTGCTGCTACTGCAGCTGCTGCTGCTGCTACTGCTGCTGCTACTGCTGCTGCTACTGCTGCTACTGCTGCTGCTACTGCTGCTGCTACTACTGCTGCTACTACTGCTGCTACTGCTGCTGCTACTGCTGCTACTGCTGCTGCTACTGCTGCTACTGCTGCTGCTGCTACTGCTGCTGCTACTGCTGCTGCTGCTACTGCTGCTGCTACTGCGACTACTGCTACTACTGCTACTACTGCTGCTACTGCAGCTGCTGCTACTGCTACTACTACTGCTGCTACTGCTACTACTACTGCTGCTACTGCTGCTGCTACTGCTACTGCTGCTGCTACTGCTGCTACTGCTGCTGTTGCTTTCTCACACGTGGTCACTTTTGGCTGTGGCCAAGGGCAGCCCAACGAAGTGGCTCACCGTCACCGTGCGGAAAGCTTCAAGCAGACTCATAGAGACCCGTAGAGACCCATAGAGACTCATAGAGACACACAGAGACCCATAGAGACCCATAGAGACTCATAGAGACCCGTAGAGACCCACAGAGACCCACAGAGACCCGTAGAGACACATAGAGACACATAGAGACCCACAGAGACCCATAGAGACACATAGAGACCCACAGAGACTCGTAGAGACCCGTAGAGACCCACAGAGACCCATAGAGACACATAGAGACCCATAGAGACACATAGAGACCCTTAGAGACCCACAGAGACCCATAGAGACACATAGAGACCCACAGAGACCCATAGAGACTCATAGAGACCCGTAGAGACCCACAGAGACCCATAGAGACCCGTAGAGACACATAGAGACACATAGAGACCCGTAGAGACACGTAGAGACCCGTAGAGACCCACAGAGACCCATAGAGACACATAGAGATCCACAGAGACCCACAGAGACTCATAGAGACCCATAGAGACCCACAGAGACACGTAGAGACCCGTAGAGACCCGTAGAGACCCACAGAGACACATAGAGACTCATAGAGGCCCACAGAGACCCATAGAGACACATAGAGACACATAGAGACCCACAGAGACCCACAGAGACTCGTAGAGACCCGTAGAGACCCACAGAGACCCATAGAGACTCGTAGAGACCTACAGAGACCCGTAGAGACTCGTAGAGACTCGTAGAGACCCACAGAGACCCATAGAGACCCATAGAGACCCGTAGAGACCCACAGAGACTCGTAGAGACCCGTAGAGACCCACAGAGACCCACAGAGACCCACAGAGACTCATAGAGACCCATAGAGACCCGTAGAGACCCACAGAGACCCATAGAGACACATAGAGACACACAGAGACCCACAGAGACTCATAGAGACCCATTGAGACCCACAGAGACTCATAGAGACCCGTAGAGACCCACAGAGACCCATAGAGACCCGTAGAGACACATAGAGACCCATAGAGACACATAGAGACCCGTAGAGACCCACAGAGACCCATAGAGACACATAGAGACCCACAGAGACCCACAGAGACTCGTAGAGACTCGTAGAGACCCGTAGAGACCCACATAGACCCACAGAGACCCATAGAGACCCGTAGAGACACATAGAGACACATAGAGACCCACAGAGACCCATAGAGACACATAGAGACCCACAGAGACTCGTAGAGACCCGTAGAGACCCACAGAGACCCATAGAGACCCGTAGAGACACATAGAGACCCGTAGAGACACGTAGAGACCCGTAGAGATCCACAGAGACCCATAGAGACACATAGAGACCCACAGAGACCCACAGAGACTCATAGAGACCCATAGAGACCCACAGAGACACATAGAGACACATAGAGACACGTAGAGACCCGTAGAGACCCGTAGAGACCCACAGAGACACATAGAGACTGATAGAGACCCACAGAGACCCATAGAGACACATAGAGACCCACAGAGACCCACAGAGACTCATAGAGACCCGTAGAGACCCACAGAGACCCATAGAGACTCGTAGAGACCTACAGAGACCCATAGAGACTCACAGAGACCCACAGACACCCATAGAGACCCGTAGAGACCCGTAGAGACCCACATAGACTCATAGAGACCCGTAGAGACCCACAGAGACCCACAGAGACTCATAGAGACCCACAGAGACCCGTAGAGACCCGTAGAGACCCACAGCGACCCATAGAGACACATAGAGACACAGAGACCCATAGAGACCCATAGAGACCCACAGAGACTCATAGAGACCCACAGAGACCCGTAGAGACTTGTAGAGACCCACAGAGACTCATAGAGACACATAGAGACCCACAGAGACTCATAGAGACCCATAGAGACCCATAGAGACCCGTAGAGACCCACAGAGACTCATAGAGACCCATAGAGACCCGTAGAGAACCGTAGAGACTCACAGAGACCCATAGAGACACATAGAGACACATAGAGACCCGTAGAGACCCACAGAGACACACAGAGACACATAGCGACCCGTAGAGACCCGTAGAGACCCATAGAGACACATAGAGACCCACAGAGACCCACAGAGACTCGTAGAGACCCGTAGAGACCCACAGAGACCCATAGAGACCCATAGAGACCCGTAGAGACCCACAGAGACCCACAGAGACCCATAGAGACCCATAGAGACCCACAGAGACCCATAGAGACACATAGAGACACATAGAGACACATAGAGACCCATTGAGACCCACAGAGCCCCACAGAGACTCATAGAGACACAGAGACCCGTAGAGACCCACAGCAACCCATAGAGACCCATAGAGACCCATAGAGACCCGTAGAGACCCATTTAGACTCATAGAGACCCATAGAGACTCGTAGAGACCCATAGAGACCCGTAGAGACCCATTTAGACCCACAGAGAACCATAGAGACACATAGAGACCCATAGAGACCCACAGAGACCCATAGAGACTCGTAGAGACCCACAGAGACCCACAGAGACCCACAGAGACCCATAGAGACCCATAGACCCACAACAGACTCATAGAGACCCACAGCAGACTCATAGAGACCCGTAGAGACCCAGAGACAAACAGCAGACTCATAGAGACCCACAGAGACACACAGAGACGCATAGAGACCCATAGAGACCCACAGAGATCCATAGAGACACACAGAGACTCATAGAGAGCCATAGAGACCCACAGCAGACTCATAGAGACCCACAGAGACCCATAGAGACTCATAGAGACCCATAGAGACCCACAGCAGACTCATAGAGACCCACAGAGACCCATAGAGACACACAGAGACTCATAGAGACTCATAAAGACCCACAGCAGACTCATAGAGACCCACTGCAGACTCATAGAGACCCACAGAGACCCATAGAGACACATAGAGACACATAGAGACACACAGCAGACTCATAGAGACCCACAGAGACCCATAGAGACACACAGAGACCCATAGAGACCCACAGCAGACTCATAGAGACCCATTGAAACACACAGAGACCCATAGAGACCCATAGAGACACACAGAGACCCATAGAGACACACAGAGACCCATAGAGACTCATAGAGACCCACAGCAGACGCATAGAGACCCATAGAGACACACAGAGACCCATAGAGACCCATAAAGACACACAGAGACACACAGACCCATAGAGACACACAGAGACCCATAGAGACCCATAGAGACCCATAGAGACCCACAGAGACACACAGAGACCCAGAGACTCATCAATACCCACAGAGACCCATAGAGACACACAGATACCCATAGAGACCCACAGCAGACTCAGAGACACATATAGACCCATAGACACACAGAGACCCATAGAGACCCATAAAGACACACAGAGACACACAGACCCATAGAGACACACAGAGACCCATAGAGACCCATAGAGACCCATAGAGACCCATAGAGACCCACAGAGACACACAGATACCCACAGAGACACAGAGACTCATCAATACCCACAGAGACCCATAGAGACACACAGAGACCCATACAGACTCATAGAGACCCACAGAGACACACAGACACACAGAGACCCATATAGACCCATAGAGACCCATAGAGACCCACAGAGACCCACAGAGACCCACAGCAGACTCATAGAGACACACAGAGACCCAGAGACTCACAGAGACCAATAAAGACCCACAGATACCCACATAGACCCAGAGACTCATCAAGACCCAGAGAGACCCATAGAGACCCACAGACTCACAGAGACCCGGAGACTCAGAGACCCATAAAGCCCACAGAGACCTAGAGACTCACAGAGACCTAGAGACTCACAGAGACTCAAAGAGACCCAGAGACTCACAGAGACCCATAAGACCCACAGAGACCCAGATTCTCATAGAGACCCACAGAGGCTCATTTTGACCACAAGTATTGTGGGTAATGCAGCAACATGATTCCTCGTGAAAAGGTTTCAGTTTTTTCGTGTGGCCACACTCCTGCTGATGATCTCGATGAATGTCGACGTCCGCCCGGCCGCCCCATGTGCCCACAGGGACTGGTGCATCTCCCGGCAGCTGTGGTGGGGGCATCGCATCCCCGCGTACCACGTGACCATTCAGGGGGGCGGCCACACCACGGCCAGCGCGGTGAGACGCTCGGCACTGCGGCACGGAGGTGGTAGCGGTGGTTGTTGTTGTGGTTGTTGTTGTGGTTGTTGTGGTGGCGGTGACGGTGGTGGATGCAGGGTGACGATGTGTACGAGCTGTGGGTGAGCGGTTGTTGTTGTTGTGGTTGTTGTTGTGGTTGTTGTTGTGGTTGTTGTTGTGGTTGTTGTTGGTGGTGTGGTGGCCGCAGGGTGACGATGTGGACGAGCTGTGGGTGAGCGGTGGTTGTTGTGGTGGTTGTTGTTGTGGTTGTTGTGGTGGTGGATGCAGGGTGACGATGTGTACGAGCTGTGGGTGAGCGATGGTTGTTGTTGTGGTTGTTGTTGTGGTTGTTGTGGTTGTTGTTGTTGTTGTGGTGGTGGATGCAGGGTGACGATGTGTACGAGCTGTGGGTGAGCGATGGTTGTTGTTGTGGTTGTTGTTGTGGTTGTTGTTGTAGTTGTTGTGGTTGTTGTTGTGGTTGTTGTTGTTGTGGTTGTGGTGGTGGATGCAGGGTGACGATGTGGACGAGCTGTGGGTGAGCGATGGTTGTTGTTGTGGTTGTTGTTGTTGTGGATGTTGTTGTTGTTGTGGATGTTGTTGTTGTTGTGGTTGTTGTTGGTGGTGTGGTGGATGCAGGGTGACGATGTGGACGAGCTGTGGGTGAGTGGTGGTTGTTGTGGTTGTTGTGGTTGTTGTGGTTGTTGTTGTGGTTGTTGTGGTTATTGTTGTGGTTGTTGTTGTGGTGGATGCAGGGTGACGATGTGGACGAGCTGTGGGTGAGCGGTGGTTGTTGTGGTTGTTGTTGTGGTTGTTGTAGGAGTGGTGAAGGTGAGCCCTGCCCATGACGAGGTTGTTGTTGTTGTGGTTGTTGTTGTGGTTGTTGTTGTGGTGGATGCAGGGTGACGATGTGGACGAGCTGTGGGTGAGCGGTGGTTGTTGTTGTTGTGGTTGTTGTTGTTGTGGTGGTTGTTGTTGTTGTGGTGTGGATGCAGGGTGACGATGTGGATGAGCTGTGGGTGAGCGGTGGTTGTTGTTGTGGTTGTTGTTGTGGTTGTTCTTGTTGTGGTTGTTGTTGTGGTTGTTGTGGTGGTGGATGCAGGGTGACGATGTGGACGAGCTGTGGGTGAGCGATGGTTGTTGTGGTTGTTGTTGTAGGAGTGGTGAAGGTGAGCCCTGCCCATGACGAGGTTGTTGTTGTTGTGGTTGTTGTTGTTGTAGGAGTGGTGAAGGTGAGCCCTGCCCATGACGAGGTTGTTGTTGTTGTTGTGGTTGTTGTTGTTGTAGGAGTGGTGAAGGTGAGCCCTGCCCATGACGAGGTTGTTGTTGTTGTGGTTGTGGTTGTTGTGGTGGTTGTGGTTGTTGTTGTGGTGGATGCAGGGTGACGATGTGGACGAGCTGTGGGTGAGCGATGGTTGTTGTTGTGGTTGTTGTGGTGGTTGTGGTGGATGCAGGGTGACGATGTGTACGAGCTGTGGGTGAGCGATGGTTGTTGTTGTTGTGGTTGTTGTTGTGGTTGTTGTTGTGGTTGTTGTTGTGGTTGTTGTTGTGGTTGTTGTGGTGGATGCAGGGTGACGATGTGGACGAGCTGTGGGTGAGCGGTGGTTGTTGTGGTTGTTGTTGTTGTGGTTGTTGTTGTGGTGGATGCAGGGTGACGATGTGGACGAGCTGTGGGTGAGTGGTGGTTGTTGTGGTTGTTGTTGTTGTGGTTGTTGTTGTGGTGGATGCAGGGTGACGATGTGGACGAGCTGTGGGTGAGCGGGCGCACGGAGGAGGAGGCGAGGGCAAAAGCGGCGAAGAAATTCAACGTTGATCCCCAGCTTATCCACCTGCGACAAGGTGACCACCACCCCATCGTGACCCCATCGTGACCCCACCCCCATCGTGACCCCCCCCCCCAATCGTGACCCCCATCACCACCAGCAACGCGCTCGCCACCGTTATTAACAACCTACATCCACATTGTGACGGCGGTGGTGGTGATGATGGTGACGGTGCTAGTGGCGGTGACGATGGTAGTGGTGATGGTGGTGACAATGGTGGTGGTGGTGATTGTGGTAGTGATGATGGTGGTGGTGGTGATGGTGATGGTGGTGATGGTGATGGTGGTGATGGTGGTGACTGGTGGTGGTGATGATTGTGGTGGTGGTGACAATGGTGGTGGTGGTGATGATGATGGTGACAGTTGTGGTGACGGTGGTGGTGGTGATGATGATGGTGACGGTGGCGATGACGATGGTAGTGGCGGTGACGGTGCTAGTGGTGGTGACGATGGTGATGGTGGTGGTGATGATGATGATGGTGACGGTGGTGGTGATGGTGATGATGGTGACAGTGGCGATGACGATGGTAGTGGTGTTGACGATGGTGATGGTGATGATGGTGGTGGTGATGGTGACAGTGGCGATGAGTGGTAGTGGTGGTGACGATGGTGATGATGGTGGTGGGTGATGATGGCGGTGACGATGGTGACAGTGGCGATGACGATGGTGGTGGTGGTGATGATGGTGACAGTGGCGATGACGATGGTAGTGGTGGTGACGATGGTGGTGGTGATCATGGTGACAGTGGCGATGACAGTGGTAGTGGTGGTGACGATGGTGGTGGTGATGATGGTGACAGTGGCGATGACAGTGGTAGTGGTAGTGACAACGGTGATGGTGGTGGTGATGATGATGGTGACATTGATGATGGTGGTTGTGACGGTAGCGGTGGTTGTGACGGTGGTGGTGGTCGCGATGATCTATGCACTGCTTGAGCTGATTGTGTTCACCCTGTGTGATTGTTATTGTGGTTATTGTTGTTGTTGCAGACGACGATGTGCTGGACACGTGGTTCTCATCCGGACTCTTCCCCTTCTCCATCTTCGGTTGGCCCGACGAGGTGAGATGGTGGTGGTGGTGATGACGATGGTGATGACGATGGTGATGGTGATGACGATGGTGACGATGATGGTGACAATGATGGTGATGATGATGGTGACGACGATGGTGACGATGATGGTGATGACGATGATGGTGACAATGATGGTGATGACGATGGTGATGATGATGGTGATGACGATGGTGACGACGATGGTGACGACGATGGTGACGATGATGGTGATGACGATGGTGACGGTGGTGATGATGGTGACGACGATGGTGACGACGATGGTGACGATGATGGTGATGACGATGATGGTGACAATGATGGTGATGACGATGGTGATGATGATGGTGATGACGATGGTGATGACGATGGTGACGACGATGGTGACGACGATGGTGACGACGATGGTGACGACGATGGTGACGGTGGTGATGATGGTGACGACGATGGTGACGACGATGGTGACGATGATGGTGATGACGATGGTGACGACGATGGTGACGATGATGGTGACGATGATGGTGACGGTGGTGGTGATGACGATGGTGATGATGATGGTGATGACGATGGTGATGATGTTGGTAGTGATCATGTTGCTGGTGTTGCTGGTGACCATGTTGACGACGATGTTGCTGGTTAACCGTGTTGCTGGTTGACAGTGTTGCTGGTTGACCGTGTTTCCGACGATGTTGCTGGTGACCGTGTTGACGACGATGGTGCTGGTGACCGTGTTGCTGGTGACCGTGTTGCTGGTGACCGTGTTGCTGGTTGACCGTGTTGCTGGTGACCGTGTTGCTGGGTGACCGCGTTGACGACGCCGTAGACGGAGGAGCTGCGCGTGTTCTACCCGGGCACGCTGCTGGAGACGGGTCACGACATCCTCTTCTTCTGGGTGGCACGAATGGTCATGCTGGGACTCCGGCTGCTCGGGAAGCTGCCCTTCAAGGAGGTGGGAGCTTCACGTTGGGCCGTGTCTCTGTCTGTCGCTTAACGATGGTCGTGTCTCTGTCTGTGTCACTTCACGTTGTGCCGTGTCTCTGTCTGTCGCTTAACGATGGTCGTGTCTCTGTCTGTGTCACTTCACGTTGTGCCGTGTCTCTGTCTGTCGCTTAACGATGGTCGTGTCTCTGTCTGTGTCACTTCACGTTGTGCCGTGTCTCTGTCTGTCGCTTAACGATGGTCGTGTCTCTGTCTGTGTCACTTCACGATGGCCGTGTCTCTGTCTGTCGCTTAACGATGGTCGTGTCTCTCTCTGTGTTCACGTTGTGCCGTGTCTCTCTCTGTGTTCACGTCGTGCCGTGTCTCTCTCTGTGTTCACGTCGTGCCGTGTCTCTCTCTGTGTTCACGTCGTGCCGTGTCTCTCTCTGTGTTCACGATGTGCCGTGTCTCTCTCTGTGTCACTTCACGTCGTGCCGTGTCTCTCTCTGTGTTCACGTTGTGCCGTGTCTCTCTCTGTGTTGGTTCACGTTGTGCCGTGTCTCTCTCTGTCGCTTCACGATGGCCGTGTCTCTCTGGGTTCACGATGGCCGTGTCTCTCTGTGGGGTTCACGTTGTGCCGTGTCTCTGTCTGTGTCACTTCACGATGGCCGTGTCTCTCCCTGTGTTGGTTCACGATGTGCCGTGTCTCTCTGGGTTCACGATGGCCGTGTCTCTCTCTGTGGGGTTCACGTTGGCCGTGTCTCTCTCTGTGTGTCGCTTCACGTTGTGCCGTGTCTCTGCCTGCGTCACTTCACGATGGCCGTGTCTCTGTCTGTGGGATTCACGTTGTGCCGTGTCTCTGTGTGTGTCACTTCACGATGGCCGTGTCTCTCTCTGGTTCACGATGGCCGTGTCTCTCTCTGTGTCACTTCACGATGGCGGTGTCTCTGTCTGTGTCACTTCACGATGGCCGTGTCTCTGTCTGTGTGACTTCACGATGGCCGTGTCTCTCTCTGTGTCGGTTCACGATGGCCATGTCTCTCTGGGTTCACGATGGCCGTGTCTCTGTCTGTGTTGCTTCACGATGGTCGTGTCTCTCTCTGTCGCTTCACGATGGCCGTGTCTCTTTGTGGGTTCACAATGGCCATGTCTCTCTCTGTGGGGTTCACAATGGCCATGTCTCTGGGTTCACAATGGCCATGTCTCTGTGGGGTTCACAATGGCCGTGTCTCTGGGTTCACGATGGCCGTGTCTCTCTCTGTGGGGTTCACAATGGCCATGTCTCTGGGTTCACGATGGCCGTGTCTCTCTCTGTGGGGTTCACGATGGACGTGTCTCTCTCTCCCGTGGGGTTCACAATGGCCGTGTCTCTCTCTGTGGGTTCACAATGGCCATGTCTCTCTCTGTGGGGTTCACAATGGCCGTGTCTCTGGGTTCACAATGGCCGTGTCTCTGGGTTCACGATGGCCGTGTCTCTCTCTCCCGTGGGGTTCACAATGGCCGCGTCTCTCTATCTCCCTGGGTCCACGATGGCCGGGTCGGAGACACCCCGACTCCTGAGCAGTCTTCTCTCCGGACCCACCGCACGGCAACGGCACTTGCCCCAGCGATCCCCTTAAGGCTACGCGCGTGGCGGGGCGCCTTTGTCTCTGCAGGTGTACCTGCACGCAATCGTCCGCGACGCCCACGGGCGGAAGATGAGCAAATCCCTGGGCAACGTCATCGACCCGGTCAGCGTCATCCACGGCATCACCCTGCAGGTGAGGTCGCGCCGAGGTCACCGGCGAGGTCACACCGTTGTGAGGTCGCCGTCTCAACACAAACCACGAAAGGGTGCCCCCGGTGCCTCGGCTGAACTGATGTCGATGGCGACGATGATGGCGATGATGGTGATGATGGTGATATTGATGGTGAAATGAGTTAAATGATGACGTCACCCTGCTGCTCTATTTAAGACCGAGAGCAAGCGAGGGCTTTACCATTCTGGCGAATTGCCCGATGATGCTGGATGTATTTACCAGCGAAACGTCGTACTATTCAAACTGTAAATGTTGTGGATTCACTCTTCAACACACCGGTATGGGGCTAAAGTAGTGAACTATTTGTCTTTTGTCAACGTGACACTTTATTTTGCTGATTGGCCGTGTCGGGTGGTGGAGGGTTACGACACATTTATAAATAACGCGACCTAACCCAAAAACCTTTATTATGAATGATGGTGATATTGATGTTAACGGTAGTGATGTTGATATTGATGATGTTCATATTGATGGTGTTGATGTGTTTGTTGTATGTGTTGATATTGATGGTGGTATTGATGGTGGTGATGTTGATATTGAAGGTGATGGCGATGTTGTTGTCGTCGTTGATTTGATGACAGTGATGTCGACGATGTTGACGTTGCAGGAGCTGCACGATTCCCTGCAGGATGGAAACCTCGACCCTCTGGAAGTGCAGAAAGCCATCGAGGGCCAGGTGATGCCATCACCACCGTCGCCCTACACGCCACCATCACCATCGCCACCATAGCTCTACCCCTGGCCCCCCTAACCCACACCACCGCCACCGTCACCCCTCGCAACATCGAGCATTTGGCTGCCCCTGTTTAATTTCCACGCGGCGACGACGACGAGCCCGCTCCGTTGAGCTCTCGTTTGTGATAACCCCCAGGGGGGGGTGGGGGGCGGTCCCTTGTTGACTAAAGGGGCTACAACAGAAGCTCAGTTGGGGGGCCTTACCCTGGTCAAATAACTAAACAATGCCTAAACCCCCTCTCTCCGCTCCCTGTCCCACAGACAGCGGACTTCCCGAACGGAATCCCGGAGTGCGGCACGGACGCCCTGAGATTCGCGCTGTGCGCCTACACGGCACAGGGTGAGGAGGCGCGTGGCGATCACACGGGGCACCGCCAGGAGCCAGATGGGAGATGGGCAGGAACCAGATGTAGAATAGGCAGGAGCCAGATGCGGGAAAGGCAGGAGCCAGACAGGAGAAAGATGTGGGATGGGGTACGAACATAGATGTGGGTTGGGTAACAACCAGATGTGGGATGGGGAGGAGCCAGATGTGAGATTGGGCGGGAGCCAGACAGGAGGAGCAAGATGTGGGATGGGTACATGTGGCGTCGGCCAGGTAAAGGAGCCAAGGATTGTGAATCTCTTTAACGGTCAAATCTCACCCCTCCCTCTTCCCCACCCCCCCATCCCCCCCTTCTGCCATTTCCCGCCTCCATCCGTTTCCCCCGCCCCCGCCCTGACCCAGGCCGAGACATCAACCTGGATGTGAACCGGATTCTGGGCTACCGCCACTTCTGCAACAAGATGTGGAACGCCACGCGGTTCTGCCTCAAGGTGCTGGGCCCGGACTTCCGTCCAGCAGCGACGGCCGCGGTGAGTGCCACCGCACACACACACAGACACACACACACACATACGTACGTACGTACAATACGTACGCACGCCTCGCGCGTTCCGCGTCAAGCGGGAGGGCGACTTGAACCGTACTTCACCGCGCGGCGGCGGGGCGCGCCCATGTGTGAGCAGGTGCCGGATGGCGCCGGCGAGATGGAACGCTGGGTCCTGAGCCGGTTGAGCGCCGCCGTGAGCGCCTGCGACGCGGCGTTCCGCTCCTACGACTTCCCCGCCATCACCACGGCCATCTACAGCTTCTGGCTCTACGAGCTGTGCGACGTCTACCTGGTGAGCCCCGTCACGGGCCGGACGGGTGACCGGCTTAACCCGCTAGTTGGGCAACCACGTAGCTGCCTAACCAGCCACGTGGCTAACCAGACAACTGGCTTACTGGGTGTCCAGCTAATAATAATAATCAGATACCCGGCTAACCAGATAACCATCTTACCAGCTTAATGGCTATCCAGCTAATAATAACAACCAGATAGACGGATAACCGGTTTATTGGCTATCCAGCTAACGAGCTTACTGGCTAGCCAGATAAGCTAACAAGATAGACAACCAGATAACTGGCTTACTGGCTATCCAGCTAACCAGATAAGACAACCAGATAACCAGTTCACTGTCTATCCAGCTAACCAGATGAGACAACCAGATAACCAGTTTACTGTCTATCCAGCTAACCAGATGAGACAACCAGATAACCAGTTTCCTGGCTATCCAGCTAACCAGATAAGAACAACCAGATAACCGGCTTACTGGCTATCCAGCTAACCAGATAAGACAACCAGATAACCAGTTTACTGTCTATCCAGCTAACCAGATGAGACAACCAGATAACCAGTTTCCTGGCTATCCAGCTAACCAGATAAGAACAACCAGATAACCGGCTTACTGGCTATCCAGCTAACCAGATAAGACAACCAGATAACCAGTTTACTGTCTATCCAGCTAACCAGATGAGACAACCAGATAACCAGTTTCCTGGCTATCCAGCTAACCAGATAAGAACAACCAGATAACCGGCTTACTGGCTATCCAGCTAACCAGCTTACTGGCTATCCAGCTAACCCAATAAGACACAGATAACCAGCCTACTGGCTATCCAGCTAACCAGATAAGACAACCAGATAAGCAGCTTACTGGCTATCCAGCTAACCAGATAACCGGCTTACTGGCTATCCAGCTAAGACACAACCAGATAACCGGTTTACTGGCTATCCAGCTTACCAGATAAGACAACCAGATAACTGGCTTACTGGCTATCCAGCTAACCAGATAACCGGCTTACTGGCTATCCAGCTAACCAGATAAGAGACCAGATAATCGGCTTACTGGCTATCCAGCTAACCAGATGAGACACAACCAGATAACCGGCTTACTGGCTATCCAGCTAAGACACAACCAGATAACCGGCTTACTGGCTATCCAGCTAAGACAACCAGATAACCGGCTTACTGGCTATCCAGCTAAGACAACCAGATAACTGGCTTACTGGCTATCCAGCTAAGACACAACCAGATAACCGGCTTACTGGCTATCCAGCTAAGACAACCAGATAACCGGCTTACTGGCTATCCAGCTAAGACACAACCAGATAACCGGCTTACTGGCTATCCAGCTAAGACACAACCAGATAACCGGCTTACTGGCTATCCAGCTAACCAGATGACACAACCAGATAACCGGCTTACTGGCTATCCAGCTAAGACACAACCAGATAACCGGCTTACTGGCTATCCAGCTAAGACAACCAGATAACCGGCTTACTGGCTATCCAGCTAAGACAACCAGATAACTGGCTTACTGGCTATCCAGCTAAGACACAACCAGATAACCGGCTTACTGGCTATCCAGCTAACCAGATGACACAACCAGATAACCGGCTTACTGGCTATCCAGCTAAGACACAACCAGATAACCGGCTTACTGGCTATCCAGCTAAGACACAACCAGATAACCGGCTTACTGGCTATCCAGCTAAGACAACCAGATAACCGGCTTACTGGCTATCCAGCTAAGACAACCAGATAACTGGCTTACTGGCTATCCAGCTAAGACACAACCAGATAACCGGCTTACTGGCTATCCAGCTAAGACAACCAGATAACCGGCTTACTGGCTATCCAGCTAAGACACAACCAGATAACCGGCTTACTGGCTATCCAGCTAACCAGATGACACAACCAGATAACCGGCTTACTGGCTATCCAGCTAAGACACAACCAGATAACCGGCTTACTGGCTATCCAGCTATACAGCTAAGACACAACCAGATAACCGGCTCGCTTTTGTCTTGCGGCCGTGTCCCGCCGCAGGAGTGCGTGAAGCCTCTGGCGGGAGGCTCTGCGGAGGGCGGCCCCCCGGCGCCCGGCCTGGCCGCGTGCCGCCAGGCCCTCTACTCGTGCCTGGACGGGGGCCTGCGTCTGGCCGCCCCCCTCATGCCCTTCCTCACCGAGGAGCTCTACCAGCGTCTGCCACGCAGGCCGACGGCGGCGGCGCGGCCCCCGCCGGCCTCCATCGCTGTCAGCCCCTACCCGGAGGAGCACGAGGTAAGGGGGGGGGGGGGGGGTGTAGTGGGGGGGGAGAGTGGAGAGTGGAGGGGTTAGCGGGGAGAGTGGAGAGTGGAGGGGTTAGCGGGGAGAGTGGAGAGTGGAGGGGTTAGCGGGGAGAGTGGAGAGTGGAGGGGTTAGCGGGGAGAGTGGAGAGTGGAGGGGTTAGCGGGGAGAGTGGAGAGTGGAGGGGTTAGCGGGGAGAGTGGAGAGTGGAGGGGTTAGCGGGGAGAGTGGAGAGTGGAGGGGTTAGCGGGGAGAGTGGAGAGTGGAGGGGTTAGCGGGGAGAGTGGAGAGTGGAGGGGTTAGCGGGGAGAGTGGAGAGTGGAGGTTAGCGGGGAGAGTGGAGAGTGGAGGGGTTAGCGGGGAGAGTGGAGAGTGGAGGGGTTAGCGGGGAGAGTGGAGAGTGGAGGGGTTAGCGGGGAGAGTGGAGAGTGGAGGGGTTAGCGGGGAGAGTGGAGAGTGGAGGGGTTAGCGGGGAGAGTGGAGAGTGGAGGGGTTAGCGGGGAGAGTGGAGAGTGGAGGGGTTAGCGGGGAGAGTGGAGAGTGGAGGGGTTAGCGGGGAGAGTGGAGAGTGGAGGGGTTAGCGGGGAGAGTGGAGAGTGGAGGGGTTAGCGGGGAGAGTGGAGAGTGGAGGGGTTAGCGGGGAGAGTGGAGAGTGGAGGGGTTAGCGGGGAGAGTGGAGAGTGGAGGGGTTAGCGGGGAGAGTGGAGAGTGGAGGGGTTAGCGGGGAGAGTGGAGAGTGGAGGGGTTAGCGGGGAGAGTGGAGAGTGGAGGGGTTAGCGGGGAGAGTGGAGAGTGGAGGGGTTAGCGGGGAGAGTGGAGAGTGGAGGGGTTAGCGGGGAGAGTGGAGAGTGGAGGGGTTAGCGGGGAGAGTGGAGAGTGGAGGGGTTAGCGGGGAGAGTGGAGAGTGGAGGGGTTAGCGGGGAGAGTGGAGAGTGGAGGGGTTAGCGGGGAGAGTGGAGAGTGGAGGGGTTAGCGGGGAGAGTGGAGAGTGGAGGGGGGGGAGAGTGGAGAGTGGAGGGGTTAGCGGGGAGAGTGGAGAGTGGAGGGGTTAGCGGGGAGAGTGGAGAGTGGAGGGGTTAGCGGGGAGAGTGGAGAGTGGAGGGGTTAGCGGGGAGAGTGGAGAGTGGAGGGGTTAGCGGGGAGAGTGGAGAGTGGAGGGGTTAGCGGGGAGAGTGGAGAGTGGAGGGGTTAGCGGGGAGAGTGGAGAGTGGAGGGGTTAGCGGGGAGAGTGGAGAGTGGAGGGGTTAGCGGGGAGAGTGGAGAGTGGAGGGGTTAGCGGGGAGAGTGGAGAGTGGAGGGGTTAGCGGGGAGAGTGGAGAGTGGAGGGGTTAGCGGGGAGAGTGGAGAGTGGAGGGGTTAGCGGGGAGAGTGGAGAGTGGAGGGGTTAGCGGGGAGAGTGGAGAGTGGAGGGGTTAGCGGGGAGAGTGGAGAGTGGAGGGGTTAGCGGGGAGAGTGGAGAGTGGAGGGGTTAGCGGGGAGAGTGGAGAGTGGAGGGGTTAGCGGGGAGAGTGGAGAGTGGAGGGGTTAGCGGGGAGAGTGGAGAGTGGAGGGGTTAGCGGGGAGAGTGGAGAGTGGAGGGGTTAGCGGGGAGAGTGGAGAGTGGAGGGGTTAGCGGGGAGAGTGGAGAGTGGAGGGGTTAGCGGGGAGAGTGGAGAGTGGAGGGGTTAGCGGGGAGAGTGGAGAGTGGAGGGGTTAGCGGGGAGAGTGGAGAGTGGAGGGGTTAGCGGGGAGAGTGGAGAGTGGAGGGGTTAGCGGGGAGAGTGGAGAGTGGAGGGGTTAGCGGGGAGAGTGGAGAGTGGAGGGGTTAGCGGGGAGAGTGGAGAGTGGAGGGGTTAGCGGGGAGAGTGGAGAGTGGAGGGGTTAGCGGGGAGAGTGGAGAGTGGAGGGGTTAGCGGGGAGAGTGGAGAGTGGAGGGGTTAGCGGGGAGAGTGGAGAGTGGAGGGGTTAGCGGGGAGAGTGGAGAGTGGAGGGGTTAGCGGGGAGAGTGGAGAGTGGAGGGGTTAGCGGGGAGAGTGGAGAGTGGAGGGGTTAGCGGGGAGAGTGGAGAGTGGAGGGGTTAGCGGGGAGAGTGGAGAGTGGAGGGGTTAGCGGGGAGAGTGGAGAGTGGAGGGGTTAGCGGGGAGAGTGGAGAGTGGAGGGGTTAGCGGGGAGAGTGGAGAGTGGAGGGGTTAGCGGGGAGAGTGGAGAGTGGAGGGGTTAGCGGGGAGAGTGGAGAGTGGAGGGGTTAGCGGGGAGAGTGGAGAGTGGAGGGGTTAGCGGGGAGAGTGGAGAGTGGAGGGGTTAGCGGGGAGAGTGGAGAGTGGGGGGTTAGCGGGGAGAGTGGAGAGTGGGGGGGTTAGCGGGGAGAGTGGAGAGTGGGGGGGTTAGCGGGGAGAGTGGAGAGTGGGGGGGTTAGCGGGGAGAGTGGAGAGTGGGGGGGTTAGCGGGGAGAGTGGAGAGTGGGGGGGTTAGCGGGGAGAGTGGAGAGTGGGGGGGTTAGCGGGGAGAGTGGAGAGTGGGGGGGTTAGCGGGGAGAGTGGAGAGTGGGGGGGTTAGCGGGGAGAGTGGAGAGTGGGGGGGTTAGCGGGGAGAGTGGAGAGTGGGGGGGTTAGCGGGGAGAGTGGAGAGTGGGGGGGGTTAGCGGGGAGAGTGGAGAGTGGGGGGGTTAGCGGGGAGAGTGGGGGGTTAGCGGAGTGGGGGGGTTAGCGGGGAGAGTGGAGAGTGGGGGGTTAGCGGGGAGAGTGGAGAGTGGGGGGGTTAGCGGGGAGAGTGGAGAGTGGGGGGGTTAGCGGGGAGAGTGGAGAGTGGGGGGGTTAGCGGGGAGAGTGGAGAGTGGGGGGGTTAGCGGGGAGAGTGGAGAGTGGGGGGGTTAGCGGGGAGAGTGGAGAGTGGGGGGGTTAGCGGGGAGAGTGGAGAGTGGGGGGGTTAGCGGGGAGAGTGGAGAGTGGGGGGGGTTAGCGGGGAGAGTGGAGAGTGGGGGGGTTAGCGGGGAGAGTGGAGAGTGGGGGGGTTAGCGGGGAGAGTGGAGAGTGGGGGGGTTAGCGGGGAGAGTGGAGAGTGGGGGGGTTAGCGGGGAGAGTGGAGAGTGGGGGGGTTAGCGGGGAGAGTGGAGAGTGGGGGGGTTAGCGGGGAGAGTGGAGAGTGGGGGGGTTAGCGGGGAGAGTGGAGAGTGGGGGGGTTAGCGGGGAGAGTGGAGAGTGGGGGGTTAGCGGGGAGAGTGGAGAGTGGGGGGTTAGCGGGGAGAGTGGAGAGTGGGGGGGTTAGCGGGGAGAGTGGAGAGTGGGGGGGTTAGCGGGGAGAGTGGAGAGTGGGGGGGTTAGCGGGGAGAGTGGAGAGTGGGGGGGTTAGCGGGGAGAGTGGAGAGTGGGGGGGTTAGCGGGGAGAGTGGAGAGTGGGGGGGTTAGCGGGGAGAGTGGAGAGTGGGGGGGTTAGCGGGGAGAGTGGAGAGTGGGGGGGTTAGCGGGGAGAGTGGAGAGTGGGGGGGTTAGCGGGGAGAGTGGAGAGTGGGGGGGTTAGCGGGGAGAGTGGAGAGTGGGGGGGTTAGCGGGAGAGTGGAGAGTGGGGGGGTTAGCGGGGAGAGTGGAGAGTGGGGGGGTTAGCGGGGAGAGTGGAGAGTGGGGGGGTTAGCGGGGAGAGTGGAGAGTGGGGGGGTTAGCGGGGAGAGTGGAGAGTGGGGGGGTTAGCGGGGAGAGTGGAGAGTGGGGGGGTTAGCGGGGAGAGTGGAGAGTGGGGGGGTTAGCGGGGAGAGTGGAGAGTGGGGGGGTTAGCGGGGAGAGTGGAGAGTGGGGGGGTTAGCGGGGAGAGTGGAGAGTGGGGGGGTTAGCGGGGAGAGTGGAGAGTGGGGGGGTTAGCGGGGAGAGTGGAGAGTGGGGGGGTTAGCGGGGAGAGTGGAGAGTGGGGGGGTTAGCGGGGAGAGTGGAGAGTGGGGGGGTTAGCGGGGAGAGTGGAGAGTGGGGGGGTTAGCGGGGAGAGTGGAGAGTGGGGGGGGTTAGCGGGGAGAGTGGAGAGTGGGGGGGTTAGCGGGGAGAGTGGAGAGTGGGGGGGTTAGCGGGGAGAGTGGAGAGTGGGGGGGTTAGCGGGGAGAGTGGAGAGTGGGGGGGTTAGCGGGGAGAGTGGAGAGTGGGGGGGTTAGCGGGGAGAGTGGAGAGTGGGGGGGTTAGCGGGGAGAGTGGAGAGTGGGGGGGTTAGCGGGGAGAGTGGAGAGTGGGGGGGTTAGCGGGGAGAGTGGAGAGTGGGGGGGTTAGCGGGGAGAGTGGAGAGTGGGGGGGTTAGCGGGGAGAGTGGAGAGTGGGGGGGTTAGCGGGGAGAGTGGAGAGTGGGGGGGTTAGCGGGGAGAGTGGAGAGTGGGGGGGTTAGCGGGGAGAGTGGAGAGTGGGGGGGTTAGCGGGGAGAGTGGAGAGTGGGGGGGTTAGCGGGGAGAGTGGAGAGTGGGGGGGTTAGCGGGGAGAGTGGAGAGTGGGGGGGTTAGCGGGGAGAGTGGAGAGTGGGGGGGTTAGCGGGGAGAGTGGAGAGTGGGGGGGTTAGCGGGGAGAGTGGAGAGTGGGGGGGTTAGCGGGGAGAGTGGAGAGTGGGGGGGTTAGCGGGGAGAGTGGAGAGTGGGGGGGTTAGCGGGGAGAGTGGAGAGTGGGGGGGTTAGCGGGGAGAGTGGAGAGTGGGGGGGTTAGCGGGGAGAGTGGAGAGTGGGGGGGTTAGCGGGGAGAGTGGAGAGTGGGGGGGTTAGCGGGGAGAGTGGAGAGTGGGGGGGTTAGCGGGGAGAGTGGAGAGTGGAGGGGGTTAGCGGGGAGAGTGGAGAGTGGGAGGGGTTAGCGGGGAGAGTGGAGAGTGGAGGGGGTTAGCGGGGAGAGTGGAGAGTGGAGGGGTTAGCGGGGAGAGTGGAGAGTGGGAGGGGTTAGCGGGGAGAGTGGAGAGTGGGGGGGTTAGCGGGGAGAGTGGAGAGTGGGAGGGGTTAGCGGGGAGAGTGGAGAGTGGAGGGGGTTAGCGGGGAGAGTGGAGAGTGGAGGGGGTTAGCGGGGAGAGTGGAGAGTGGAGGGGTTAGCGGGGAGAGTGGAGAGTGGAGGGGGTTAGCGGGGAGAGTGGAGAGTGGAGGGGTTAGCGGGGAGAGTGGAGAGTGGAGGGGTTAGCGGGGAGAGTGGAGAGTGGAGGGGTTAGCGGGGAGAGTGGAGAGTGGAGGGGTTAGCGGGGAGAGTGGAGAGTGGAGGGGTTAGCGGGGAGAGTGGAGAGTGGAGGGGTTAGCGGGGAGAGTGGAGAGTGGAGGGGTTAGCGGGGAGAGTGGAGAGTGGAGGGGTTAGCGGGGAGAGTGGAGAGTGGAGGGGTTAGCGGGGAGAGTGGAGAGTGGAGGGGTTAGCGGGGAGAGTGGAGAGTGGAGGGGTTAGCGGGGAGAGTGGAGAGTGGAGGGGTTAGCGGGGAGAGTGGAGAGTGGAGGGGTTAGCGGGGAGAGTGGAGAGTGGAGGGGTTAGCGGGGAGAGTGGAGAGTGGAGGGGTTAGCGGGGAGAGTGGAGAGTGGAGGGGTTAGCGGGGAGAGTGGAGAGTGGAGGGGTTAGCGGGGAGAGTGGAGAGTGGAGGGGTTAGCGGGGAGAGTGGAGAGTGGAGGGGTTAGCGGGGAGAGTGGAGAGTGGAGGGGTTAGCGGGGAGAGTGGAGAGTGGAGGGGTTAGCGGGGAGAGTGGAGAGTGGAGGGGTTAGCGGGGAGAGTGGAGAGTGGAGGGGTTAGCGGGGAGAGTGGAGAGTGGAGGGGTTAGCGGGGAGAGTGGAGAGTGGAGGGGTTAGCGGGGAGAGTGGAGAGTGGAGGGGTTAGCGGGGAGAGTGGAGAGTGGAGGGGTTAGCGGGGAGAGTGGAGAGTGGAGGGGTTAGCGGGGAGAGTGGAGAGTGGAGGGGTTAGCGGGGAGAGTGGAGAGTGGAGGGGTTAGCGGGGAGAGTGGAGAGTGGAGGGGTTAGCGGGGAGAGTGGAGAGTGGAGGGGTTAGCGGGGAGAGTGGAGAGTGGAGGGGTTAGCGGGGAGAGTGGAGAGTGGAGGGGTTAGCGGGGAGAGTGGAGAGTGGAGGGGTTAGCGGGGAGAGTGGAGAGTGGAGGGGTTAGCGGGGAGAGTGGAGAGTGGAGGGGTTAGCGGGGAGAGTGGAGAGTGGAGGGGTTAGCGGGGAGAGTGGAGAGTGGAGGGGTTAGCGGGGAGAGTGGAGAGTGGAGGGGTTAGCGGGGAGAGTGGAGAGTGGAGGGGTTAGCGGGGAGAGTGGAGAGTGGAGGGGTTAGCGGGGAGAGTGGAGAGTGGAGGGGTTAGCGGGGAGAGTGGAGAGTGGAGGGGTTAGCGGGGAGAGTGGAGAGTGGAGGGGTTAGCGGGGAGAGTGGAGAGTGGAGGGGTTAGCGGGGAGAGTGGAGAGTGGAGGGGTTAGCGGGGAGAGTGGAGAGTGGAGGGGTTAGCGGGGAGAGTGGAGAGTGGAGGGGTTAGCGGGGAGAGTGGAGAGTGGAGGGGTTAGCGGGGAGAGTGGAGAGTGGAGGGGTTAGCGGGGAGAGTGGAGAGTGGAGGGGTTAGCGGGGAGAGTGGAGAGTGGAGGGGTTAGCGGGGAGAGTGGAGAGTGGAGGGGTTAGCGGGGAGAGTGGAGAGTGGAGGGGTTAGCGGGGAGAGTGGAGAGTGGAGGGGTTAGCGGGGAGAGTGGAGAGTGGAGGGGTTAGTGGGGAGAGTGGAGAGTGGAGGGGTTAGTGGGGAGAGTGGAGAGTGGAGGGGTTAGTGGGGAGAGTGGAGAGTGGAGGGGTTAGTGGGGAGAGTGGAGAGTGGAGGGGTTAGTGGGGAGAGTGGAGAGTGGAGGGGTTAGTGGGGAGAGTGGAGAGTGGAGGGGTTAGTGGGGAGAGTGGAGGGGTTGTGGGGAGAGTGGGAGAGTGGAGGGGTTAGTGGGGAGAGTGGAGAGTGGAGGGGTTAGTGGGGAGAGTGGAGAGTGGAGGGGTTAGTGGGGAGAGTGGAGAGTGGAGGGGTTAGTGGGGAGAGTGGAGAGTGGAGGGGTTAGTGGGGAGAGTGGAGAGTGGAGGGGTTAGTGGGGAGAGTGGAGAGTGGAGGGGTTAGTGGGGAGAGTGGAGAGTGGAGGGGTTAGTGGGGAGAGTGGAGAGTGGAGGGGTTAGTGGGGAGAGTGGAGAGTGGAGGGGTTAGTGGGGAGAGTGGAGAGTGGAGGGGTTAGTGGGGAGAGTGGAGAGTGGAGGGGTTAGTGGGGAGAGTGGAGAGTGGAGGGGTTAGTGGGGAGAGTGGAGAGGGGGGGGGTTAGTGGGGAGAGTGGGAGAGTGGAGGGGTTAGTGGGGAGAGTGGAGAGTGGAGGGGTTAGTGGGGGTAGAGTGGAGAGTGGAGGGGTTAGTGGGGAGAGTGGAGAGTGGAGGGGTTAGTGGGGAGAGTGGAGAGTGGAGGGGTTAGTGGGGAGAGTGGAGAGTGGAGGGGTTAGTGGGGAGAGTGGAGAGTGGAGGGGTTAGTGGGGAGAGTGGAGAGTGGAGGGGTTAGTGGGGAGAGTGGAGAGTGGAGGGGTTAGTGGGGAGAGTGGAGAGTGGAGGGGTTAGTGGGGAGAGTGGAGAGTGGAGGGGTTAGTGGGGAGAGTGGAGAGTGGAGGGGTTAGTGGGGAGAGTGGAGAGTGGAGGGGTTAGTGGGGAGAGTGGAGAGTGGAGGGGTTAGTGGGGAGAGTGGAGGAGTGGGGAGGGGTTAAGTGGGGAGAGTGGAGGGGGGTGGGGTTAGTGGGGAGAGT
The DNA here is from genome assembly GCF_048934315.1 of Petromyzon marinus. Lineage (NCBI taxonomy): Eukaryota > Metazoa > Chordata > Hyperoartia > Petromyzontiformes > Petromyzontidae > Petromyzon > Petromyzon marinus. The sequence goes on along the minus strand of NC_133740.1, from coordinate 8,865,274 downwards.
GGAGGGGGGGTGGGTAGTGGGAGAGTGGAGGGGGTGGGGTTAGTGGGGAGAGTGGAGGGGGGTGGGGTAAGTGGGGAGAGTGGAGGGGGTGGGTAAGTGGGAGAGTGGAGGGGTGGGTAAGTGGGGAGAGTGGAGGGGGGGTAGTGGGGAGAGTGGTGGAGGGGGGGTGGGGAGAGTGGAGGGGGGTGGGGTAAGTGGGGAGAGTGGAGGGGGTGGGTAAGTGGGGAGAGTGGAGGTGGGGGGTAAGTGGGGAGAGTGGAGGGGGGGGGTTAGTGGGGGAGAGTGGAGGGGGGGGGG
>NC_133740.1:8822413-8864877 GCF_048934315.1 Petromyzon marinus | reverse complement strand
GTGGAGAGTGGGGGGGTTAGCGGGGAGAGTGGAGAGTGGGGGGGTTAGCGGGGAGAGTGGAGAGTGGAGGGGTTAGCGGGGAGAGTGGAGAGTGGAGGGGTTAGCGGGGAGAGTGGAGAGTGGAGGGGTTAGCGGGGAGAGTGGAGAGTGGAGGGGTTAGCGGGGAGAGTGGAGAGTGGAGGGGTTAGCGGGGAGAGTGGAGAGTGGAGGGGTTAGCGGGGAGAGTGGAGAGTGGAGGGGTTAGCGGGGAGAGTGGAGAGTGGAGGGGTTAGCGGGGAGAGTGGAGAGTGGAGGGGTTAGCGGGGAGAGTGGAGAGTGGAGGGGTTAGCGGGGAGAGTGGAGAGTGGAGGGGTTAGCGGGGAGAGTGGAGAGTGGAGGGGTTAGCGGGGAGAGTGGAGAGTGGAGGGGTTAGCGGGGAGAGTGGAGAGTGGAGGGGTTAGCGGGGAGAGTGGAGAGTGGAGGGGTTAGCGGGGAGAGTGGAGAGTGGAGGGGTTAGCGGGGAGAGTGGAGAGTGGAGGGGTTAGCGGGGAGAGTGGAGAGTGGAGGGGTTAGCGGGGAGAGTGGAGAGTGGAGGGGTTAGCGGGGAGAGTGGAGAGTGGAGGGGTTAGCGGGGAGAGTGGAGAGTGGAGGGGTTAGCGGGGAGAGTGGAGAGTGGAGGGGTTAGCGGGGAGAGTGGAGAGTGGAGGGGTTAGCGGGGAGAGTGGAGAGTGGAGGGGTTAGCGGGGAGAGTGGAGAGTGGAGGGGTTAGCGGGGAGAGTGGAGAGTGGAGGGGTTAGCGGGGAGAGTGGAGAGTGGAGGGGTTAGCGGGGAGAGTGGAGAGTGGAGGGGTTAGCGGGGAGAGTGGAGAGTGGAGGGGTTAGCGGGGAGAGTGGAGAGTGGAGGGGTTAGCGGGGAGAGTGGAGAGTGGAGGGGTTAGCGGGGAGAGTGGAGAGTGGAGGGGTTAGCGGGGAGAGTGGAGAGTGGAGGGGTTAGCGGGGAGAGTGGAGAGTGGAGGGGTTAGCGGGGAGAGTGGAGAGTGGAGGGGTTAGCGGGGAGAGTGGAGAGTGGAGGGGTTAGCGGGGAGAGTGGAGAGTGGAGGGGTTAGCGGGGAGAGTGGAGAGTGGAGGGGTTAGCGGGGAGAGTGGAGAGTGGAGGGGTTAGCGGGGAGAGTGGAGAGTGGAGGGGTTAGCGGGGAGAGTGGAGAGTGGAGGGGTTAGCGGGGAGAGTGGAGAGTGGAGGGGTTAGCGGGGAGAGTGGAGAGTGGAGGGGTTAGCGGGGAGAGTGGAGAGTGGAGGGGTTAGCGGGGAGAGTGGAGAGTGGAGGGGTTAGCGGGGAGAGTGGAGAGTGGAGGGGTTAGCGGGGAGAGTGGAGAGTGGAGGGGTTAGCGGGGAGAGTGGAGAGTGGAGGGGTTAGCGGGGAGAGTGGAGAGTGGAGGGGTTAGCGGGGAGAGTGGAGAGTGGAGGGGTTAGCGGGGAGAGTGGAGAGTGGAGGGGTTAGCGGGGAGAGTGGAGAGTGGAGGGGTTAGCGGGGAGAGTGGAGAGTGGAGGGGTTAGCGGGGAGAGTGGAGAGTGGAGGGGTTAGCGGGGAGAGTGGAGAGTGGAGGGGTTAGCGGGGAGAGTGGAGAGTGGAGGGGTTAGCGGGGAGAGTGGAGAGTGGAGGGGTTAGCGGGGAGAGTGGAGAGTGGAGGGGTTAGCGGGGAGAGTGGAGAGTGGAGGGGTTAGCGGGGAGAGTGGAGAGTGGAGGGGTTAGCGGGGAGAGTGGAGAGTGGAGGGGTTAGCGGGGAGAGTGGAGAGTGGAGGGGTTAGTCGGGGAGAGTGGAGAGTGGAGGGGTTAGCGGGGAGAGTGGAGAGTGGAGGGGTTAGTGGGGAGAGTGGAGAGTGGAGGGGTTAGTGGGGAGAGTGGAGAGTGGAGGGGTTAGTGGGGAGAGTGGAGAGTGGAGGGGTTAGTGGGGAGAGTGGAGAGTGGAGGGGTTAGTGGGGAGAGTGGAGAGTGGAGGGGTTAGTGGGGAGAGTGGAGAGTGGAGGGGTTAGTGGGGAGAGTGGAGAGTGGAGGGGTTAGTGGGGAGAGTGGAGGGGTTAGTGGGGTTAGTGGGGAGAGTGGAGGGGTTAGTGGGGAGAGTGGAGAGTGGAGGGGTTAGTGGGGAAAGTGGAGAGTGGAGGGGTTAGTGGGGAGAGTGGAGAGTGGAGGGGTTAGTGGGGAGAGTGGAGAGTGGAGGGGTTAGTGGGGAGAGTGGAGAGTGGAGGGGTTAGTGGGGAGAGTGGAGAGTGGAGGGGTTAGTGGGGAGAGTGGAGAGTGGAGGGGTTAGTGGGGAGAGTGGAGAGTGGAGGGGTTATTGGGGAGAGTGGAGAGTGGAGGGGTTAGTGGGGAGAGTGGAGAGTGGAGGGGTTAGTGGGGAGAGTGGAGAGTGGAGGGGTTAGTGGGGAGAGTGGAGAGTGGAGGGGTTAGTGGGGAGAGTGGAGAGTGGAGGGGTTAGTGGGGAGAGTGGAGGGGTTAGTGGGGTTAGTGGGGAGAGTGGAGGGGTTAGTGGGGTTAGTGGGGAGAGTGGAGGGGTTAGTGGGGTTAGTGGGGAGAGTGGAGGGGTTAGTGGGGAGAGTGGAGAGTGGAGGGGTTAGTGGGGAGAGTGGAGAGTGGAGGGGTTAGTGGGGAGAGTGGAGAGTGGAGGGGTTAGTGGGGAGAGTGGAGAGTGGAGGGGTTAGTGGGGAGAGTGGAGAGTGGAGGGGTTAGTGGGGAGAGTGGAGAGTGGAGGGGTTAGTGGGGAGAGTGGAGAGTGGAGGGGTTAGTGGGGAGAGTGGAGAGTGGAGGGGTTAGTGGGGAGAGTGGAGAGTGGAGGGGTTAGTGGGGAGAGTGGAGAGTGGAGGGGTTAGTGGGGAGAGTGGAGGGTGGAGGGGTTAGTGGGGAGAGTGTAGGGGGGTGGGTAAGTGGGGAGAGTGTAGGGGGGTGGGTAAGTGGGGAGAGTGTAGGGGGGTGGGTAAGTGGGGAGAGTGGAGGGGGGTGGGTAAGTGGGGAGAGTGGAGGGGGGTGGGTAAGTGGGGAGAGTGGAGGGGGGTGGGTAAGTGGGGAGAGTGGAGGGGGGTGGGTAAGTGGGGAGAGTGTAGGGGGGTGGGTAAGTGGGGAGAGTGGAGGGGGGTGGGTAAGTGGGGAGAGTGGAGGGGGGTGGGTAAGTGGGGAGAGTGGAGGGGGGTGGGTAAGTGGGGAGAGTGGAGGGGGGGGTAAGTGGGGAGAGTGGAGGGGGGGGGGTAGTGGGGAGAGTGGAGGGGGGGGGTTTGTGGAGTTAGTGGGGAGAGAGTGGGTAGGAGAGAGGAGGGGGGTAGTGGGGGGAGAGTGTAGTTTGTGTGTGTACCTACCTCCACACGTGTGTGTGTGTGAGTGTAGTTCTGTTTCCGTGACGTGGATCTGGACGCCCGTGTTGAGTTTGCGCTGAGCGTGGTGCGCACAGCACGCTCGCTGCGGGCCGACTACAGCCTCACCAAGACCAAGGCTCCACGTAACTCCTCACCACCCGCTCGCCAACTCCTCACCACCCGCTCACCAACACCTCGCCACCCGCTCACCAATTCTTCGCCACCCGCTCACCAACTCCTCGCCACCCGCTCGCCACTACCACTTACTCACACTCACCACCAACACTCACTCACCACCACTCACTCACCACCACCACTCACTCTACTCAGTCACGCACACTCACGTTTGTGCGCGCGTGTGTGCAGTGTTCGTGGTGTGCAGCGACCCGCAGGCGAGCGCCTTGCTCGATCCGCTGCTGCCTCACGTGCGCACGCTCTCCTCCTCGCTCTCCGTGTCGCTCACCGACGGCGCCCGCGCTCTCACCCTCGCCGGGTGCGCCGTGGCCGTGGTCAACGACCGATGCACCGTCCACATGCAGCTCACGGTGAGTGACGAGAGTCGGAGAGAGAGCGAGCGGAGATGGTGGGAGGTCGCGGGACGCGCCAAAGTGCTGCGAATTAACCCATGTACCAGGCTAGGTGCACCGAGGTGGCTGCCGAGATGCACCACCTGTGTCCCCCCTCCCCCCCCCGCTGCGTTTTAGCCACCCTGCGCTCCGCTCGTTGTTGTGAGCGTCGCCCCTCCGCTCTTGCTGGACGGCGACCGCCTCCAGCTGCCCAGCAGCAGCGTCCTTCACGAGCCTCCTCCAACAGAGAGGCCCAACTTGCCGCCGTCGGTAACCGGTGGTCAGCGGCAAGTCCCCTCGGCTCCACATCCTCCTCACTTAACGCTGAGCCGACCTAGGCGAGGCCCAGGATTGGTTCGGAGAATTTCGTCACCCATGTTGGCGGCTGCGAATCGGGAATCTCGCCCTTTGTCGGAGTTTTCGTAGGTCAGCAGAGCGAGAAGCCAACCGTTGCACCACCGCTCCCCACGACGGCACACGCACACACACACACACACGCACACACGCAGGTGCCCTTCCCCATCTCTCCTGAGCGAAAGAAGGCTGCAGTAAGCAGCTACGTTCTCGGACGTCGAATGCCGTAGAGACCAGGGGAGTGTGTGTGTCCCCCCTCCGTTTTCTCTCAACCTGCCCGAAAACTCCTCCACAACAACAACAACCCTTCAGTCCGGGTCTCCGTCTGGGACTGCGTAGCCATCGCAGCAGACACACGCAACTCACCCCCCCTCCTCCTCTTCCTCCTCCTCCGCGCCAGGGTCTGATCGACGCCGGCAAGGAGCTGGGCAAGCTGTCCCGGCGCCACGGGGAGGTGGAGCGCGCCGCTGAACGGCTCAGGGAGAGACGGAGCGCTGCGGAGTACGCGGAACGCGTCCCCGAGAGCGTACAGGGCGCCGACACGGAGAAGGTGAGGAGTCTGGGTTCCATGGATCAGTGGGGGGGTTTTTTTTTTGCGTTGTTGTTGTTGTTAATGCCGTGCGTCAGCGGGTCTTAACCTGGGGTTCAGACCCAGCTGCTTTAGACCAGTGGTGCACGCAGGTTAAGAACCACTGGTCTAGACTAGTGGTGCACACAGGTTAAGAACCACTACCAGGTCAAGAACCTCTGGTCTAGACTAGTGGTGCACACAGGTTAAGAACCACTGGTCTAGACTAGTTGGTGCACACAGGTTAAGAACCACTGCTTTAGACTAGTGTTGCACACAGGTTAAGAACCCACTGGTCTAGACTAGTTGGTGCACACAGGTTAAGAACCACTGGTCTAGACTAGGTGGTGCACACAGGTTAAGAACCACTGGTCTAGACTAGTGGTGCACACAGGTTAAGAACCACTGGTCTAGACTAGTTGGTGCACACAGGTTAAGAACCACTGCTTTAGACTAGTGTTGCACACAGGTTAAGAACCCACTGGTCTAGACTAGTTGGTGCACACAGGTTAAGAACCACTGGTCTAGACTAGGTGGTGCACACAGGTTAAGAACCACTGGTCTAGACTAGTGGTGCACACAGGTTAAGAACCACTGGTCTAGACTAGTTGGTGCACACAGGTTAAGAACCACTGCTTTAGACTAGTGTTGCACACAGGTTAAGAACCACTGCTTTAGACTAGTTGGTGCACACAGGTTAAGAACCACTGGTCTAGACTAGTGGTGCACACAGGTTAAGAACCACTGGTCTAGACTAGTGGTGCACACAGGTTAAGAACCACTGGTCTAGACTAGTGGTGCACACAGGTTAAGAACCACTGCTTTAGACTAGTGGTGCACACAGGTTAAGAACCACTGGTCTAGACTAGTGGTGCACACAGGTTAAGAACCACTGGTCTAGACTAGTGGCGCACACAGGTTAAGAACCACTGGTCTAGGCTAGTGGTGCACATAGGTTAAGAACCACTGCCAGGTCAAGAACCACTGCTTTAGACTAGTGGTGCACACAGATTAAGAACCACTGGTCTAGACCAGTGGTGCACACAGGTTAAGAACCACTGCTTTAGACTAGTGGTGCACACAGGTTAAGAACCACTGGTCTAGACTAGTTGGTGCACACAGGTTAAGAACCACTGGTCTAGACCAGTGGTGCACACAGGTTAAGAACCACTGGTCTAGACTAGTGTTGCACACAGGTTAAGAGCCATTGCTTTAGACTAGTGGTGCACACAGGTTAAGAACCACTGGTCTAGACTAGTGGCGCACACAGGTTAAGAACCACTGCTTTAGACTAGTGGCGCACACAGGTTAAGAACCACTGCTTTAGACTAGTGGTGCACACAGGTCAAGAACCACTGCTTTAGACTAGTGGCGCACACAGGTTAAGAACCACTGCTTTAGACTAGTGGCGCACACAGGTTAGGAACCACTGGTCTAGACTAGTGTTGCACACAGGTTAAGAACCACTGGTCTAGACTAGTGGTGCACACAAGTTAAGAACCACTGGTCTAGACTAGTGGTGCACACAGGTTAAGAACCACTGGTCTAGACTAGTGGTGCACACAGGTTAAGAACCACTGCTTTAGACCAGTGGTGCACACAGGTTAAGAACCACTACCAGGTCAAGAACCTCTGGTCTAGACTAGTGGTGCACACAGGTTAAGAACCACTGGTCTAGACTAGTTGGTGCACACAGGTTAAGAACCACTGCTTTAGACTAGTGTTGCACACAGGTTAAGAACCCACTGGTCTAGACTAGTTGGTGCACACAGGTTAAGAACCACTGGTCTAGACTAGGTGGTGCACACAGGTTAAGAACCACTGGTCTAGACTAGTGGTGCACACAGGTTAAGAACCACTGGTCTAGACTAGTTGGTGCACACAGGTTAAGAACCACTGCTTTAGACTAGTGTTGCACACAGGTTAAGAACCCACTGGTCTAGACTAGTTGGTGCACACAGGTTAAGAACCACTGGTCTAGACTAGGTGGTGCACACAGGTTAAGAACCACTGGTCTAGACTAGTGGTGCACACAGGTTAAGAACCACTGGTCTAGACTAGTTGGTGCACACAGGTTAAGAACCACTGCTTTAGACTAGTGTTGCACACAGGTTAAGAACCACTGCTTTAGACTAGTTGGTGCACACAGGTTAAGAACCACTGGTCTAGACTAGTGGTGCACACAGGTTAAGAACCACTGGTCTAGACTAGTGGTGCACACAGGTTAAGAACCACTGGTCTAGACTAGTGGTGCACACAGGTTAAGAACCACTGCTTTAGACTAGTGGTGCACACAGGTTAAGAACCACTGGTCTAGACTAGTGGTGCACACAGGTTAAGAACCACTGGTCTAGACTAGTGGCGCACACAGGTTAAGAACCACTGGTCTAGGCTAGTGGTGCACATAGGTTAAGAACCACTGCCAGGTCAAGAACCACTGCTTTAGACTAGTGGTGCACACAGATTAAGAACCACTGGTCTAGACCAGTGGTGCACACAGGTTAAGAACCACTGCTTTAGACTAGTGGTGCACACAGGTTAAGAACCACTGGTCTAGACTAGTTGGTGCACACAGGTTAAGAACCACTGGTCTAGACCAGTGGTGCACACAGGTTAAGAACCACTGGTCTAGACTAGTGTTGCACACAGGTTAAGAGCCATTGCTTTAGACTAGTGGTGCACACAGGTTAAGAACCACTGGTCTAGACTAGTGGCGCACACAGGTTAAGAACCACTGCTTTAGACTAGTGGCGCACACAGGTTAAGAACCACTGCTTTAGACTAGTGGTGCACACAGGTCAAGAACCACTGCTTTAGACTAGTGGCGCACACAGGTTAAGAACCACTGCTTTAGACTAGTGGCGCACACAGGTTAGGAACCACTGGTCTAGACTAGTGTTGCACACAGGTTAAGAACCACTGGTCTAGACTAGTGGTGCACACAAGTTAAGAACCACTGGTCTAGACTAGTGGTGCACACAGGTTAAGAACCACTGGTCTAGACTAGTGGTGCACACAGGTTAAGAACCACTGCTTTAGACCAGTGGTGCACACAGGTTAAGAACCACTGCTTTAGACTAATGTGCACACAGGTTAAGAACCACTGGTCTAGACTAGTGTTGCACACAGGTTAAGAACCACTGCTTTAGACTAGTGGTGCACACAGGTTAAGAACCACTGGTCTAGACTAGTTGGTGCACACAGGTTAAGAACCTCTGGTCTAGACTAGTGGCGCACACAGGTTAAGAACCACTGCTTTAGACTAGTGGCGCACACAGGTTAAGAACCACTGGTCTAGACTAGTGGTGCACACAGGTTAAGAACCACTGCTTTAGACTAGTGGCGCACACAGGTTAAGAACCACTGGTCTAGACTAGTTGGTGCACACAGGTTAAGAACCACTGCTTTAGACTAGTGGTGCACACAGGTTAAGAACCACTGGTCTAGACTAGTGTTGCACACAGGTTAAGAACCACTGCTTTAGACTAGTGGTGCACACAGGTTAAGAACCACTGGTCTAGACCAGTGGTGCACACAGGTTCAGACCCAGCTGCTTTAGACTAGTGGTGCACACAGGTTAAGAATCACTGCTTTAGACTAGTGGTGCACACAGGTTAAGAACCACTGGTCTAGACCAGTGGTGCACACAGGTTCAGACCCAGCTGCTTTAGACTAGTGGTGCACACAGGTTAAGAATCACTGCTTTAGACTAGTGGTGCACACAGGTCAAGAACCTCTGGTCTAGACTAGTGGTGCACACAGGTTAAGAACCACTGGTCTAGACTAGTGGTGCACACAGGTTAAGAACCACTGCTTTAGACTAGTGGTGCACACAGGTTAAGAACCACTGGTCTAGACTAGTGGTGCACACAGGTTAAGAACCACTGCTTTAGACTAGTGGTGCACACAGGTTAAGAACCACTGCTTTAGACTAGTGGTGCACACAGGTTAAGAACCACTGCTTTAGACTAGTGGTGCACACAGGTTAAGAACCACTGGTCTAGACTAGTGGCGCACACAGGTTAAGAACCACTGGTCTAGACTAGTTGGTGCACACAGGTTAAGAACCACTGGTCTAGACTAGTGTTGCACACAGGTTAAGAACCACTGGTCTAGACTAGTGTTGCACACAGGTTAAGAACCACTGCTTTAGACTAGTGGTGCACACAGGTCAAGAACCACTGCTTTAGACTAGTGTTGCACACAGGTTAAGAACCACTGGTCTAGACTAGTGGTGCACACAGGTTAAGAACCACTGCTTTAGACTAGTGTTGCACACAGGTTAAGAACCACTGGTCTAGACTAGTGGTGCACACAGGTTAAGAACCAGTGGTCTAGGCTAGTGGTGCACACAGGTTAAGAACCACTACCAGGTCAAGAACCACTGCCAGGTCAAGAACCACTGCTTGAGACCAGTGGTTCTTGGGGGTGCCGAGATGCCCTCTCTGGTGGGGGGGGGGAGGAGATTTTTTTTTTAGAATGCAAATCATCTCTCTCTGTTCACAGCTCAAGCAGCTGCAGGCGGAGCTGCAGAAGATAGCCGAGGCGATGCGGATCTTCCAGGAGATGCTGCCCCAGTCCAGCTGCGACGCCTAGGGATGGAGGCGGAACGGCAAGACAGTCGCCCATCTCCCTGCATTCGTTTCTCCGCTCTCCCGCACACCATGTCCGACGTTTGGCTCGCGGAGCCAAGCGAAGGATGGTTGGGGAGGGGGGAGGGAGGGCACAGGTGCTGGGCTGCAGAGGGAGGGGTGGCGAGGCCCTCTGAAATCCCGCACACGAGGGGGCGGGCTACACCACCAGCGTCGCTAGGGGCTGCTTTCGGATGTTGTGGTATTTTCAAATCGAGGTTGCAAATTAATTAAAAAAATGAATCTCGTTGCCGTTGTCAATGTAATGTGCACACACACACACACATCCACACACACACATCCACACAAATACATCCACACAAATACAAAGATCCCTCTGTAGACTTAACAGACTGTTGGATTAAGTGTTGTTAGGCAAGCACCTATGAAGGCCGGAACTGGGACACGCCGGGGGGTGGGTTTCCCCGGCACCGCACAAACACACGCTAGGGGTGGGTGGGTGGCCCAGCTCCACGCCTAGGCCCGCCCAACACCCTCCTCAACCAAAGAAGTGACCGGACAAGAAACCAAACAGATCCCCGCTGGCGTCGAGTCGGTATCCACCTCTCTCGCTATATTTTACTCCGTTCTAATACAGCGCTCCCTCCATCGCTCCCACGTACCGCACGCACGAGAGATTCCCCGCCGTCGTTCCACAGGTAAAGGTGCAACCCCTACAACAAGGGGAGGGGGGGGGGGCGGTAAGCAGCCCCCCGCCCCCCATCTTCCAAGCGTAGTGTTTGGCCTACTCTTCCACCGCCCATCCCGATACAACCACCAATTCGCGGACATTTAGTCTCCCACAGCACGAGACTCGGAACCCAACCTAGAGGCGGCACGGTCACTACCCCCAGGGTAGTTATGGCCGAGCCCGCCTGAACTAAATTAAAAAAATTTTACCTACCAGGTAAGGCCCACTGAAAGATGCAGCTCTTTTTTTTTCCTCAAGCGGACCTGGCGATCACAAATGATGTGCCGCCCATATAAAGGTGGTCGCCGAGGTTGAGACCATTAATCCCCGCTACGCTTGAGGACCCGGTTTAATCGCAGCTCGGTCGAAAGCGAGTCTGGAAGTCTATAGGTCTATAGGTCTACGTGCGAGTGTGGGGATCTCTGTGTGGTTGGAACCCAGACCCTCTTGCCTTATGAGTGTGTCCCATTGAAGTTGCGTAACAGTCACAGTAACACTTTACACGCGAGATTACGACCCGGTGGATTGAACCCCAGGTTCTCGCACTAACGGCTCAGTTCATCATCGCTTCCACCTGGCCATTGCGAACCCCCGCCCCCCCTCCTGAGAGGCACCCAGATGTGGGAATCTAACCCGGACACATTCGCTGGGCTGGTCGGTTCAGTTCCCTGACATGGCCACGATGAATATTTTTTCTTAACAGACTTATCCATTGCACGGAACTTGAACCTATGCTTTCTAAAGCTGCAGGCTCATTCACTTCTTGTAGATGGCCATCACAAAGCCCCATACAAAACACCAAAGAGTCAAACCCAAGTGTTTAGAGATTGCTGGCTCAGTTGTCGCTTTAACACAGCCATTGTGAGCTGCCCCCCCCCTTGCCCCACATCCCCCCCCACCGCCCCCAAAACACCCAGAACCTGAGCGTAGCTGATTCAGTCTCTGACACGGCCATTGGGAACCTGACAAGACACCCAGACCCAGGGCTCAGTGTCTCCGACACAGCCATTGTAAACCCCCTGACACTCAGACCCAGGGCTCGAACCCAGGCCTTCAGCGTTGCCGGCTCAGCATCTTCCACACGTCCATCGTGAACCCCCCCTGACAGAAAACACCCAGACCCAGGGCTCGAGCCCAGGCCTTCAGCGTTGCCGGCTCAGCATCTTCCACACGTCCATCGTGGACCCCCCCGACAGAGAACACCCAGACCCAGGGCTCGAACCCAGGCCTTCAGCGTTGCCGGCTCAGCATCTTCCACACGTCCATCGTGAACACCCCCTGACAGAGAACACCCAGACCCAGGGCTCGAACCCAGGCCTTCAGCGTTGCCGGCTCAGCATCTTCCACACGTCCATCGTGGACCCCCCCGACAGAGAACACCCAGACCCAGGGCTCGAACCCAGGCCTTCAGCGTTACCGGCTCAGCATCTTCCACACGTCCATCGTGAACCCCCCCCGACAGAGAACGTCCAGACCCAGGGCTCGAACCAGGAACCTCAGCGTTGCCGGCTCAGCATCTTCCACACGTCCATCGTGAACCCCCCCCGACAGAGAAGACCCAGACCCAGGGCTCGAACCCAGGCCTTCAGCGTTGCCGGCTCAGTATCTTCCACACGTCCATCGTGAACCCCCCCCCGACAGAGAAGACCCAGACCCAGGGCTCGAACCCAGGCCTTCAGCGTTGCCGGCTCAGCATCTTCCACACGTCCATCGTGAACCCCCCCCCCCGACAGAGAACGCCCAGACCCAGGGCTCGAACCCCCGGCTCCCACCGACCGGTGGCCGAATCGGCCGTCGCTCCGACCCGGTCATTGCGAGTCCCTCGAAAGCCACACGGCCACCTTAACCGCCTCTAAGAACCGGCGGGGGACCGTGCGGCGGCGGCGGCTGCAGTCTCTGCCCCCCCCCCCTTCTCCGGCGAGAGCCGGCAATTATGAACCCCCCCCCCCGGCCGGCGAGTCTACATAGCGTAGGCCGCTTGCTGCTGGCTTGCGGGCGCGTCGCCCGTTCCGTTGCGGTGCAGCGCTGCCGTCTGTCCCGGCCGAGCGCCGGTGCCGTCGCTGAGCTGCTGCTTTTGCTGCTTGCGTGCGGGGATGAGAACAATGGGGCTGCCGGAGGCTGGGCGCCACAGAAACTCCTAGCGAGGAGGGAGAGCGCGAGAGGCAGAGAGAGAGGTGGAGAGAAAGATACGTGGTGGGTGGATGTGTGCCGTTCGTGGCGCGGCGTGTGGTTCTTGGTGATGGCAGTGTGGCGGCGGCGGCGGTGGTGGTGGTGGTGTGGTGGGCGTGTGGTTCTTGGTGGCAGTGGTAAGTGTGGTGACGGTAGTGTGGTGGATGGGTGTGGTTCATGGTGGCAGTGTGGTGGTAGTGTGGCGGTAGTGGGCGAGTGTGTGGTAGTGTGGCGGTAGTGGGCGGGTGTGTGGTAGTGTGGCGGTAGTGTGGTGGTAAGGTGGTAGTGTGGCGGTAGTGGGTGGGTATATGGCAGTAGTGTGGTGGTAGTGGGTGAGTATTTGGTAGTGTAGCGGTAGTGGGTGGGTGTGTGGCGGTAGTGGGTGAGTGTGTGGTAGTGTGGCGGTAGTGTGGTGGTAAGGTGGTAGTGTGGCGGTAGTGGGTGGGTGTGTGGCAGTAGTGTGGCGGTAGTGGGTGGGTGTGTGGCAGTAGTGTGGTGGTAAGGTGGTAGAGTGGCGGTAGTGTGGTGGGTGTGTGGCGGTAGTGTGGTGGTAAGGTGGTAGTGTGGCGGATATGTGGTGGGTGTGTGGCGGTAGTGGGTGGGTGTGTTGCGGTAGTGTGGCGGTAGTGGGTGGGTGTGTGGCGGTAGTGGGTGTGTTGCGGTAGTGTGGTGGAAGGTGGTAGCGTGGCGGTAGTGTGGTGGGTGTGTGGCGGTAGTGGGTGGGTGTGTTGCGGTAGTGTGGCGGTAGTGGGTGGGTGTGTGGCGGTTGTGGGTGTGTTGCGGTAGTGTGGTGGAAGGTGGTAGCGTGGCGGTAGTGTGGTGGGTGTGTGGCGGTAGTGTGGTGGTAAGGTGGTAGTGTGGCGGATATGTGGTGGGTGTGTGGCGGTAGTGGGTGGGTGTGTTGCGGTAGTGTGGCGGTAGTGGGTGGGTGTGTGGCGGTAGTGGGTGTGTTGCGGTAGTGTGGTGGAAGGTGGTAGCGTGGCGGTAGTGTGGTGGGTGTGTGGCGGTAGTGGGTGGGTGTGTTGCGGTAGTGTGGCGGTAGTGGGTGGGTGTGTGGCGGTTGTGGGTGTGTTGCGGTAGTGTGGTGGAAGGTGGTAGCGTGGCGGTAGTGTGGTGGGTGTGTGGCGGTAGTGGGTGGGTGTGTTGCGGTAGTGTGGTGGTAGTGTGATGGTAAGGTGGTAGTGTGGCGGTAATGGGTGGGTGTGTTGCGGTAGTGTGGTGGTAAGATGGTAGTGTGGCGGTAGTGTGGCGGTAGTGTGGTGGGTGTGTGGCGGTAGTGGGTGGGTGTGTTGCGGTAGTGTGGTGGTAGTGTGATGGTAAGGTGGTAGTGTGGCGGTAGTGGGTGGGTGTGTTGCGGTAGTGTGGTGGTAGTGTGGCGGTAGTGTGGCGGTAGTGTGGCGGTAGTGTGGTGGGTGTGTGGCGGTAGTGGGTGTGTGGCGGTAGTGTGGTGGGTGTACGGCAGGCACCTGCGAGTCGTTGGCGGAGGGCGGGTTGAGTGCCGAGGGGGGCACGACGTCACGGGTGAACACCACGGCAGGACGCGCCTGGTGGACATTGCCCAGCAGAGTCGCCCGCTGACCCAGCGGCCTGCCCGTGTCCACCACTATGTCCACCCGGACGCCCCACTTGACCTGCGTGCCGTGGGGGGAGGACGCAGTGAACGCGCAAACAGTGCGACGTCATAGTGGAGAGATGTTAACTCCCTCTCCTGGTATGCAGGAGGTCGTGGGCTCGATGCCAAACCTCACGCCTGCTGCTGCTGCTGCTGTATATTTGGAGTTTTGCGTCTCTCTCTCTCATCATCATCACGGTGGCTAGGAGATGTTGACCACCTCGCCTGGTACGCAGGAGGTCTCTCTCTCTTTCCCCGTGGTCGCGTGGATTTTTCTCCGGGCCCTCCCTCTGGTTTTTCCCTCCACAGTATTTGGCTGCTGCTATAAATTTCCACACTAGGAAAAGTCACTCCGTTGACCTATCAATTTGCGATAGCCAGTTCGCTTCTGAAAAAGACCTACATAGCTCAGTGGGCCTCTTTGCCTGGTGAAACAAAACAGTCGATGACCGATTATCCGGCGCACGATTATCCGGCTTTCCAACATTATCCGGCAAGGGGTCCCGGGCCGATCCGGCAAAACCGTCAAAAACCGCTCCAAAGGCTGTAAAAACCAGTCTGGCAATCGTTAGACACGAGTTGTTGAAACAACAGCCGGTGTAGGTACGTCAACCCGTGCAGAGTCTTCGAGATTGGAGTGGTAAGAACGATCGCGTAAATACAACCACTTTAAACAGGACCTTTTTAGTTCGTCTATTTGCATGATTATTTATGCCAATTTTACACAGTAAAACGCATTTAAAACGCCGCAAAAAAAACGCACAACACCTAAAGACATAACGCCATGCAAGAAGAATGTTGCAAGAATAAGCTATGTTCTTAGCTCTTTCGGTAAAGTCACGTTGAAGGGAAACAATAAAATAATAAAATATACATATGAAACAATAAAAATTCTCACGACGTTTCGACCGTAACGCAAACGGTCGTCATCAGGCGTTTCCCTTCAACGTGACTTTACCGAAAGAGCCGAGAACATTAATTACTGCAGTCACGAAAGCTTTAAATCAAAAAAGAATAAGCTACGCCAAATAACGATGAGGTAGCGATTGTCGGGCGTCTTTGAAAATCCGGCGTCCCCTTCACCAAAAAGTTCCAAGTCTCTCTTCACGCTGGCAACACGCCGCGGGACCCTCCTGACAACGAGCCGCGGGGACTCTGCTGGGGTTGGTGGCGGGTGGTGGTGGCGGGTGGTGGTTGACCCTCACCGTGCGGATGACCTCTACCTCCTTGGTGCGGACGTTGAGCGCGACAAGCCACGTCGTGAAGTCCTGCTCCCGCTGCACGCGCGTCAGCCCAGCCGCCGTAGCCGCCCCGCCGCCACCGCCGCCGTCTTCGCCGCCGCCGCCGGCCCGCCCCGCCGCCGCGGCGGCGGCGCCGGAGACGGGCGCCAGCCAGGTGACGCTGGGGGCGAAGCCGTCCGCCATGGAGAGGCGCAGCGTCTCGGCACGGGCGTCCGGCCCTCGCAGCTGCGCGACCTCAGAGGTGGCGCCGTAGAAGGGGTACCACGCTCCGTCCGAGTCGCTCACGCACGCGCACGTGCCGCCACGCAGCTGCGGCAGCTCCCAGCTCGAACTGCCGGGCGGCGGCGGAGGGAGCCAGGGGAGAGAGGGGGGGAAGTTGAGGAGGAGGAGGAAGAGGGAAAAGAGAGGGGGGTTGGCACAAACGACGAATGGGAACAAAATAATAAATTTATAAAACACGATAAAAATCTCACGACGTTTCGGCCACAACACAAGCGGCCTCCACTATTATTTTATTCTCATTTTTTACGCGGTGACTTTACCGAAAGAACCAGAGAGGATGAATCCTTGCGGTCACGAAAGCTTTACATCGAAAAACGAATGGGAAGTTTCGGTGCCGGCCGGCAAAATCGGCAAGTGTTTTATTTTTATTTTTTTCGATTTAAAGCTTTCGTGACTGCAAGGGTTCATCTTCTTTGGTTCTTTCGGTAAGGTCGCCGCGTAGAATGACAAGACCAAATCTGAGAATTCTACGTGACCTTACCGAAAGAAGCAAAGAGGATGTTTTTTTTTGTGTTTGTTAACCAAATCTGAGAATTAAAACGTCCCTTGCTGCCAGCTATCGTGTGCGCGCGCGCGTGTATCTGTGCGTGGACCTGACTGACCGTCACGGGGAGCGGTGGTGTGGCGGTCAGCGCGCTGCACTACGAAACCCGGCGACTCATTCCCGTTCGCGGCCAACACCAGCAACGAATATCTGAACTGGTACCTGGGCCTCCCCCTAGGTCGACTCGGCTTCAAATGAGTACCTGGTGAGGTGTGTGAACACCGCCACTCGGGAGACAAAGGCCGCCGGGCCTGGTGCTGGCCACCCGCCATACCGGCCTTCATAGGTGCTGCTCACCAACAGCACTTGCCCCAACAGTCTGTTCAGACTCCACGAGGGTGTCTTTGTCTATCCTACCGCTCCCCACTGTGTGCTCACACACGTACAACAATAACCGCTATTCGCCACTAAGTGGCGGTAACATCGCTAGGGCACTTGTGCTAGGCTATGTGCACTTTAAGGACATGTGGAGTGTCGAGAGGTCACGGGACAGACCTAGGTGCCACGGGTCGACTGACAGATGATCAGCTGATGCACCACCTGTGCCCCCTACTGTGCCAACTTGCTGTGTTTCAGCCGGCCGGCTCTCCCCTGGTTGTTGCGAGCATCGCTCCTCCGCCCTCCGTTTTTGCTGGAGGGCGACTGCCTCCAACTGCCCAGTATCAGCAGCGTCCTTCACGTGGCTCCTCCACAGAGGCCGATCTTGACACCGCTGGTACCAGTTATCGTCAAGTCCACTCAGCTCCATGTCCTCTCGCACCACATCACTCCATCTCTTCTCCAGCCCGTGCCGCGCCCGTTTGGCCCCCTCTATCCAGCCGAATAAAAGCCGTTTGGGTATGCGGTGGCTGGGTATGCGGGGTACACGACCCAGCCAATCCAACCTCGTCTGCCGGAGGAGCTCACCGGACGCACGCAATATCCATGTCCTTGACGTAATCGCACCCTAATTGTTTCATGTCAAACCCCGCTTTGCTGACGTAGCCTATATTTCATGGTTAAGCTTTAATCTACCCCCGATCGTATTAAGCCAACTATGCGCGTGCTATGCCACGGACGCTCAGGAACGAGGGAAGACGGTGACCGACCGCCTGCCTGCCTGCCGTCCACCTTCGCACACAACTGCGGTTGCCCTTCCCGTGGGCACTCAAGAAAACTCCGGTCGTCATCCTCGTAGCAGCAGCAGCGGCGGCGGCTTTTGGCTGGCCATCGAACAAAGACGGTGGTCGCCGCATCGCGGGGTTTCAGACGCGCTTCTGCGGCCGTCTGGAGCGTTCTTCCGTCCCATATTAGGAGGTCACTGGAGCTATGCACTTTTAATTCAATCGAGATTTAAAACTAATTTCTTTGGAACCGATTTTTGCGTTTGGTTTGTCGTCCTCCCGTGCACCTCCGATTAGCACGGTTGGCTACGTACGTTGCGAAAGAATGCTAACGTACGTAAACATTCGGAAGTAACTAAACAATTATTTTTTTTTTGCCTTCAACAGACTGTCCGGGCAAGAGCTGTTAAGGCGAGTCTCAGTAGCACCGATGAAGGACCACGCAGGCACGCCCGCTTTTGTCTCCCCATCGCTGCTGGTTGATAAACACCGCACCAAGGACCTGTTTAAGGCGGAGTAGACCTAATGGGGGGTTCCGGGACCGGTTCAGATATTTCAAAAAGCGACAAGGCTACCACAAATGATAGCTCAACGAAGTGGCATAATCATCATCACCACGTGGAAATTTATAGCAGCAGGCAAATACTCTAAACGTGTGATGCCGATTATTAAATGTGGAGGGAAAAACCGGAGGACCCGGAGAAAAATCCACACGTCCACGGGGAGAGAGAGGGAGAGACGCTAACTCCAAATATACAGCAGGTATCGTCAGGGTCAGGACCGAACCCACGACCTCCTGCATACCGGGCGAGGTCGTGAACATCTCTTAGCCACCGCGATGATGATGATGAGAGATACGTGAACTCCACATATACAGCAGGCGTCAGGGTTGGGATTGAACCCACGCCCTCCTGCATACCATTCGAGGTAGTTAACATCTCCTAGCCACCGTGATGATGATGATGAAAGATACGTGAACTCTACATATACAGCAGGCGTCAGGGTTGGGATTGAACCCACGCCCTCCTGCATACCAGGCGAGGATAGTTAACATCTCCTAGCCACCGCGATGATGATAATAATGAGAGATACGTGAACTCCACATATACAGCAGGCGTCAGGGTTGGGATTGAACCTACGCCCTCCTGCATACCAAGCGAGGATAGTTAACATCTCATAGCCACCGTGATGATGATGATGAGAGATACGTGAACTCCACATATACAGCAGGCGTCAGGGTTGGGATTGAACCCACGCCCTCCTGCATACCAGGCGAGGATAGTTAACATCTCCTAGCCACCGTGATGATGATGATGAGAGATACGTGAACTCCACATATACAGCAGGCGTCAGGGTTGGGATTGAACCCACGCCCTTCTGCATACCAGGCGAGGATAGTTAACATCTCCTAGCCACCGCGATGATGATGAGAGATACGTGAACTCCACATATACAGCAGGCGTCAGGGTTGGGATTGAACCCACGCCCTCCTGCATACCATGCGAGGTAGTCAACATCTCCTAGCCACCGTGATGATGATGATGAAAGATACGTGAACTCTACATATACAGCAGGCGTCAGGGTTGGGATTGAACCCACGCCCTCCTGCATACCAGGCGAGGATAGTTAACATCTCCTAGCCACCGCGATGATGATAATAATGAGAGATACGTGAACTCCACATATACAGCAGGCGTCAGGGTTGGGATTGAACCCACGCCCTCCTGCATACCAGGCGAGGATAGTTAACATCTCCTAGCCACCGCGATGATGATGTTGAGAGATACGTGAACGCCACATATACAGCAGGCGTCAGGGTTGGGATTGAACCCACGCCCTCCTGCATACCATGCGAGGTAGTCAACATCTCCTAGCCACCGTGATGATGATGATGATGATGAAAGATACGTGAACTCTACATATACAGCAGGCGTCAGGGTTGGGATTGAACCCACGCCCTCCTGCATACCAGGCGAGGATAGTTAACATCTCCTAGCCACCGTGATGATGATGTTGAGAGATACGTGAACGCCACATATACAGCAGGCGTCAGGGTTGGGATTGAACCCACGCCCTCCTGCATACCATGCGAGGTAGTCAACATCTCCTAGCCACCGTGATGATGATGATGATGATGAAAGATACGTGAACTCTACATATACAGCAGGCGTCAGGGTTGGGATTGAACCCACGCCCTCCTGCATACCAGGCGAGGATAGTTAACATCTCCTAGCCACCGCGATGATGATGAGAGATACGTGAACTCCACATATACAGCAGGCGTCAGGGTTGGGATTGAACCCACGCCCTCCTGCATACCAGGCGAGGATAGTTAACATCTCCTAGCCACCGCGGTGCCCGACTGCGCTACCGGGCCACTCCCCTACCCCGTGGAGCCGAACATCGCAGAGCTACAGCCGAGACTCCCTTCCCCACATCCCATCGTCGAGCGACGCGCTGTCTCGCACAGTAGGGGAGGGTGGGGTGAGGGTGGGAAGAGCTTTCACCACCACCACCCCCCCCCCCGCCCACCCAAAACCCACCCCCGCTGCCAGGTGGTGCTCGCCGCGTGACGGTCCAACCGGTATCCGGCCGTCGTGCGTGACTCAACAAACTTGACGCGGCGACTCCAAGGCGCGCGGTCACTGGCAAGCGAGCTGTGACCATCCGCTAGCCAAGTAGGAGAACCCGGTTCACTCCCGACTCGGTGTTCGCGAGTCCCCGGGTCTCCACGCGAGTCCCCCGGGTCTCTAAAGGAGCTCCCGGGTCTCTAAAGTAGCTCCCGAGTCTCCGCGCGAGTCTATGGGTCTTAGGAATAGGTTTTACCCTTTTAACTGGCACAAAAACTGACAACCTTTATTCAAGGCATCATGTTTGCAATAACCACAACACAAGCAGTCAAAATGCAAACAAAAAAAGACAACTCTGATAATAATATGCACTGTCCCTCTATGGGTCTTCTGTGCGAATCTCTCGACGAGAGATAAAGCGATGAGATCAAATGATGAGATACGTTATTATTATTATAATGATTTATAATCGCTTACTTGCGCTATTCATTTCAGGTAAATCCACTAATTAATTTCTCGTCGGCCGACATCATCGCCCGCTAAAAAAATTTCGATTCGCGAGCATCTCCGGAAACGCGGTTTCGCCCCCCGCCAACCCACCCCGCCAACCCCGCCAACCCCACCAACGCGCCCGTGAATGCCGGGCGGTGGCGGCAGTGGCCCCGGCGGTGGACTCACGCGCCGGCGTCGCCGTAGGTGTTGCGGAACAGCATGCGCGTGCACGCCTGCACCCAGCCCACGTCCCACGCCTCGCCGGCACGCACCGGGGGCCAGCGGATGCGCGCGAACCCGCGGAACAGCGGCGTGCGGTAGCGCAGCACCAGCGGGGAGCTCTCGTCCAGCACCGTCGCCTCGCGCTCCACCTCCACGCGGAACTCCTCCAACTGGTCTCACGGCCGCGGGAGGAGGAAGGGGTGGGGAGGGGTTTCGCCGATGGGCATCGGAAGTCGTTGCATTCATTAATAAAAACGAAAGCTAATATTTTTGCTTTTTTTTTATTCCACCAGGTTAGAGCGGCAGCTGTTTAGCGCTCTTTGTTTCAGAAGCGCACCCTGCCCATCACGAATGAGAGCTCAGCGAAGTCGCTGGCTGGGGGGAAAAAAAAAAAAGTTCCGTAGCTCTGCGGGGCCTTACCTGGCCGAGTAAAAACACAAAATCTAAATTGTCTCGTTGATACGTCTGGGTGCCAAAATAAATAGGGACACCGTAGCCGCACCGTGTCCCTGTGATGTCACTCCGCCGGGCTGTTTTCCCCGCCCGACGATTGCCCGTGTTGCGATCTGAACGTCGCGATTCCTTTCATTTTAATTCGGCTCCAACTACACGACTTTACCGAAAGAACCAAAGAGTAGGTTTTTACACGGCGGTGCACCGCCCGCTCACCAGAGGGAGACGACGCAAATGTTAAAAGAGTCTTTATATCCAATTGATTTCAACCGTTTTTTTTTTGTATTTAAAGCTTTGTGACTGCAGCAATTCATATTCTTAGCTCTTTCGGTGAAGTCAAGTTGAAGGGAAACAATAAAATAATAAAAAATATATAAAACAATAAAAAAATTCTCACGACGTTTCGACCATAACACAAACGGTCGTCATCAGGTGTGTCGGTTTGCATAAATTTATTTATTTTTAAACGGTGTATTTATTTATGGAAAAAAAACGTTAGCGCCACGCGCAGCGATTTGGCAATTTATTTAGAAGGACGAGTCCATCTATGTTCTGAGAAGAGGAGGGGGGAGACGAAAACTTAATGTATGCTGTCTGAAAGCCACTGTAAGCGTGAACAATCAATTAAGACCTGAAATGGTTAATCAAATCTTTCCAATGATTGCTAAGCCAGAATCCATCTTCTCGGTTGAAATCGTCTCTGTGCTTGTATATGTGGATAGCCTCATGAACGTTTGTGTTATGGTCGAAACGTCGTGAGAATTTTTATTGTTTTATATATATATTTTATTATTTTATTGTTTCCCTTCAACGTGACTTTACCGAAAGAGCTAAGATTACGTTTTTTGTTTTCGTTTTAACCAGTCGAATCGGTTTCTAGATTTGGCGCGGCGAAGTAACTTAACCGTGACCGTGCTCGCGTCACGTGGGGGGGGGGGGGGCGGGGGGGGCCCCCCCCCCCTCCTCACCTCCCAGGCGAGGCGCTCGCGGTTCCACGCGTAGCCGGGAAGAGCGGCGCCCAGGAAGGATGGGGTGTCCCCGCCGCCTCTCGAACACACGCAGCCCATGCGCGCGCACGCATGCTCCGGACAACCCTCGCGCTGCCGAACGTGGTGGTGGTGGTGGCGGCGGCGGCGGCGCCACCGCCGCCGCCGACGACGGTGGTGAGGAAGACGATCGCACGTCCAACTTCTTTCGCGCCGTGCGCACGTGGGCCAACCGTGACAATCGGAGGCGCTGGTAGACACAGAGGTTGTGCTGCTGGTGGTGGTGGTGGTGATAATGATGGTGGTGCTGGTGCTAATGGGCACGAAAGGTCGTGCCGGTGAAGGTAGTGGAGATGTTTGCGCTGTTTGATATGGTGGAGGTGGTGTTGGTCAAGATGTATATTTCGTTACATTAGAGGTAGGCGCTGGTGGATTTCGGAGATCCGGAGGTAGCGTTGGGTGGATATGGCATCGGTGGAGACGGGAGGCAGTGGGGATTGTGTCCTCGGCGATGAAGGAAGCGGAGGGTGATGTCGGTGGCGATGGAGGTGAAGTTAACGCCGACGGTAGTTGAGATCGAGGCGGTGGTGGTGGTGGCGGCGATGGAGGTGAAGTTAACGCTGACGGTGGTTGAGATCGAGGCGGTGGTGGTGGTGGCGGCGGCGATGGCGGTGAAGTTAACGCTGACGGTGGTTGAGATCGAGGCGGTGGTGGCGGCGATGCTGCTGCTGCTGAGATCTTCTGGAAGCCGTCACACGTTGGTGATTGGTTGGAACCTGACGGGAGTTGGAGATCGATGGGATACTCCGGAGCTTGTCAAGGATGCCACCGATCGGTCAGCCGCTGGCCTTGTCGGTCCGTCTGTGGCCAGGCCAGGCCACCTATGACGTCCAATAAGCAACCAACTACGCCTCCGGCCCAACCGCCATGTGTGCAAACGCACGCGTGCCGAACTTCTTTCGCACCGTACGTTGAGAATCGTGAGGAGGAAGGAGAAGAGACTGAACGAACACACAAAAAAATGCAGCAATAATAGCTTGCAGAGCACGACTCAGATCGTGTGTGTCGAAATAATAATATGTAGTCGAAGCTACTCCACTGCTACCCTATGCTGTGACACACACACACGCACACATGACGTCCACTGGAGCGACTGCAGTATGATACGACTTACTGTAGTGATTATATAGCGTTATAGATTGTGTACGTATATGTGAACAAGTCTGTAAGTACCGTAGCGATGCCCCCTAACATATACTGTAGTATAAAGAGGCTTGTCCGATTTATTCCTGTGATTAGCGAGTATTAAAGTAATTACCGTGAATATTTAATTAATCCTTTCGCATAAATCTCTGTATATAATTAAAGCCGCATGGGTAAGGTTGCATACGGATGTTATAATACGATCAATATTGCATTGTAAGATAACAACAAAGATGAATTGATACAAGTAAAAACACACGTAAAGCTTGTACGTCCAGTAGTTAATAGGGTAACAATGATTGCGGATTATTACCTCGCAATGCTAGATTTTTAATACGTCTTATAATGTAACTTTTTGAGGAAAATGTTGCACAATACAACAACTTTTATTACCGAAGTCTTAAAAAAATCGTCTAAATATTTGGAAGTAATTCTAACGTGGGGGGTTTATTTTGGCGGCAATTAACAACTTGTACTGTACGCCTGTTACACCCGGAGTACAGTGCCTCTTATTAATCTTATTAACAATACAATTATGTGGCTGTCGAGTGTTTAGAAAAGAGATTCGTCAACGCGTACGTCAGAACCGCGTTGTATAATAATAATACACATTTTATAATATAATTAAGTTCCTGCAGTTAGGAGACCAGCCTTAATATTTCAACAGCGGTACAAACAGCGCGTTAAGGTGTGCAATTACGCACGTTAAATTGTACAATTATATTCTATAAACACGACACTAGTTGCCAAGTTTATACCTCAGAGTGGTAGACTTTTTTTAGATATTAAATGGCTCATTTTCGTGTATTGGCCTAACAACTACCCACAGTATTGTTGGTGTAAAACATCGAACGATGACTTTAAAACAAATTACTTGGAAAATGTAAAATACTGTTGTAGATTCAAATAACACAGCGGGTAAGTTGTTGTTTTTCTTACGTAAAGTATATGCATTCATTAAATTGTAATCGATCGAAACGCCACATACATCGGCATGGCAATAGACCAAATCAATACTCGTATAGACACTTAATACTTTACATACACAGCCACGTGTACACATTCACACACTCTCTGTATTGTACACTCACTGAACATCACATATCTTTGATCACATTTACTATAACCCCTTAACAACACGATCTATGAATGAACACACACTTACTGTACATTTCACATATCCATGAGCGTATCCCAAACGCCGCTAGGGAAAGCGCCTTCGCATAATTGACAATACACTCGTAGAAAATATTTTTTTATATATCTCTATACATTACCGTAGTGTGATAAACTATGCACACTCTATGTTTAAATAATGTACACTATATACACACACAGAGAGAGATGTACTGTAGTGCCTTCCTGCTGGTTAAATGAACTCGCTAGTCGCCTCTGTCCCGCCTTATAAGCCCCAGTGGGCGACAGAGGTCGGTGTTTCTTAATAGGGGGGGGGATGGACCGTGGCTTTGAAACTATTTAACTTCCCTTCTGTCGCCAACGCGTGAGACAGGAGTTTGTGTTTCTGTCTTGTGTATTTGTTTAGAGTGGGCGGGGATTTTAAAGCAATGTAATTACCTCATTCATTAAATGTAATTACTTAATTGATAACATTTTTTGGGGGAAATACTTAATTGAATTACATTGATTGATTTAATTACCTTTGTCTGATTTTGTTCATACGTTGTTTAAATAAGTCACCGTGAGACAAAGGTCGGGTGTTTCTCACAAAGTTTGGGCCTTGGACCATGGCTTTGAAAGAAATGAAGACGAACCCTGTGACACAACAGTCGGTGTTTCTTATACCGCGTGGAGTGGTGGACCATGGCTTTGAAGCACACCGTGTCAATCCATGCGATTTACCCCGAAATTCTTGTACAAGGAAATTGAGTTTTCAGTTCCACACGGCCCGTACAGCCGTTTCAATACGGGCACAAAACATATTTGTGTTTACTTGTTTGTGTTTCTCCCGTGCGATGGGACTTTGTAGGATGAACGTTGAGATTTATAAGGGGCACTGGTTGACCAATAAGGTCTGAGTTGGTCTGTAATAAGGTAGAGGGCACTGATAAGGGGTTGACAGCTATGTAGTGTGTAGTGTATAGTGTAGTGTATTGTATAGTGTATTGTATAGTGTAGTGTATAGTGTAGTGTATAGTAGTGTAGTGTATAGTGTAGTGTATAGTAGTGTATAGTGTAGTGTATAGTGTGTAGTGTAGTAGTGTATAGTGTAGTGTATAGTGTAGTGTATAGGGTAGTGTATAGTGTAGTGTATAGTGTAGTGTATAGTGTATTGTATAGTGTAGTGTATAGTAGTGTATAGTGTAGTGTGTAGTATAGTGTATTGTATAGTGTATTGTGTAGTGTATTGTATAGTGTAGTGTATAGTGTAGTATGTAGTATAGTGTATAGTGTAGTGTATAGTGTAGTGTGTAGTGTATAGTGTAGTGTATAGTGTCGTGTATAGTGGAGTGTATAGTGTAGTGTATAGTGTAGTGTGTAGTATATAGTGTAGTTTGCAGTGCAGTGTAGTGTATTGTAGTGTATAGTGTAGTGTATAGTGTAGTTTGTAGTGTAGTGTATAGTGTAGTGTAAAGTATAGTGTAGTGTGTAGTGTAGTGTATAGTGTACTGTATAGTGTAGTGTATAGTGTAGTGTAAAGTATAGTGTATAGTGGTGTATAGTGTAGTGTATAGTGAAGTGTATAGTGAAGTGTTTATTGCAGTGTATAGTGTCGTGTATAGTGTAGTGTATAGGATAAACGTTGAGATTTATAAGGGGCACGGGGTGACCAATAAGGTCTGAGTTCGTCTCTAATAAGGTAGGGGGCACTGATAAGGGGTTGACAGCTGTGTAGTGTAGTAGTGTATAGTGTAGTGTATTGTATAGTGTATTGTATAGTGTAGTGTATAGTGTAGTGTTAAGTAGTGTAGTGTATAGTGTAGTGTATAGTAGTGTAGAGTGTAGTGTAGTGTATAGTGTAGTGTATAGTAGTGTATAGTGTAGTGTATAGTGTAGTGTAGTAGTGTTTAGTGTAGTGTATAGTGTAGTGTATAGTGTAGTGTATAGTATAAACGTTGAGATTTATAAGGGGCACGGGGTGACCAATAAGGTCTGAGTTGGTCTCTAATAAGGTAAGGGGCACTGATAAGGGGTTGACAGGTTTGTTGAGACAATGTAGTTTACTACCTGACGTTAATAAGCCACCGTGAGACAAAAGTCGGTGTTTTCTAACAGGTTGGCGTGGACCATGGCGTTAAAATAAATTTACTGCCATGAATGTGGTACGTGGTCGCCGGTCGGTGTGCGTTCGTCTCGTTTGAGACAAAAGTCGGTGTTTTCTAACAGGTTGGCATGGACCATGGCTTTCAAATGAACTTACTGCAATGAATGTGGTATGCGGTCGGTGTGCGTTTGTCTCGTTCGAGACAAAAGTCGGTGTTTTCTAACAGGTTGGCGTGGACCATGGCGTTAAAATGAAGATCCTGCAATGAATGTGGTATGCGGTCGGTGTGCGTTTGTCTCGTTGCATACAAAAGTCGGTGTTTTCCTTAGAGTGGGCGTGGACTGATGCACTTGAAGAGTTGCCTCTGTCCTGTCCTCTGTCTACCAAATTTCAAGGAGGCAGCACGTGAGGCAGAAGTCGGTGTTTCTCGTCCTGCGCATGGACCACTGCCTTACATGGTTTCTGGAAGTTTGAATCACCATCGTTAGCCACGTTCAATCCACTGCTGGACGAAGGCCTACTCCCAATTCGCCTCCATCCATCACGGGCCCTCGCTGACGTTAACAATCCACCCAGAAGCTGATTTATCAGAATCTCTATGTAGAGTGGAGGAATCCGATAAGCTACAAAGCTCTTTCTTTTTTTTTCAGAGACGTCCAGAGTTATTTCGCAGTGACGTCATCGCGTAAAGGGGGAGGGGGCTAACGTGCAGGGGCGGTGACGTCATCACGCCCGTCGACGGTTAACACTGGCGGCGTCGTTAGGAGGCGCGCCACAAAAACAAAAAAAACCCCAATGGCGTCATCACGGCCGATAGTTACGTCACGCTGGTGTTGGTGACGCAAAAAAGAGCGCTAAGATCGTAATGACGTCACACGCCCTCCCAGTCAAAAAATAATGACGTCACAATACCTCCCGGTAAAAAAAGTAATGGCGTTAGAATCCCTTCCGGTAAAAAATAATGACGCAACAATCCCTCCCAGTAAAAAACATTACGTCACAATCCCTCCCAGTAAAAAAAAGAATGACCAATCCCTCCCGGCAAAAAAATAATGACGTAACAATACCTTCCAGTAAAAAAAAATAATGACGTTCCAATATCTCCCGCTAAAAAAATTAAGGACGTTACAATCCCTCACAGCAAAACAAAAATAATGACGTTCCAATCTAACCCAGTAAAATAATAAAAAAAACGATGACGTCACAATCGCTTCCGGTGACGTAATCACGTCACCGCAACAGGTGCGTACGGTGGCTTGCGCGATCAAATAAAGAAAGGCAAACCGAGAGGGAGAAGGGGAAAAACGCGATTGTAAAATAAGACTCGAGGGGCGCCTTTCCCGGCCGGAGGCTAAAATTAGAACCTCCAGCGACGTTTGAAGATCGGGTTTCGATTCGATTCCACGTCGATTCCAACCCCCCCCCCCGAATCGACGGGCACTTTCCCAACGTGAGTCTGGCTCCAAACTTTGGGTTGGAGACGGATGGATGGACTTGCCCCTCGGCCATGCGAACGCGGAATGGCGGTATGGGTGACGGGCCCCAAGTCATCTCGGCCAGTCGACCTCCGTGTGGCACCACCTTTGGTCTCCCCTGTGCCCTCCTAGCCCGGGGGGCGGCCCGAGACACTTCGCGTGGCCTCAACGTGCACCTAGCCTGGCACAAGCGCCGTGGTTAGACGTCACCGCCACTTAGTGGCGAATGGCGGCTTGTTGTTGTTGGTGTAGCGGTGTAAACATCGCCACTTGAGAAAGGCAGGCGTGGTGCTGGCCACCCACACCAACAATCTGTTAGGGCTGTAGAGGTTTTGGGGGGCACGTGCCCCCCCCCCTCCCTCCAATGATCCGATCGAAATCCGTAATTTTGATGGGATCATTGGGGTTTATTGGTGATAAATCAGCAAATTTGCGACCCACTGCCACCGTGTCGCATATTATTACGTGGCCAGGGACTCTATGAGATGATAGGACAATAATCTTGAGTCCATAATTGGCGATAAGTAACGGGAAAGCGGTTCAAGGTTTTCATAGTTTAGTTTCATAGTTTCTTTATTTTGGTATAGCCCTGTGAGCCATTCGGCTCTTGAATCGGGTGCAACCGCAACAAACACAAATATGAACAAAAACACGAACGAGAAAAACATCTTAAAGTGACTTTGTGTTGACCGTGCAAACAGAGAATCCATTAAAAAAAAACATCAAAATATTCCTGAAATAGCACCGTACACCACCAACGCTGCGTGCAAAAATCCCAGTGGGATGCAAGTCAAACAACAACAAGACAACTTAGTACTCTTTGGTTCTATTGGGTAAAGTCACATAGGTGAAAATAAAATAACAAAAAATCACGACGTTTCGGCCACAACACAAGCGGCCTTCATCAGGTGAAGGGACGAGACTGTCTGGAGGACAGCGCTGGAGTGATTAGATTAAGGCCATCAGTCTAACTCCGTACTACAATAAACAAAAACATGGCCAAACCAAAAAAAAACTTTCAGAAATCACCAAAATAAAAGCCATAAATGCAATGTAACAGTGATCGTAGGAACTGTGACCGAATTTTTTTTTTCACAATAAACTACATAAATAACATGTAACACCAAACCCTGGAGCCACAGCTGGCTGAATGAGTCACTCCACAAACAACAGGAGTATCACATTTAAAGCGACTCACAGAATTGTGCGCAATTGCGTCCACGACTTGATTTGAAACTTTCGTGACTGCAGGAATCCGACAAAGCCATCACGTGGGATAGAACAATAAAATACTGGTGTAGGACCCTCCCGGTTACTACACCACCAGCCCGCAGGGGATTATTGTGTCTGTCCGTCCGTCCGTCGTCGTGGTGCATCCAAAAATGGGAGGGGTGGGGCTGGGTGGAGAGGGGCTGGGTGGGGGGTGGGGAGAGGCTGGGTGGGGAGGGTGGGGCTGGGTGGGGGGTGGGGAGAGGCTGGGTGGGGAGGGTGGGGCTGAGTGGGGGGTGGGGAGGGGCTGGGTGGGGAGGGTGGGGAGGGTGGGGCTGAGTGGGGGGTGGGGAGGGTGGGGCTGGGTGGGGAGGGAGGGGCTGGGTGGGGGTGGGGAGGGGCTGGGTTGGGAGGGTGGGGAGGGGCTGGGTGGGGGGTGAGGAGGGGCTGGGTGGGGAGGGTGGGGCTGGGTGGGGGGTGGGTGGGGAGGGCCTGGTCACCCCGTGGTGCCCTTATAAAACTCAACGTTTAACCTACTCACGCCGGCTTGTGCCCACCCTCACAGTCGGGCATACTGTGCTGAATGCACCACGTGGTGCCGCCGTTGACTCTGGCCACTGACCGAGCAACCCAACGTTCCTACCAGCTCCCTCCCTCCGCAGAAGAATGTGCTAGATCACGACGTTTCGATCGCAACGCCTACTTCAGCAGTTTTTTTCTTGCTGTGGTTGTCCCACCTGATGACGAATGCTTGCGTTGCGATCGAAACGTCACGTGATCCGTTATTGTTCACGTGATGACTTTACCCAAAGAAGCAAAGAGAGTGTGGATTCCTGCAGCAGCAAAAGCTTCAAATCAAGATATTGAACTCCTATCATTTAACACGCTTTCATTTCACTCACTCTGTCTGTTGTTGTTGTCGTGGTTGTTGTTGTTGTATCCTCAAATCTTGTAACTCAATTGTAACCCACTTCCCAATGTGCCATCGACTGCAAACTCGGTACACTGATGTCATACTGACGACAATGACTATATTCCATCATAAAAAAAATAAAAACATTTTTAACACTATCTTTTTTTAACATGTTATGTTTTCGGCTTGGGTCAACTCACGTTGGCTGTAAATCACCCACGGTCTCCCCCCCCTTACGTTGTGGCAAGCAAGCTTCGAGGACCAATTCCCGGAGTCGTCGTGGTGGTGGTGGAGTTCTTCCATTACCAGTACGGTACATTTAATTAAAGCGTGTTTTTTAAAAGTTTTTTTTGTGTGTTTAAAACATTACTTATTTCATTGCTGGAGAAATTTCCACCCCCCCCCCCTCTACCTGAAAATCCTGGCTCTGCTATTGGGGCGAAGGACGCAGTGCCGGATTCTCCTACTAGCAAAAGTAGCTACACGTGCAGCTACGATGCCACGCACTTTCAAGGCCCCCCCCCCCGACCCCCCCCCCCCCAAACGCTTTAAAGCTTACAATTTAGCAATCTTTGAAATAGCGTCATCAACCAGACCATGCGTTAATTGTGTTCTAACCGACCGTCTGTGTGGCTTTATATAGTTTCCAAATTTTGCTAAACCCTATATTCTGAGCTCTTTCGGTAAAGTCACGTTGAAGGGAAACAATAAAATAAAAAATATATATTATTATATTTAAATATATATAAAATATATTTTATTATTTTATTGTTTCCCTTCAACGTGACTTTACCGAAAGAGCGAAGAATATGAATGAATGCAGTCACGAAAGCTTTAAATCTAATTTTTCCTAAACCCTGTTTTGATTTAGTGTGCTCCTCCGTGTCTCTCTCTCTCTGTATCCCCTGGTGTATCTGCGTTAATTCCCTCTACTTAGGCGTCTGTATATACATCTGCGGTTCTGTGTTTCCTCTCTCTATTAAATTTAGCTCTTCTGTACCTGATGATGATGACGATGATGACGATGATTGCTTGTGTTGCGATCGAAACGTCGTACGCTGTTTTATATATATATATATTTAATTATTATTTCTACGTGACTTTACCGAAAAAAGCCAAAAGAGTAATTCCTGCAGTCACCAAAGCACCAAATTTTCGGTTCAGTGACTCTACACTTGCTCTATTACTATAGTACTACACCGCCTTCAACGTCTACGAACGGCTGGGGGTGTTTCACGGGAGCGATTTTGTCGTATTATTCCGGCCTTACAGCAAATGAAAAAAATACGAATGACTTTGGGGCCGTCCATAAATGACGTTACGCGATTTTGGAGGATTTTTTACCCCCTACCCCCCCTCCCTTCGTCACACGGCGTCACAAAAAATCAGATCCCCCCCCTCAAATATGACGTCACAAAGCTCTACCCCCCCAAAAAAAATATATAAAACATGCTTCAAATCGCTTTAAACTATTGTTGTCATTGTAGTAGTTGCGTATTTAATGTGGCGCTGCACTCTGATGTTGTAGGAAGAAAACATTTATTTAAAAAGTATATTTAATTAAGTAGAACGTATATTCTTGGTTCTTTCGGTAAAGTCACGTAGAAGGGAAACAATAAAATAATAAACATATAAAATAATATTTTGTTATATGAATCCCTGCAGTCACGAAAGCTTTAAATCAAAATTTAAGTAGAACGCGTTGTCTGTATTTATTTAAAAGTTGCGTAATTTTGATGTGACGTCACATCTCTCACCCTCCCCCCCTCTCGTCACGCATCGTCACAAATGACTAACCCCCCCCAAGTTGCGTGACGTCATTTATGCACGGTCCCTTTACTGTGCAAGTAAAAATAAATTACGTGTTTTAATATTTGTGTATTATTTTATTTAGGGTCCCCTTCATAACAAAATATGCTCCAGGCCTGCACTAGCTTTCACTGGGTGGATGGGTGGGTAATTCATAAGTGGGTGTTGTTGTTGTTGTTGTGACCTGCAGTGTTGGTTGTGGATGTAATGATGCGAATTCGATGGCCATGACAGAGCCACAAGGTTCCAGAAAGCAACTTTCAATTGTGAGAATTCGACGGGACTGCAATCGACGCGTCCGATTCATGACGCGTGGAATCGATTCCAACATCAACACCAGCTGTTTCATTTGAAGACTCGGGGAGAGAGAGAGAGACACGGGGAGAGAGAAATCGGGGGGAGAGAGACACCGGGAGAGAGAGACACGGGGAGAGAGAGACACCGGGAGAGAGAGACACCGGGAGAGAGAGAGACACGGGGGAGAGAGACACCGGGAGAGAGAAATCGGGGGGAGAGAGACACCGGGAGAGAGAGACACGAGGAGAGAGAGAGACACACACCGGGAGAGAGAAATCGGGAGAAGAGAGATACCGGGAGAGAGAGACACCGGGAGAGAGAGACACCGGGAGAGAGAGAGAGACACGGGGAGAGAGACACCGGGAGAGAGACACCGGGAGAGAGAGACACCGGGAGAGAGAGACACCGGGAGAGAGAGACACCGGGAGAGAGAGACACCGGGAGAGAGAGAGAGACACGGGGAGAGAGACACCGGGAGAGAGAAATCGGGAGGAGAGAGACACCGGGAGAGAGAGACACGGGGAGAGAGAGACACGGGGAGGGAGACACGGGGACAGAGAGACACTGGGAGAGACACGGGGAGAGAGAGACACGGGGGGAGAGAGACACGGGGGGAGAGAGACACGGGGAGACAGAGACACGGGGGGAGAGAGACACGGGGAGAGAGACACGGGGAGAGAGAGACACGGAGAGAGAGTGGCACGGGGAGAGAGAGACACGGAGAGAGAGTGGCACGGGGAGAGAGAGACAAGGGGGGAGAGAGACACACGGAGAGAGAGACACGGGGAAAGAGAGACACGGGGAGATAGAGACACGGGGAGATAGAGACACGGGGAGATAGAGACACGGGAAGACAGATACACGAGGAGAGAGAGAGACACGGGGAGAGAGACACGGGGAAAGAGACACGGAGATAGAGACACGGAGAGAGAGACACGGGGGGAGAGAGACACGGGGAGAGAGAGATACGGAGAGAGAGACACGGGGAGAGAGAGACACGGGGAAAGAGACACGGGAAGAGAGACACGGGGAGACAGAGACACGGATAGGGGAGACACAGAGAGGATAGCGGACAGGGAAGACCATCCAGATATGTAGACTGATGAGAGACATAGTGCAGACAGACAGACGGCATCCATCCATTTACACACTCATACACACAGACACACCTAGCAACACAGACAGACACAGACACACACAGACACACACACCTAGCAACACAGACAGACACACCTAGCAACACAGACAGACACAGACACACCTAGCAACACAGACAGACCTAGCAACACAGACACACACAGACACAAACAGACACACACCTAGCAACACAGACAGACACACCTAGCAACACAGACAGACACAGACGCACCTAGCAACACAGACAGACCTAGCAACACAGACAGACACAGACACACACACCTAGCAACACACACAGACACAAACACACACACCTAGCAACACGAACACACAGACACACCTAGCAACACGAACACACACAGACACACCTAGCAACACAGACAGACACAGACACACCTAGCAACACAGACACACACAGACACACCTAGCAACACAGACACACACAGACACACCTAGCAACACAGACACACCTAGCAACACAGACACACACACCGAGACACACAGACACACCTAGCCACACAGACACACACACTGAGACACACAGACACACACACCGAGACACACAGACACACACACCGAGACACACAGACACACCTAGACACACACACACAGACACACACACAGACACACACACCTAGCCACACAGACACACACACCGAGACACACACACAGACACACCTAGCCACACAGACAGACACATAGACAGACCTAGACACACAGACACACACACCGAGACACAGACACACCTAGCCACACAGACAGACACACAGACAGACCTAGATACACAGACACAGACACACAGACACACACACCGAGACACACACACCTAGCCACACAGACACACAGACACACACACCGAGACACACCTAGCCACACAGACACACAGACAGACACACAGACACACCTAGCCACACAGACACACACACACCGAGACACACAGACACACACAGACACACCTAGACACACAGACACACACATACACACCTAGACACACAGACACACCTAGACACACATACAGACACACAGACACACACACCGAGACACACAGACGCACCTAGACACACACAGACACACCTAGCCACACAGACACACCTAGACACATACAGACACACACACAGACACCCACACAGACACACCTAGCCACACAGACACACAGACACACACACAGACACACCTAGACACACAGACTACACACAGACACACACACAGACACAGACACACACACCTAGCCACACAGACACACACACAGACACACCTAGCCACACAGACACACACACACCGAGACACACCTAGCCACACAGACACACACACAGACACACACACACCGAGACACACACACCGAGACACACACACCGAGACACACAGACACACACACAGACACACCTAGCCACCTAGCCACACAGACACACACACAGACATACACACACAGACACACAGATACACACACAGACACACACACCGAGACACACACACACACACCTAGCCACACACACAGACACACACACCGAGACACACACACAGACACACACACCGACACACACACACACAGACAGACACGGCCACGCCATGTCCAGCTTCTCGTCCCGCCAGAGGCTGAGACAAGGACGCGGTGTCCCCGAGTTGAGACCCGAGTTCATGTCGCTGCTAGTGCAGGCAACGGCTCGGACCAACAACAACAACAACCACCACCAGCACCACCACCAGCACCACCACCTGAACCACCTCCAGCAGCTGAACCAGCAGCAGCAGCAGCAGAAAGCGCCCGCACCGCGTGGGACAGAGAACCTGGCAGCTAGGAGAGAGTCCATGAACCTGCCCGAGTCGGACTGCATGAGGCTCAACCCCTCCCTCCGTGGTATCGCCTTCAGGTGAACGTGGTGGTGATGATGTCGTGGTGGTGGTGGAGGTGGTGGTGGAGGTGGTGGTGGTGATGTCGTGGTGGTGGTGGAGGTGGTGGTGGAGGTGGTGGAGGTGGTGGTGGTGGAGGTGGTGGTGGTGATGTCGTGGTGGTGGTGGTGATGTCGTGGTGGAGGTGGTGGTGGTGGTGGAAGTGGTGGTGGTGATGTCGTGGTGGTGGTGGAGGTGGTGATGGTGGTAGTGGTGATGTCGTGGTGGTGGTAGTGGTGATGTCGTGGTGGTGGTAGTGGTGATGGTGGTAGTGGTGATGTTGTGGTGGTAGTGGTGATGTCGTGGTGGTGGTGATGTCGTGGTGGTGGAGGTGGTAGTGGAGGTGGTGGTAGTGGTGATGGTGGAGGTGAATGATGGTGGTGATGGTGGAGATGGATGATGGTGGTGGTGGTAGTGGTGATGTCGTGGTGGTGGTGGTGGTGATGATGGTGGAGGTGGTGGATGTGGTGGAGGTGATGATGGTCGTGGTGGTGAAGGTGATGGTAGTGGAGGTGGTAGTGGAGGTGGTGGTGGAGATGGATGATGGTGGTGGTGGTAGTGGTGATGTCATGGTGGTGGTGATGATGGTAGTGGTGGTGGTAGTGGTGATGTCGTGGTGGTGGTGGCAGTGGTGATGGTGGAGGTGATGGTGGTGGTGGAGATGGATGATGGTGGTGGTGGTAGTGGTGATGTCGTGGTGGTGGTGATGATGGTGGAGGTGGTGGATGTGGTGGAGGCGATGATGGTCGTGGAGGTGGTGGTGAAGGTGGTGGTGATGGTAGTGGAGGTGATGGTGGTAGTCGAGATGGTGGAAGTGATGATGGTGTGGAGGTGAGGGTGGTGGTGATAGTGGTGGTGGTGATGATGGTGGTGATGGTGGTGGTGATGGTAGTGGTGAAGGTGGTGGAATTGTTAATGGTGGAGATGGTGAGGAGGTGATTGATGGTGGAGGTGGTTTATGGTGGTGGTGGAAGTGGTGGTGGAGGTGATGGTGGTGGTGATGATGGTCGTGGTGGTGATGGTCGTGGTGGTGGTGGTGGTGGTAGTGGAGGCGATGGTGGTTGAATATTGGTGGTGGTGGAGGTGATGGTGGTGATGATGGTCGTTGTGGTGGTGGTGATGGTGGTGGTGATGGTGGTGGTGGAGATGGTGGTGGTGAAGGTGATGATGGTGGTGGAAATTCATGGTGGAGATTGTGAGGAGGTGATGATGATGACGGTGGTGGATATGATTAGGTGATTGATGGTGGAGACTGGTGTGGTGTTTGCGATGGTGAGGAGGTGATGATGGTGGTGGTGACAGCGGTGGTGGCGACGGTGTGAAGGTGGTGATGATGGAAGTGATTAATGGTGGTGATGACGATAGTGGTTGTGATACTGTATATGACGGGGAGGGGGTGATGGTTGTGGAGGAGGTGATGGTGATTGGTGGAGGCGATGATGGTTGTGGAGGTGATGGTGATTGGTGGAGGTGATAGCGATGGTTGTGGAGGAGGTGATGGTGATTGGTGGAGGCGATGATGGTTGTGGAGGAGGTGATGGTGATTGGTGGAGGCGATGATGGTTGTGGAGGTGATGGTGATTGGTGGAGGTGATAGCGATGGTTGTGGAGGAGGTGATGGTGATTGGTGGAGGCGATGATGGTTGTGGAGGAGGTGATGGTGATTGGTGGAGGTGATAGCGATGGTTGTGGAGGAGGTGATGGTGATTGGTGGAGGCGATGATGGTTGTGGAGGAGGTGATGGTGATTGGTGGAGGCGATCATGGTTGTGGAGGAGGTGATTGGTGGAGGTGATAGCGATGGTTGCGGAGGAGGTGATGGTGATTGGTGGAGGCGATCATGGTTGTGGAGGAGGTGATGGTGATTGGTGGAGGTGATAGCGATGGTTGTGGAGGAGGTGATGGTGATTGGTGGAGGCGATGATGGTTGTGGAGGAGGTGATGGTGATTGGTGGAGGCGATGATGGTTGTGGAGGTGATGGTGATTGGTGGAGGCGATAGTGATGGTTGTGGAGGAGGTGATGGTGATTGGTTGTTTTGAAGATGCTGATCCTGTGGATGATGTCATCCACGTGCAGGTCCCCGATTGCCTCTGTCTGCTATTCCACTTCATCCTCAACATCACCACAGCCCCGATGTCTCGTGTTTTCCACATGCAGGTCCTTAATGCTCGTGACATTGCCTCTGTCTGCTCTTCCACTTGACATCACTGCAGCCCCGCCGCTTGTGTTTTCCGCATGCAGGTCACTGGTGGCGGTGGACCTGAGCGCGTCCCGCGGCCTGGTCGCGTGGTGTGGCTCCAGACAAATGCTTCGGGTGCTGGGGTTGACGGGACACGGAGCGGCCTGGATCGGGGGGACCGCCTACTGCCTCTGGCAGAGCGACTCAGCGGCCGGGAGGGAGGTCTTGCTCAATCTACTGCTGGGTGAGCTGGCGACGGCGGTGACGACGGCGTTGATGATGGTGGTGATGATGGTGACGACGGTGGTGACGATGGTGGTGACGATGGTGGTGATGATGGTGACGATGGTGGTGATGATGGTGGTGATCATGGTGGTGACAATGTTGACGATGGTGGTGATGATGGTGGTGACGATGGTGACGATGGTGACGACGGTGGTGATGGTAGTGACGGTGGTGACGATGGTGGTGATGGTGGTGACGATGGTGACGACGGTGGTGACGATGGTGACGATGGTGGTGATGATGGTGACGATGGTGGTGATGATGGTGATGACGGTGGTGACGACGGTGGTGACGACGGTGGTGATGGTGGTGACGACGGTGGTGACGATGGTGGGGACAGTGGTGACGATGGTGACGATGGTGGTGACGATGGTGATGGTGGTGACGATGGTGACGGTGGTGATGATGGCAGTGACGACGGTGGTGATGACGGTGGTGATGACGGTGGTGACGGTGGTGACGGTGGTGACGATGGTGACGATGGTGACGACGGTGGTGACGACGGCAGTGGTAACGGTGGTGACGAAGGTGGTGACGACGGTGAAGCTGGCAGCCCCTCCCCTTATTATAATGCCCCCGCCCACTTTTACATAACCACGCCCACTCTGTCACTAGTCGCGGCCCCCGCCCGTGTTTTTCTTTATTTAACCACAACAACAACCGCCATTCGCCACTAAGTGGCGGTGATGTCACCACGACGCTTGTGCCAGGCCACACCCACTCAGCCTCGAGGACTCTTATACAGCCATCCCGCCCCCCGCGATGCCCCCCGCCCCCCGCCGCTCCCCCTCTCATCCAGCAGCGGTTTGACAGAACAACATAAATAATCGTAATATAATACCAGCAAACGGACCCGATGATTACGAATGTGTGCGTGTGTATATAATCGTCACTCAAGCTGCAGCAGCAGCAGCAGTCACGGCAGCGGGAAAAACAACCAAGACCAGACCACCGAGTCCAGGTCTGCGTTATTTTCGGCGTCGCCCGTTACGTTTTTGAGAGCTGGGCGGATATTTTTGGGGTTGGCGTTGGTAAGGGGGCGGGGGTGGGGGGGTGAGGGTCACGTGGCCCCGCGGGCCGATTCTAAATAACCTTGCCTGGCGGAGCGAGGGTTTGTCTGTGGTGTGCCTCCCGCGAGGACTGCTGCGTCACTCCCAGAGCCGCGAGTTGGACATCCCATTGACGCCAACGGCTTGAAGCAGGAGACCGGGTCTCAGGGGTCGGTGTCTCGAGACCGGGTCTCAGTCTCCGCGTCTCGAGACCGGGTCTCAGTCTCCGTGTCTCAAGACCGGGTTTCAGTCTCCGTGTCTCGAGACCGGGTCTCAGTCTCCGTGTCTCGAGACCGGGTCTCAGTGCCCGAGTCTCAAGACAGAGTCTCAGTCTCCGTGTCTGGAGACCGGGTCTCAGTCTCCGTGTCTCGAGACCGGGTCTCTGTGTCTTGAGACCGGGTCTCAGTGCCCGCGTCTCAAGACAGAGTCTCAGTCTCCGTGTCTCGAGACCGGGTCTCAGGGGTCGGTGTTTCGAGACCGGGTCTCAGTCTCCGTGTCTCGAGACCGGGTCTCAGTCTCCGCGTCTCGAGACCGGGTCTCAGTGCCCGAGTCTCAAGACAGAGTCTCACTCTCCGTGTCTGGAGACCGGGTCTCAGTCTCCGCGTCTCGAGACCGGGTCTCAGTCTCCGCGTCTCGAGACCGGGTCTCAGTCTCCGTGTCTCGAGACCGGGTCTCAGTCTCCATGTCTCGAGACCGGGTCTCAGTGCCCGAGTCTCAAGACAGAGTCTCACTCTCCGTGTCTGGAGACCGGGTCTCAGTCTCCGTGTCTCGAGACCGGGTCTCAGTCTCTGTGTCTTGAGACCGGGTCTCAGTCTCCGCGTCTCGAGACCGGGTCTCAGTCTCCGTGTCTCGAGACCGGGTCTCAGTCTCCGCGTCTCGAGACCGGGTCTCAGTCTCCGCGTCTCGAGACCGGGTCTCAGTCTCCGCGTCTCGAGACCGGGTCTCAGTCTCCGCATCTCGAGACCGGGTCTCAGTCTCCGGGTCTCAGTCTCCGTGTCTCGAGACCGGGTCTCAGTCTCCGTGTCTCGAGACCGGGTCTCAGTCTCCGCGTCTCGAGACCGGGTCTCAGTCTCCGCGTCTCGAGACCGGGTCTCAGTCTCCGGGTCTCAGTCTCCGCGTCTCGAGACCGGGTCTCAGTCTCCGCGTCTTGTCCCCTTGCCCCCCGTGCTCCCAGCCCTGATCTTCGACATCGTCGTCGCCGTCACCATCAAGGGCCTGGTGCGGCGCAAGGGCCCCTCGTACTGCGACCCGGCCGCCCCTCGCCACCCTCCGCAGCGCGGCGCGCCATCCTCGCCCCTCTCCTCCTCCTCCTCCTCCCCCTTCTCGAGCGCCGTCTCCCTCGCCTCCTCCGCCCCGCCGGCCCCCTACTCCTCCTCGTCCATCTTCCCGGCGCTCTGCGGCGGCGGCAGGAACGCCGCCGCCGCCGCCGCCGCCGCCCCGTCGGCGCCGTACCGCCTGCTCCCGCCGCTGCTCCGCCGGGCCCTGGAGGCGTCGGCCTTCTCGTTCCCCGCCAACCAGGCGACACGAGCCGCCCTCCTGGCGCTCTTCCTGCCTCGCCACCTGGTGCTGGGCTTCCCGCTGCGCGTCCTGCTGCTGCTGTGGGCGCTGCTCGTGGGGCTGCTGCGCGTCGCGCTGGGCCACCACTACGTCACCGACGTGTTCTGCGGCTTCGCCGTCGGCTGCGCGGAGGCGCGCGTCGTCGAGGCCCTCTGGGTGTCGGCCGCCTCCTTCCAGGCGCTCGCCAGGGCCGTGGGCCTGCCGGTGTGAGTGGTGGTGGTGGGTGGGGAGGTGGGGGGGGGGGTGTTGCGGTGGTGTGGTGAGGGTGAGGGGTGGTGTGGTTGATGGGCAGGGTGGTGGTGGTGCCAGGGCCGTGGGCCTGCTGGTGTGAGTGGTGGTGCTGGTGTGAGTGGTGGGGGTGAGCTGTGCGGTGCTGTGGTGAGGATGAGGGGTGGTGTGGTTGATGGGCAGGGTGGTGGTGGTGGTGGTGGTGGTGCCAGGGCCGTGGGCCTGCTAGTGTGAGTGGTGGGGGTGAGGTGTGCAGTGGTGTGGTGAGGGTGGTGGTGTCAGGGCCCTCGCCAGGGCTGTCGACCTGCTGGTGTGAGCGGGTGGTGGGGGCTAGACGGGCGCGGCACGGGCTGGAGA
The DNA here is from genome assembly GCF_048934315.1 of Petromyzon marinus. NCBI lineage: Eukaryota > Metazoa > Chordata > Hyperoartia > Petromyzontiformes > Petromyzontidae > Petromyzon > Petromyzon marinus. The sequence goes on along the minus strand of NC_133740.1, from coordinate 8,824,264 downwards.
AGAGATTGAAACTGATGTGGTACAGGAGGACGTGGAGCTGAGTGGACTTGCCGATGACCGGTACCAGCGGTGTCAAGATCGGCCTCTGTGGAGGAGAAGGCTCGTGAAGGACGCTGCCGGGCACTTTGAGGCCTCCAGCAGCAGCGGAGGGCTGAGCAGCGACGCTCACAACAACGAGCCGAGCGCCGGGCGGATAAACCGCAGCGGGTTGGCAAAGTGGGGAGCACAGGCGGTGGTGGTGCATTTGCCGGTCATCTCATGCCGGTCAACCCATCGCACCACCTGGGTCTGTCCGGTGACCTCCGGCCGGCGAGAGCCTTCGACACTACACGTGACGGCCTGAAAGTGCACCTGGGATGGCACAAGCGCCGCGGTGGCTTCACCGCCACTTAGCGGTGAACGGCGGTTGGTGTTGGTGTTGTCGTCGTCGTTGCGTCTGGTTGAAACGTGGGTTTGGTTGGACGTGGGTTTCGTTGAAACGTGAGTTTTTCGAGCGGATAGAATGGGGGGGGGGGGGGGGAGGTTGGGATATTTGGTTTTGTGGGCTTGGTGAAATCCTCGAAGTTTGTAATACTTTTACACGAAATTTCGTATTCACCCCGCGGACCGCAATGGTTTTTTTTGACCGATTTAATATTTTGCGGAAATGGTTTTAACAACGTTTATCTCCAAGCGGAAGAGTCATACCTGTGCCGTATCAGTGCCTACCTGATTACAGACCAATTCAGACCTTAATGGTCACCCCGTGCCCCTTATACATCTCAGCATTCATCCTACAAAGTCCCCATCGCAAGGGAGAAACACAAACAAATAGACAAAAGTGTCTGTATTTTTGCCCGTGTTGAAACAGCTGTCCACGCCGTATGAACCTGAAAATTAAATTTCCCCTGTACAAGAATACGGGGTCAACGGGATGGGTTGACACGGTATGAAGGGTAAACCGCTTGGGGAGGGTGGGTGGGAAAGAAAATAAAAACCCGTTTAGTAATCGTGGATGAATTACACGCACATATATTTATATACGTTTTGCTTTCGCAATCACTTTTACGATTCACAATCCGCTCCTTTCTGGGTCCCGATTGCGTCGGTCATTTGATGATCCCTCTCGCCAAGAAAGAAAAAATAAAAGCGGAGAATCGTCGTTGCGAATAGTCGAATCGCGGGAAAGTCACAAACTCGGCGACATTTTTAAATCGCCGCGGGCGCAAACGGAACCGTCGGCGGCCGATGGGATGTGTCAAAGTAAAAAAATCAAACAGCACTTCTTGATCAAAAGGCCGGCCCAACTTCGGCACGCGGTTGCGACTGAACGTGGGCCCAACGTCGCCCCAGCGTCGGCACGCGGTTGCGACTGAACGTGGGCCCAACGTCGGCCCAACTTCGGCATGCGGTTGCGACTGAACGTGGGCCCAACGTCGCCCCAGCGTCGGCACACGGTTGCGACTGAACGTGGGCCCAACGTCGCCCCGGCGTCGGCACGCGGTTGCGACTGAACGTGGGCCCAACGTGGGCCCAGCGTCGGCACGCGGTTGCGACTGAACGTGGGCCCAACGTCGCCCCAGCGTCGGCACGCGGTTGCGACTGAACGTGGGCCCAACGTCGGCCCAGCGTCGGCACGCGGCCGTTGTCGACGCTGAACGGTGACACGTTCGCGATGGCGTTTCGTTTCGTCGGGGAGAGACGGAGGGGGTGAGAGAGAGATTCGACCTTGAAAAATATTTTGCTGGGGATTGTTGCCCTTTACGAGTTCACAGGCTGACAACGGTGTCTGAAAGCTGGTGGCTGTATTTCGCCGGGAAGGTGCGGGGGTGGCGGAGGTGTTTTTAGTTTTAGATTTGCGCATGTGGTGTT
>NC_133740.1:8590093-8822313 GCF_048934315.1 Petromyzon marinus | reverse complement strand
TGGCCCATTAGGTAAAACGGCCCTGGTGAGTGGTTGGGTGAGTGCGGAAGTGACTATGCCTGAGGCACAGTAAGAGAGCACGTGCTTTATTACTATAGTACTATACTGCCTCCAACTTTTATGAACGACTGGGTGTTTAAGGTTAGCGATTTGTCGTTATTATCTGGCCGTATAGCAAATGAAAAAAATACAATTACTTTACTATGCAAGTTAAAATGTAGATGTTTTAACATTTATGTTGAAAAAAAATGTAGGGCCCCTGTAACACATTCTCCTGCGGAGGGAGCTGGTAGGAACGTTGGCTTGCTCGGTCAATGGCCAGGGTCAACGGCGGCACCACGTGGTACATTCAGCACAATATGCCCGACTGTGAGGGCGGGCACAAGCCGGCGTGAGTAGGTTAAACGTTGAGTTTTATAAGGGCACCACGGGGTGACCAGCCCCTCCCCACCCAGCCCCACCCCTCCCACCCCCCACCCAGCCCCACCCTCCCCACCCACCCCTCCCCACCCAGCCCCACCCTCCCCACCCAGTCCCTCCCTCCCCACCCAGCCCCTCCCCACCCAGCCCCTCCCTCCCCACCCTCCCCTCCCCACCTAGCCCCTCCCTTCCCACCCACCCCTCCCCACCTAGCCCCACCCTCCCCACCCAGCCCCTCCCTCCCCACCCTTCCCTCCCCACCCAGTCCCTCCCTCCCCACCCTCCCCACCCAGCCCCACCCTCCCCTCCCCACCCATCCCCACCCCTCCCATTTTTGGATGCACGACGGACGGACAGACACAATAATCCCCTGTGGGCTGGTGGTGTAGTAACCAGGAGGTTCCTGTAGCAGATGTTATACTGTGTAGTAACCAGGAGGTTCCTACACAGAATAACATCTGCTACAAGCCCCGCACTCGCTTCATCCGGCACTGGATCTTCCCCGACCCACGTTAGGAAGCCAATGGGAGCTTCGCTGCACTTTTAAATCATCATCATCTAGATTGACAAACTCATCTCTTTAGAACTGCTTATTCCTGTTTTGGTCTGCTGTGTACGGTGCGAAAGACGTTCACACGTGCATGACGAGCATTGATGTCAATGACATAATTTGTGTCGACTGTAGCGTGACGTCACCGCTAGACGGTCGGAGAACACGACCAATTAGTACAACTTAGCATAATTTATATCGACCACCGCGTGACGTCACCGCTAGACGGCTCGGAGCGCGCTAATTAACATAATATATGCAAACCGTTGCGTGACGTCACCGCCGGACGGGTTGGAGGACGCCGACGATTAAACACCCGCTTATCATAATTCATGTCGACAATCGCGTGACGTCACCTCCAGACGGGGTTGGAGGATGCTCACACACTTAGCATAACTTAGCATAATTTATGCGACAGCGGCGGCGGCTGCTGCTTGCTTGGGACCGCAAGTCGCATTCCACGCGTTGGGCCCCGCTTTGCAAAGAGAAAATAAATACATTTGGGCAAAATATTAACCGAGCAACCTGCAGTTATTTTACAGCGACACACACACACAAAAATTAAATATTATTACGTGCAATTAAAGCGCTCGCGTTGTTGGTGGTGTTTGGCGGCGGCGGCGGCGGGGGGGGAGGTAGGGGAGTGGGTGGAACAAAAAAAAGCAAAGTTTTAAAGACATTTAATTCGCAATTGATTTAAATTTGGCAAAACCGTCAACCGCCTCTGTGCCGTCAACTCCCGTGCCTGAGAAAATAACACTGAAGGTGAGCGGCGGCGGCGGCGCACCGTCACGTTTGCTATTTCTTTGTAATTTTTTTCCACCCCCATCTTAACCCGTTGCGATTTTCTCTCGTCGGATTCCGGTTCGGTACCTTTCACCGTTGCTCGGTATATTTTTTGTTATTTTTTCCCTCCCTAATCCGAGTTTGTATTTCCACGGTGCGAGGAGGTTTTTTTGTGTGTTAGTGTTGTGTGTTGTTAACACGGTGGTGGGTGGGGGGTGGGTGGTGGTGGTGGCGAGAGACCCGAAGCAGCGGCCGCCATCTAAACCAGCGGACGCCGCACAGATTTCTCTCGGCCCGACGCCTCTTTCAAACGGTGAATTTCTAAACATCTCCCCTCCTCCCGTGGATCTATATCTACCTTTGTCGGACATTCACGTCGTTCGAATGTCAGCTTTTTAGACGCGCTGGTTAAAAAAAAAAATTAACCCTCCCCCCCCCCCCCCCCCCGATTACGCCGACTCCCTCAACACCGTGCCGGGGTGGGGGTGGGAGACTCCCACCCTGCGCGCGCGCGCGCAGGCAGCCGATTCAGGCGAGGGCCTAGGGCCCGCTTGCGGCCTGGTGGGATATTAATTTACACAAAAAAAAGTGACGCATAGCAAATTGATAAAGGTGCGATCGCCGCGCTATTAATTTTGCGTCGTGCAACTAAAAACGGGCGCGTGCGACGGAGCTATTGGGAGACGCGTGAAAACGCAGCGCGTTCAAATGCAGTTGTAATAAGTTGCAAGTGTGTTCCTTTTTAATTCATTAGCGGATGGAGTGGTGGTGGTGGTGGTGTGTGTGGGGGGGGGGGGTTGTCAAAATGGCGACTGCAGACAGTGACTTGAAATTAATGAGATAACATTTGTTTTGTTTACATTTAAACGGCCCAAACTCGTAACAACGTTAACACTATTTGCGTGCAGAGAAACGCGAGGCGTTGACTTTATTGTAACCGCGGCTGTAAAATGACGCCGGCCGACGCTTTAACGGCGAAGACGGCCGGCGAGGCCGACTTTACCGGGCGGCCTTTTGTCATCGGCGTGCTTATTTTGTCCCGAGCTTTTTGCGTTGTTGTTGTTGTTGCTGTTCGTTGTTGTCTTCGCATTACCGCTGTCGCTTTCGCGCGTACGTGTGGTGCGTGGCCGTCGAAACGTCAACGCGATGCGGGTTTGAAAGCCGTGTGACACATGCAGTCCACGCCATCGTCCCCTTGCCTGTGTTTTTTTTTCTCTCCCTCCACATTTGCTCCCCGTCGTCGATCTCTTAAGCCGCGTGTTCAACCTGCACAGCATCACCACCTCTCACCGGCTTTGTCCACTGCTGGATGAGATTGGGGGGGGGGGTGGAGGAGAGATGTGTGTGGAGGGGGGGGGGGAATCCTCTCCATCATCACGCCCGTGTGTCTCATCATCATGGTGGTGGTGGTGGTAGGGAGGGAGGGGATCTTTAACCATACTTCACCGCGCCGGTCATTGCTGATTTAAGCGAAGGCGCCGTCGTGGGGGCAAGTCCGCGAATGTGCGTGAGGCATGTTGGACGACTTCCTTCGCGCCGTACGTAGCCGGCGTCGTGTGCGGGCGAAGGACGACGGACTAAACACGACCAAGCTGTTGCTCGAAAGAAACGCGTTAAACGAATTCTATAGAGGGGAATAACCTTGCGCGTGTGTGTGTGTATATTTACGTATCGATGTGCTGCTGTACACGGACGCCTCACATGCACACGACGCTTTGCGGGCACAAACAACCCCCCCCCCCCAAACCCCCCCCCCCCAAATGCCCGCTCATTTTCCGAGCTCGCAGAACGCATCCAGTACGAGAGAGATTTGCACCACCACCACCACCGCCTCCTTGGCGCACCTAGCCTGGCACGATCGCTGCGGCCCAATGGGGTTGTGAGCATAGTGCTGAAATCGCGTATAAATGAACGTGGTCCCATACCCGGCGACCCCTAATCACTTACCTTATTACAGACCAACTCGGACCTTATTGGCCACCCTGTGTGCCCTCATCAAATACACTACGCTATACACTACGCTATACACTCCACTTTACACTATACACTACATTTCTACATACTTGTCAACCCCTCATCAGTTGCCGTGCCTTATTACAGACCAACTCAGACCTTATTGGTCACCCTGTGTGCCTCATCCAATACACTACGCTATACACTACACTATACACTCCACTTTACACTATACACTACATTTCTACATACTTGTTAACCCCTCATCAGTTGCTGTGCCTTATTGCAGACCAACTCAGACCTTATTGGTCACCCTGTGCGCCCTCATCCAATACACTACGCTATACACTCCACTTTACACTATACACTACATTACTACATACTTGTCAACCCCTCATCAGTTGCCGTGCTTTATTGCAGACCAACTCAGACCTTATTGGTCACCCTGTGCGCCCTCATCCAATACACTACGCTATACACTACGCTATACACTCCACTTTACACTATACACTACATTACTACATACTTGTCAACCCCTCATCAGTTGCTGTACCTTATTGCAGACCAACTCAGACCTTATTGGTCACCCTGTGTGCCCTCATCCAATGCACTACGCTATACACTCCACTTTACACTATACACTACATTTCTACATACTTGTCAACCCCTCATCAGTTGTCCTACCTTATTGCAGACCAACTCAGACCTTATTGGTCACCCTGTGTGCCCTCATCCAATACACTACGCTATACACTCCACTTTACACTATACACTACATTACTACATACTTGTCAAGAACCCCTTATCAGTTGTCCTACCTTATTACAGACCAACTCGGACCTTATTGGTCACCCTGTGTGCCCTCATCCAATGCACTACGCTATACACTCCACTTTACACTCCACTTTACACTATACACTACATTACTACATACTTGTCAAGAACCCCTTATCAGTTGTCCTACCTTATTACAGACCAACTCAGACCTTATTGGTCACCCTGTGCGCCCTCATCCAATACACTACGCTATACACTACGCTATACACTCCACTTTACACTATACACTACATTTCTACATACTTGTCAAGAACCCCTTATCAGTTGTCCTACCTTATTACAGACCAATTTAGGCATTATTGGCCACCCCGCGTGCCCTTATAAAGCACCCCCCGTTCATCCTGTAAAGTCCCATCGCAAGGGAGAAACGCAAACACGTTGACAAACGCATTTTTGTTGTTGTTGCCCGTATTGAAACGGCTGTACACGCCTTATGGGCCTGAAAACTGAATTTTCCCGGTTCAAGAATATGGGCGAAACCGCGTGCGGGTTGACAAGTATGCGTTTCGGACAAATGGCGTCACTTAACAGCACTTTACCCAAAGGTTTGCTCAGACTATACAGAGGGGGTGAATCTTTGTCTGTACATACAGTGTATATGCACGTCGTGTGTGGAAATTTTATATATATATCAATATATATCTGCATATGAAATGTCGCTGGGGCATTTGATGGGGGGAAAAGGGCCCTTCTTAGCCTTTGCGTCAGTTTCCTCTGGTGTCCTCTTTTTATTTTGTGGCACCAGACGTTTTAACTGAACTAAACTACATATTTTTTTATTTCACCATGTAAGGACCCACTGAGCTATGTAGCCTCTTTGCCAGAAGCGACCTGGCTTTCACAAATGATAAATCGACGAAGTCGTTCGTCATCATCATCACATGGGGATTTATAGCAGCAGGCAATCAATGCATAGAGACCCATAGAGGCCCATAGAGACACAGAGGCGCATAGAGACCCATAGAGATGCAAAGAGAGACCCATACAGGTACATCGAGACCCACAGACTAAATTTAACTTCAGATAGTCCCCGATTTACGATGGTCCGACTTACGAGATTTCGATCTCACGATGGCGATACGACAAAATTGTAAAATATTTTACATTTTGCTCGGCAGGCAAACGCAGCAGCGTGCAAGGTACGATAACTGTACGTTGGGGACGCTGCCGGGATGTACGCATCTCCCGCACCTTCTATTAAATTGCAGTTCATATAGGTAGGCTAAGAATTTACCATGTTTTTTTTTACTTTACATTTTACTGTGCAATACAGTATTGTAATTAATAAATACATACAGTATATAGTTTATACAGTACGGCACTGTAAATTTGCTCTGTTTTGCTAAATTATCACCATTCTTTAAGACTCCTGGGTAGGCTAAGGCCATCTTCGACTTACGATATTTTTGACTTACAATGGTGGTCGTCGTAACGCGTCTCCCATCGTAAGTAGAGGCCTACCCTGTGTTTTGATTTACCAGGGAAGAAGGCCTACTGAGCTACATAGCTCTTATTGCTCAACGAAGTGGCTTTTTATCACGTGGAAATGTTGCGCAGCCAAAAACTCGTGTTGTTGATTTAAAATGTGGAGGGAAAAAAACCGGGAGGACCCGGGAAAAAGATCCACGCGACCACGGGGAGAACACGCAAACTATAAATATACAGCAGGCGTCAGGGTCGAGATCGAACCCACGGACCTCCTGTATACCAAGCGAGGTAGTTAACATCTCGCGACCGTGGCGAGATGTTAACTACCTATTATATAATTTCTCCTTTTAAGATCAGAATGTTTTGATGAACTCGATGAGTTTGTTTGGTATTGCCTATAAAATAATTATTTTTAGAGGCACCACGTAAGTTATTCTCCCTGAAAACTGCTATTTGCGTGAGGGTCAAATTGGTATCCTTAATTCTCATAGCTGGGATTTGGTGACATTGAGTGCAAAAAACAACCACATTTACACTGGAGAAGCCAATTGAACAATGACTGTTGTCTACGAGACGATATAATTCCCTATCGAAGACTGAAGGTAATCTACCTTTTAGTCTGTGTGTCTTTGTTTGAATCTTATGGGGTAAAGTGAGCCTACGGGTCTCTGTGTGAGTTTACAGGTCTCTGTAAGTCACTTGTCACCGGGCTGAAAACCATCAACTTACACACGCTTGAGAATCCAGTTTAATCACATCTCCACGTGACGGCGTGAGTTTCGATGCAAGACTGGTCGTTTGAATCTGTGGGTTAGAGTGAGTCTACGGGTTGCTGTGTGGCTGCCGCTGCCTTCCCGCTGGTTTGTGGTTCCTCCTCCTGGTGCCTCTTGAGTTGTCCACACTCTCTCAGTCATCCTCCCCTCTCTCCGAGTCGTCCTCTCTCTCTCTCTCTTCGAGAGCGAGCGGATACTGTGAAGCGCTGCGTCACATGTTGACTTGGTTGTAATTTCATTAACCCGGCAGGGATGATTGGACCCCCCAAGAGGTTGGTTGCCTCCTGTGCGCATGTGGATCTTGTGCTCGTCAATTATGCACATCGTCGTCATAGTTGTCATGATTCCACGGTGAATAAAATAGGTACCACTCGCATCAGAGAAATGAAATTCAGCTGCTGCTGCTGCTGCTTCTGTTCCCCTTGATCAGTGATGGGGTAACCTTGGCCCTGTCACAGGAATGTGGACAGTGCCGGATTATCCTCGTAGCAAATGTAGCATATGCCACGGGCCCCGCACTTTCAAGGGCCTCGCGTTAAATGCTTTCAAGCGATCAATTCCAGTTCAGCGATTCTGCACTTGCTTTATTACTATAGCACCTATACTGCCTTCAACTTTTATGAACGACTGAGCGTTTAAGGTTAGCGATTTGTCGTATTATCTGGCTGTGTAGCAAATAAAAAAAATGCAATTACTTTACTATGGAAGTAAAAAAAAATGTGTTTTAATATTTGCGTGTTTTTAAAAAAAATTTAGGGCCCCTTTATTATAACATATGCTACAGGCCCCGCACTAGCTTAATCCGCCACTGAATGCGGAATTGTACCGTGTACACGTGTGCATTGTACGAGACAGCAAGCGGCACGTGCAGCTCAAGCGACTGTTGGGTCTCTGTCTCTTCTCCCGTGCTTCTGCTGCTTCAACTGCTGCTTCCCCTCCTCCTCTACCCCTCCAGCTTCACTTTACCTTCCCTTGCTTCCGTTCCACTTCACCGCAACGCTTCGACCGCTTCACCTCCCGTTGCTCTTTCTCGACCCCCTCCGGCTTCCGCTGACGCCTCTCGTCTTTTTTTCTTTTCCGGCTGCCTCCGTTGTCGTTGCTTGTCGCTCGCGTCTTCTCAATCCTCCTCCCGCTGCTGCTTCCGTGCTTTGATTACGAAAGCGCAAAGCGCTTGCCACAAATAAACCGCAGTATCTTGCCGATCTCATCAAGGAATATAAACCATCACTCGAACTGCGGTCGTCCTCGCAGCGGCTTTTGGCTCGCCGTCGAGCAAAGGCGGTCACCGCATCGCGCGATTTCAGATGCGCTTCTTCGGCCGCCTGGAACGCTCTTCCTTCCGATATTGGAAGCCACTGGAGCTACACACTTTAAAAATACAGGTAGAACATTAATTTATTTAGAACCCCTTTGTGTGTTTAGTTTGTTGTCCTACCCCGGCACCTCCGATTAGTACCGTTGGCTACGTACGGTGCGAAAGAAGTTCAACATACACACACACATACATACTGGTGCTTCTCATGCTGCTGCTGCTGCCTCTCCAATTTCTGCCGTTCCCTTTTGCGTCTCATTGTACTCCGATTTTTATGAAGGGGGACTGTGTGTTATCTTGCTGAGGTTCTTGCTGCTTCGCCCGAGCTTGGGAATTGATGCGCCCGTGGAAATTTTAACCTTGCAACAATCCCCCTCGCCAACCGCGGGGCTTGCCGTCCTGATAACCGCCGTGGTTGGCAAAACCGCCACGGCATTATGGGAAATATAGGGGGTTGGGTCGCACTCGTCAAAAGCCTAACGACATCGCCGGTTCCTTCACTAGGCACAATAAAAGCACAAGTGATATTATGAAAAGCAGTGAGTGTTCAAATCGCCTCATTAACAACGATAACATAATGCGAGTTACCTTTAACTGCTAAGCATTGAAGTTACGTGGCGATGACGTTATTGATAAGGTGACGTGGGAGAGAGGAGGTGGTTGTCAGAAGGCAGTGTGGCTCTGCCCCACCCCCTACCCTCCACCTGGTGGGGGATAAGTGAGTGGTGGTGGGAGCTGCTGCTGCTGCTGCTCCCTCTTCTTGCTGCCACTGCAACTTCACGCTTCCCGTTTTGTCGCCGCGCAGGTTGGGGCCGCGTCCTGGGAGCGACGCCGTGAGCCACCCGTACTCAATGATCGCTCTGAGCCCATGTCCGAGCGTGCGGGGCAGAGCGCAAAGGGAAAGGACGGCAAGACCAAGTACGCGTCGCTCAGCCTCTATAACACCTACAAGGGCAAGAGCATCGAGACCCACAAGACTACCAGTACGTTGGGGGGGGTGGGGGGCGGGGGGTCGCGCACACGGGGACACGCACGGGGAGACACGGTGAGATGCGGCGAAGCACGGGAAAACATGGGGAACGTGTGCGGAGGCATGGGGACATGCGGGGAGAGATGCAGGGAGGCACGGGGAACGTGTGGGGAGACACGGGGAGACATGGGCAACTTGTGGGGAGACATGGGGGGGGACATGCGGCGAGTCACGACGTGAGATGGCGAACGTTTAGGGGGGACATAGGGACATCCGGGGAGACATGGCGAATGTGTGGGGAGACACGGGGACATGCGGGGAGACACGGGGCGACATGAGGAACGTGCGGGGAGACTCGGTGACATCCATGGAGACGCGGGGAGACACGGCGGACGTGGGGAGACGCGAGGTCTACGCAGAGAGACACGGGAAGACAAGGGGGTACATGCAGGGAGACACGGGGGACATACAGGGGCTGACACGGCCGGACGAGGGACACCCCACGGGCAGACAACCTGGTTTTGTGCGAGTCGCAGAACCAGAGACGTCTCCACCACCAGAGGCCCACTGAGCTACGCCGCTCTATTTCAGAAGCGGCTCGGCCACCACAAAATGATAGCTCAACGAAGTCAGTGGCTCATCATCACAGTGTGGAAATTTATATTAGCAGCAGCAGGAGCCAAGTACTCTAAAACCAGTGGTTCTCAACCGGGGGTACGCAGACCCCTTTGGGGGGGGGGGTACGTGGCAATGTCCCAGAGGGTACGAGAGGTGATTTATAAACGTGTGATATGATACACACGAGAGCCATTTGTGAATTATGAATTTGCCAATATCAGGTAACTGTGATAACATTCAAATCCACGTGGTTACCGAGAACAATATTAAAGACCTTTCTAAACTCATTGATCTTAAACAATGCGGGTTTCCAAGGGTAACCGGCAAGCGCGAACAAATGACATCACGTGCTCCGTTATTTTTTTGTGCTTGCAGTTACATAGCTAGTTAGGGGATACCTCACAAAATGGACAATCGTGTAAAAAAATGTCGATTTTCTCGTAATTGATGCATTCATTTTTCGGAACCCATGTTGGCTCAGTGCAAGGTGGGGGGGTTACTACTCTGTTGAAACTAAATTCAACAAGGGGGGGTGGGTGGGGGGGGTAACACAGTAGCCAAGAAAGTCTGAGAAAAATAATAATTTACATTTATATGCGAGTTGCCATACACTGTTGCCTCAAGGCCCCTTTGTAAGAATAATTGTTAGGAGAGAAGCTTGAATAGAATAAACGGATATAGTAATAGGTTTTACCCTTTTAACTGGCACAAAAAACTGACACCTTTATTCAAGGGCATCATGTCTGCAATAACCACAACACAAGCAGTCAAAATGCAAACAAAAAGACAACTGATAATAATATGCACTGTCCTTGAATTTGATTGGTCCACACCCGAGACGGCTTTCTTTAGAGCCTAGTCTCCACTGGTGTTGGACCAGAAGACGCCAAAAGGCGTACAACTCAAAAACAGGACACTGTCAGAGTATTGAGGCCTCGGGGTGAGCATTTGCATTATGAGACCTCCTTTGCCAGTAACAAGATATAGTAATAGGTTTTTACCCTTTTAACTGGCACAAAAAAACATGTGGTGGTGGTGCCAGGCCATGCAAGGTCTTTACAAACGAGTTAGAAGGCTCTCGAACTCCACACGTTTCAAGACAGGCAGCCAGTGTCATGGATAAGAGAACCGGAGAAATGGCACGCAACGGGGCCCCTATAACTGCCGCGTTCTGAACGATTTGTAATCCACCAAGGACCGCTGCTCTGAACGCACGCCGGTTCTCGGTGCCGAGGAGGGATGAACCGAGCGGGGCGGGGCGGCGACGGGGCGCCCCGCCGCCTGCAGCCCTGTGCGTCGAGGCGGCCGAGACCCGGCGTGAAAACCCCAAAGCAGAAAGCGGAAAAGAAAAAAAAAATCCTTTTGGCCGTAAACCTGAATCGGGCGTAACTTGTTTCCTGAACGTCGCTTGCTCGGCGCGAAACCGGAATTGGAATCTTTATTCGCCCCGGAGAAATGTGAAGCTCTTTTTAACCAACTGGCGACCCTAACCCCCGACAAACCCGGGTGCTCGTGTGGCGATGGCGGTGATGCAGTCGCTACGAGACATGGCCTGCAGAGCCTGGGGAAGGTGGCCACGGCGCGGCGCATGCCGCCCCCTGCCAACCTGCCGAGCCTGAAGGCCGAAAACAAAGGCAACGACCCCAACGTGACGCTGGTGCCCAAGGACGGATCGGGATGGGCGAGCAAGCAGGAGCCTCGCGACGACAAGACGTGCGTGCGCAAGTCCCTCGCCCGCTCGCTCGCTCTCGCCCACTCAGTTTGCACGCTCGCCCACTCGCTCGTCCGCCCACTCGCTCGCCCGCTCGCTCGCCCACTCGCTCGTCCGCCCACTCGCCCACTCGCTCGTCCGCGCACTCGCTCGCCCACTCGTTCGCTCACTCGCCCACTCGCCTGCTCACTCGTTCGCGCCCACTCGCTCACCCGCTTGCCTACTCACTCACCCACTCACCCACTCGCTCATCCGGTTGCTCGCTTGCTCGCTCGCCCACCTGCGATATCACTCGCTCACCAACTTGCCCGCCCGCCCGTTCAATTGCACGCTCACCTGGTCATGCGTTAAACTGCTCACTCGCTCGGTCACTCGCCCATCCACTCGCGCAATCGCCTGCTTACTCGCTCACTCTAATTACTCACTAGCACACTCACACTCTGCTACGCCCGAGTGCCAACCACTGCGCCACTGCTCCCCACCTGCGCATGCACACACGCGCGCACACACACAGTTATGTCCATTTTGTGGGTTGCGTACGTGCATGGTATCTGCGTGTGTGTGCGCGCATATCTCCGCGTGTGTCTATATCTGCGTGTGTGTGTTTTCGGGGAGCGGTCGTGTAACGGTGAGCGCCCCGAGGCTATGGAACCCGGTGGCCCGAGTTCGATTCCCGCTCACGGCCAACATCGGCGGCGACTATCTGAACCGGTCCCGGGGCCTCGCCTAGGTCGCCTCAGCCTCGTACGAGTACCTGGCGCTGTGCGCAGTCAACGTCTCCGCGTTGGAGGCAAAGGAGGCCGGGCATGGTGCTGGCCCACACCCACCCCCTCGGTGTGCCGTCCCGGCCTTGGTAGGCGATGCTGTTCGCTAAGAGCGCTGTTGAGGCTAGACGGGGAATCGTCGTCGTTGTCTGTGCCGTCGTGGTTCGTGTCGCCCAGGCCTCGGGCGCCGCCTCTACTGCAGCCAGAGTCGCTGCCGCCGCCGGCTACACCGAGCTGCGCCGTCTCCTCCGCCCCCTCGCCCCCCTCGGCCAACGTCAGCGCCACCACAACCACCACCACCACCACCACCACAGAGGTACGGGCGCACGCACGCACGCACGCACACGCGCGCGTACATACGTGCGCACGCGGGCATGTACATGGACCGTCCTCGCGGTCCGTGGAATTGTAACCTCCCGCCAGCGAGTCGCAGTGCCGCCAGTGACGACGCCGACTGTATCGCCGAGCGCCGCCCATCACCTCCCGTCCAGCGGCAATGTCCAAGGCACCCGGGGCCGTTTCCTAGATGAGTCGGCCGTATCCCAGCCCTGGTTTTTATTATCGCCGTCATCATTTTGTCATCGCCCCGTAGGCCACCGCACGACGATGACTGCCGGTTATTTGCGAGCTGCTGCATCCCGCCAATCGCAAGACAGCTTCTCCCGCGGGCGCTGAAGTTGCCGTGGGTTGTCGCGTTTGTCCGGCGTGACGCCCTCTCTCCCCAGCCCCCGGACCCCCCCCACCCCGCCGCTCCCCCCTCTGACTCTGCCTGGGGTTCGTGTGCTTCCTTTGCTCGTGTTTGGGTGGCAGAGTGCAACCTGCAAGACGAATGTCACCTCCTGGGCTCCACCTGCACCCAGGGGCAGCAAGGTTCACGTAGAAGGTGAGTGGCCCATATCCGTGGGGTTTGAGTCCTTGGTCTGGGTGCGTTGTGGCGGTGGGTGGGTGCGTTGTGGCGGTGGTGGTGCTGGTGGTGGTGGAGGTGGTGGTGTTGATGGTGGTGGCGGTGTTGATGGTGGTGGCGGCGGTGATGGTGGTGGCGGTGGTGGTCGTGGCGGCGGGGGTGGTGGCGGCGGTGGCGGCGGCGCTGGCGGTGGTGCTGATGGTGGTGGTGGTGGTAGCGGCGGTGGTGGCTAAGCTGCTCCTGCTGCTGCTGCACATGGCTGCCTGCGGATCCAGCTCTGTGCAGGCAGCAGCAGTAGCATCGAGGGCTTGGTGGACCACTCACAGGTGGGGTGGGCCTCGAGGAGGAGTCGTACTCCTGGAAGTGCCAGAAGAAGGCAGTACAGCAGCGGAGTGTGGGGACGAATCTCCATCTGTTCCATCTCATGTCCTTCTAACCCGTGGGTGGGTCGTCATAGAGGAGCCGTACCCCTGGTTTTGCCAAGTGAAGGCAGTACGGCAAAGTGCGGATAAATCTCCCATCCGTTTCCATCTGTACCGGGATACTGTTGCCCCCCCCCGCCCCCTCTGCCCTCGCACAAGGCTTGGATTATTTTCCTGGTGCTCCATCCCACGTGAATAATAGTGTAGCCAGTTACCCAGCTATGCTTTTGGTGGAAACGAGGAGCGGGGGGGGGGGGGGTGGATGGGGTGGCAGGATGTCGGGGGGGGGGGTGGTGGAGTGTTCATAATGGCCTTGCCAAAGTACCACGATCGGGATTTTTGCCAGTGCAGCTGCCATGCTTTGGCATGCGTTGCCTTTGCGATTGAGACATTCAGAGTCGTGAGCGCTGTTTGAGTCTTGTCTTGAAAACTCACCTACTTAAATTGGCTTCATATATCAAAGCGAATTTCCCCATAATAAATGATGGAAACTCAGATGATTCGTTCCACAACCCACAAATATTCATGTAAAAATGCTTAATGCAAAATACCTTTTTATATTTGTATTATTTAAATTTAATGTAAAGTAATCAAATTTATTAATTACATTTAATCGTGGCTGGTGTGAGGGAGACGAGAGAGAGGAGAGGAGGAGGGTTATTGTATAGGACGACTTTCACTTGCAGTACAGTTACTAAAGAACAGTGACTACACTTTGACACAAAATTAAAAAAATGCTTTACGCACACACATGGTCACAACACTATTATACGGTAGTAAACAGTATACACGTGGTCACAACACTATAGTACTGTAGTAAACAGTATACACGTGGTCACGACAATATAGTACTGTAGTAAACAGTATACACGTGGTCACAACACTACAGTACTGTAGTAAACAGTATACACTCGCACGAATGTTGACTATACGAGTGAGGCACGCCGACTGAGACCGAGCATGGGAGACGATTACCCACAATCCCGCAGCGAGAGAGAGAGAAGAACCATTGGCTCAGTTGTGATCACGTGACGCTTGGCAGACAAAGCGTATGCTGTACGTACTGCTCGTATTGCAAAGACCCTCGCTCGTTTATCAAATTATTATTTATTTTAAAAATTAGCTTGTCTTGCAAAACACTCGCAGACCAAGTTACTCGCAATCCAAGGTTTCACTGTACGTTAATTCCTCAAGCCTTTGCCTGGTAGGATGGGGATGGTTTAGTTTTGCTATGCATCTCATCATTAGACCTCCTTTGCCAGTACCAAAATATAATAATAGGGTTTTTCCCCTTTTTTTCTGGCAACAAAACTGAAACCTTTTGACAAGGATTCATGTTACTGCATTAACCGCAATACCTGCAGTCAAAATGCAAACAAAAAACACACTATGATAATATATGCATTGTCCTTGAAACTGATTGGTCCACACCAAGGGACGGCTTTCTTTTGAGCCTCGACCCGATTGGTGCTCGACCAGATGACGCCATTTGGGTCGAGGCTCAAAAGAGAGCCGTCCCTTGGTGTGGACCAATCAATTTCAAGGACAATGCATATATTATCATAGTATGTTTTTTGTTTGCATTTTGACTGCAGGTATTGTGGTTAATGCAGTAACATGAATCCTTGTAAAAAGGTTTCAGTTTTGTTGCCAGAAAAAAAGGGGGAAAACCCTATTATTATATTTTGCTCTGTAGTTTTGCTGATTTGTTTACCTTGTGTTTTTTGTAGTTTGTCATAACGTTCCTACCCCGTGCCCCAACTGGACATCTGTTAAAAAGAGCTTTATAGCTCATCGGATTGCTCCTGCAGTGTAAATCAATATTCCGATTCGGTCCATTTACCCCGCAGGTTCTGTGTTTATTTCCTGGCTTACCATACACGGCGGTGGTGCATTAAGATCCGTGATAAGCGCCACTATCCAAATCTAAATTATGATTGTTTGGCGACAGTGATGGTTGCGGTGGTGGGGATAGTAATTGTAGACGTAACGATTGTGGTGCTTGGCGATGGTAGTGATTTTGACGACGACAGCGGTGGTGGTGGTGGTGGTGGTCAGGTTCGTGTTATTGTTGTTGGTGATGTCTATGGTCCTAGTACTCTAACCCATCGCAACATCATCATCATCGTCATCATCCTCCTCCTCACAACCACCATGATGTCCTTGTCCACGCTGCGGGTTCTGATTATCTCCTGGCTTTCCACACACGGTGGTGGCGCATTGGTGGGATCTTACGGATGCAACGCGCGTCACTTTACAAACGTGAATTATTATTCTTGCGAGGCCTCGCCCTCCATCCCGCCACTGTGTGTGTGACCTCTCCTCCTTTTTGCCCCCTTGCCCTCCCTGCCTCCGTCCCCCTCCCACCTTGCCCACCGCAGTAGTGGCTGCCCCGAGCCAGCGTTCGCGGCTGTCTCAGCAGGAGTTCCCCAGTCTGCAGGCGGCCGGGGAGCAGCAGCAGCAGCAGCAACAGCAGCAACAGCAGCAGCAGCAACAGCAGCAGCAACAGCAGCAGCAGCAGGCGGAGCAACGCGGGGAGGCTGCCCACGACGGTGCCGTGCCGGCGTACGGACCCGGGCCCAGCCTGCGCCCACAGAGTGAGTGGGGGGTCCATAATACCTTGCCCCAACAGTCTGTTAAAGGCTACGTGGAGGATCATTGTCTGTGGGGAGACTAAGGCGGCCGGGCATGGTGCTGGACGATGTTACTTAGACCGGCGATGATGCTGATGACTACGATGGTACGTACACCGATGATGCTGATGATGATCATGACGATGGCACCTACGCCGATGTCGATGGTGACGATGGCACCCACACCGATGTGGCAATATCTCCCCTCCCCCCCCCCGCCACCTCCTCGCAGATGTGGCAAGCTGGCGGGAGGGCGGTGGGCGCATCGCAAGCGCAGCGGCAGCCGCAGCGGCGGCTGGAGGAAGCGCGGCGGTGGCGGCGCCGGCATCATTATCATCGTCGGCGGCGGCAGCCGGCGCCGGCTCGGCGGGGTCCGGAGGCGCTGGCGTCCCCCCTGGCGCCAGCCTCGGCGACCCCGAGCCCCTCAGAGGCGCAAACGGCGTCGGCCCCCGAGGGGGAGGGGTGCCGGGGGGGGTGGGGGCGGGGGGGGCGCCGGCGCCCGAGACGAGCAGCCCGGGACTGCTGGCGACGCCACAGATGATGGCGCCCGGTTCCTCCTTCCCCTCCTCCTCCTCCTCTTCAGCTGCTGCTGCTGGCGCCGTCGGCAATGCGTTCTCGCCGGCGCCCTTCCGGGGCCCTGGGCCTCCTTTTGTAAGCGTGGGGCCATCGTGTCCGGTCGTGGGATTGCGCGGCGTTTGCGGTTGTGTGGTTAGGGGTTGTGGTTGTTGTTGTTGTCGTCGTCGACGGGTGGAGAACAAACACCCCCCTTCTTAGAGCGCCCTCTAGCGGATGCCCTTGGGCCAGCATTTGCGTGAGCGAGCAGAGCTATTGCAGGGGCTGCGCCCTCGCCGTTTTAACCGAGACGCGGCGTGTTCCGTCGCGCCCTTTGTACGTTGGCACGCGCCTTGAAATTCCGCTCGCCGGTTATCGCCGGTTAACCACCACAAATTAAACCGTGCTTTGTATTTTCGTCCCCGTCTTCCCCTGACCCCCCCACCACCACCCCCCCTCCTCCCCCTCCTTTGCCTTTGGGGGGTGCTTACCACAGATGGGGTACCCCTCGGGGTCTCTGCGAGGGATGACATTCGCCCCGGCTTTTGGTCCCGCAAAATTCCGCTTCCCGTTCACGCCAGCTGAGGCGGCCAAGTGAGTGTGCCGTGCCCGCCTCGTCCCCCCCTGCTCCCAATCCCATTGATGCTCCTTTGCGCTCATAGCCACCCCTCCACTGGAATCAATTCCCCCTGTACATTGAGCAGCACCCCACCACAGACTCAACACTGCCCGTAGACTCAACACTGCACCACAGACTCAGCACTGCAACATAGACTCAACACTGCACCATAGACTCAACACTACACCATAGACTCAACACTGCACCATGGACTCAACACTGCACCATAGACTCAACACTGCCCGTAGACTCAACACTGCACAATAGACTCAACACTGCACCATAGACTCAACACTGCACCATAGACTCAACACTGCCCGTAGACTCAACACTGCCCATAAACTCAACACTGCACCATAGACTCAACACTGCCCGTAGACTCAACACTGCACCATAGACTCAGCACTGCAACATAGACTCAACACTGCACCATAGACTCAACACTGCCCGTAGACTCAACACTGCACCATAGACCCAGCACTGCACCATAGACTCAACACTGCTCACAGACTCAACACTGCTCACAGACTCAACACTGCACCATAGACTCAACACTGCACCATAGACTCAACACTGCACCATAGACTCAACACTGCCCATAAACTCAACACTGCCCGTAGACTCAACACTGCACCATAGACTCAACACTACACCATAGACTCAACACTGCACCATGGACTCAACACTGCACCATAGACTCAACACTGCACCATAGACTCAACACTGTACCATAGACTCAACACTGCACCATAGACTCAACACTGCACCATAGACTCAACACTGCACCATAGACTCAACACTGCACCATAGACAAAACACTGCACCATAGACTCAACACTGCACCATAGACTCAACACTGCACAATGGACTCAACACTGCACCATAGACTCAACACTGCACCATAGACTCAACACTGCACCATAGACTCAACACTGCACCATAGACTCAACACTGCCCATAAACTCAACACTGTACCATAGACTCAACACTGCACCATAGACTCAACACTGCCCGTAGACTCAGCACTGCAACATAGACTCAACACTGCACAATGGACTCAACACTGCACCATAGACTCAACACTGCACCATAGACTCAACACTGCCCATAAACTCAACACTGCCCATAGACTCAACACTGCACCATAGACTCAACACTACACCATAGACTCAACACTGCACCATGGACTCAACACTGCACCATAGACTCAACACTGCACCATAGACTCAACACTGCACCATAGACTCAACACTGCACCATAGACTCAACACTGCACCATAGACTCAACACTGCACCATAGACTCAACACTGCACCATAGACTCAACACTGCACCATAGACTCAACACTGCACCATAGACTCAACACTGCACCATAGACTCAACACTGCACCATAGACTCAACACTGCACCATAGACTCAACACTGCACAATGGACTCAACACTGCACCATAGACTCAACACTGCACCATAGACTCAACACTGCACCATAGACTCAACACTGCACCATAGACTCAACACTGCCCATAAACTCAACACTGTACCATAGACTCAACACTGCACCATAGACTCAACACTGCCCGTAGACTCAGCACTGCAACATAGACTCAACACTGCACAATGGACTCAACACTGCACCATAGACTCAACACTGCACCATAGACTCAACACTGCCCATAAACTCAACACTGCCCATAGACTCAACACTGCACCATAGACTCAACACTACACCATAGACTCAACACTGCACCATGGACTCAACACTGCACCATAGACTCAACACTGCACCATAGACTCAACACTGCACCATAGACTCAACACTGCACCATAGACTCAACACTGCACCATAGACTCAACACTGCACCATAGACTCAACACTGCCCGTAAACTCAACACTGCACCATATACTCAACACCGCCCGTAGACTCAACACTGCCCATAGACTCAGCACTGCACCATAGACTCAACACTGCACCATAGACTCAGCACTGCACCATAGACTCAGCACTGCCAAGAGACTCAGTACTGCACCATAGACTCATCACTGCACCATAGACTCAACACTGCACCATAGACTCAACACTGCACCATAGACTCAACACTGCACCATAGACTCAACACTGCACCATAGACTCAACACTGCACCATAGACTCAACACTGCACCATAGACTCAACACTGCACCATAGACTCAACACTGCACCATATACTCAACACTGCACCATAGACTCAACACTGCACCATAGACTCAACACTGCACCATAGACTCAACACTGCACCATAGACTCAACACTGCACCATAGACTCAACACTGCACCATAGACTCAACACTGCACCATAGACTCAACACTGCACCATAGACTCAACACTGCACCATATACTCAGCACTGCACCATACACTCAGCACTGCACCATAGACTCAACACTGTACCGTAGACTCAACACTGCACCGTAGACTCAACACTGCACCATAGACTCGACACTGCCCATAGACTCAACACTGCACCATAGACTCAACACTGCACCATAGACTCGACACTGCCCATAGACTCAACACTGCACCGTAGACTCAACACTGCACCATAGACTCGACACTGCCCATAGACTCAACACTGCATCATAGACTCAACACTGCACCATACACTCAACACTGCACCACAGACTCAACACTGCACCATAGACTCAACACTGCACCATAGACTCAACACTGCACCATACACTCAACACTGCACCATAGACTCAACACTGCACCATAGACTCAACACTGCACCATAGACTCAACACTGCACCATACACTCAACACTGCACCATAGACTCAACACTGCACCTTAGACTCAACACTGCACCATAGACTCAACACTGCACCATAGACTCAACACTGCACCATAGACTCAACACTGCACCATAGACTCAACACTGCACCATAGACTCAACACTGCACCATAGACTCAACACTGCACCATAGATTCAACACTGCACCACAGACTCGGCACGACGATGACGACGACGATGTCACGCGCCCCCCCCCCAGGTTTGCCCAGGGAGCTGGCCGCGCCGGACCACGCGGCCCAGGCTTGGTGGGAGGCCTCTCTGTGGTCACGGCGTCTTCGGCAGCCGCGGCCCTGTCGTCGGGGGGCGGCGGCGCCGGCGCAGTCACCGGCGGCGCCACGCCGCCACCGGGCGGCGAGCAACCGCTGGAGCGTCCCTGCATCGTCAACGTCAACGACCTGAAGGAGTTCGACACGCTGGAGAGCGAGGCCGACGACGGATGGGCCGGTGCGTCAAGACGCGCATCTCATCGTGTCCCACCAACCCTGGCCCGCGCGATTGTAGATTTGGACGCGGCCGGGTGGTGTCTCGTCAGTGGTTGAGCGCGCGGCTCGCGGTCAGAAGGTCAAGAGTTCAATTTCCGCTTGATGGGTGGGAGGGGGGTAGCGGTTGACCCGGCCCATCATCATCATCATCCCTCCTGGGTTGATAGAATGAGTACCACTTTGTGGGGGTGGGGAGGGAGTAAGTCAACAGTTAGGGGTCCTATGGATGTACTGTCCACCCCCCCCCCGCCTCAGCCCTAGGGCTGTGGAATGTCCAGCAATGGCTCCGTGCGGGGCCGCAAGCGGGAGATTGGTCGCCAGTGGCTTGATGCTCATTTGAGCTGTGCCATTATTGACGTGCGTGGCGCTCCGCCCTTGCCATATCGTCTCCCTCCCCCGCCCCCCGCTCCCCCCAGGCGTTCAGGACGAGGTGGACTACTCCGAGAAGCTCAACTTCAGCGACGACGACGAACCCAACGGCTCCAAAGAGAAGAAGCTTTGGTACGGCCCGTGCTCAAGAGCCGCACGGCCATTCTGAGCCAGCCCCTGGGGAGGAGGAGGCACCGCGTTTTTACGGGTTCTGGCATTTGCCGGCTCGGCGTGCCTGACGCGGCCGTCCGTGCGCCCCTTGAGAGCCGTGTATCCTTCTTGTCGCCAGGGTGGCCCAGCAGCGAGTGGATGCCTCTTCGGAGCTATCCATCAAGACATCTGCACTGATGCAGACTTCACAAGCTGGACAGTATCAGCAGCAACATCAGCATCAGCAGCAGCTCCATCACCATCAGCAGCAGCAGCAGCTCCATCATCATCAGCAGCAGCAGCATCAGCAGGCAAGTTACGATGCACCCCGACCCAAGGACTGGAACCCGTGCAGACGCAGTGAAACCGACACGGCCGTTATGAACTCGGACTCGGGCCTTGAACCAGAGCGAGCATATGGGCCTTTTGAAATTAGGTCGTGGGCCGTGTGAGAACGAAGTGGCAGGGCAGTGCCTGGTCCACGGGTCGTGTGAGAACAAAGTCTCGTCCCTTCACCTGATGAAGGCCGCTTGTGTTGTGGCCGAAACGTCGTGGGAATTTTATTGTGTTCTTTTTATTTTATCAATTTATTATTTTATTCTCATTCTACGTGACTTAACCAGGCCGTGTCTGGCCCACGGGGGAGTTGCGTGACCCCTTCGTGTGTGTCCCTCGCCCTCTCTCGCTGTGCCTCAGAGCTGGAAGTTGCCCGGCCGCCCCGGCTTCGAGCGCCGCCTCGCCCCGCCGGAGCTCCCCTGCCCCGTGGTAGCGTTCGCAGCACCACCACCACCACCACCACCGGCAGCAGCGGCACTGACACCGGCACTAGCAGCGGCACTGACACCGGCACTAGCAGCGGCGCGCGCGGAGGGAAAGCAGCACTAGCAGCAGTAACGCCGGCAGCGTTTTTGCAACGGCGCCAGCAGCACTCGCGCGATTACTGGCAGCAGGTGGCGGTTGCGTTGACGGCGCTGCCAGTCGTGAGTGACGCTGACGGTACTGGAAGCAGCATTGGCAGCACCAATCAGCAGTAATACCGGCAGCACTGGCAACAGCACCGCCGGCGCTGGTGCAAGTACTACCGCTCGCAGTAATAACAGCGGTTGCTAGTGCTAGCGAGCACGGCTTCCGGCACAAGCAGCGCTAACGGAGGAAAGCATTAACGCTTCCAGCGGGAGCAGTCGTCAACACCAGCTGCCTTGGCGCTATCAGATGTGACCCCTCACTCACCCACCCACCCACCCACCGCCGTCATTCCTAACACACCGCCCGTCTTGTCCACAGGGGCAGCGACTGCAGTCGCCACTCTTGGGCTCGCAGCCTGCGCCCCATCACCTCCACCAGCACCACCTTCACCAGCAGCAGCAGCAGCACCAGCAGCAGCAGCAGCAGCACCACCAACTAATGCAGCAGCACCAGCAACAGCAGCACCACCTCCACCCGCTCCACCCGCAGCAGCATCCGCAGCAGCACCACCCGCACCAACAGCAGCATCACCACGTCCCTCAGCAGCAGCAGCAGCAGCAGCAACAGCAGCAACAGCACCACCACCACCAGCTGCAGCTGCCGCTGGCGCTCATGCCGGGACGTCCCGGCTTGCAGGCGCCGTCGTCCATGCCGCCCGCCGTCGCCGTCGCCGTGGCGGCCGTGGCGGCGGTGGCGGCCGCGGCGTCCGCTTCCGCCGCCGGCGCCGGGGGCGGCGGCGGCGTAGCGGGCGGGGGCATCCTCCCCGCCCCCGCAGGGGGGCCTTTGCCGGCGCCGGCGCCGGCGGCGGCGGCGGCGGCGGCGCCGGGCTCGCCCGTCGCTCCCGCGCCGGTGGCAAAGGCGCCGTCGGAGGAGGCGGAGGACGAGGCGTGGCGGCAGCGCAGGCAGCAGGCGAGCGGCGGCGTCTCGGCCGCGGTGGAGCGGGCGCGGCGCCGGCGCGGGGCGGAGGAGCGGCGCATGGAGGAGGAGCGCCTGGCCGCTTGCGCCGAGAAGCTGAAGCGCCTCGACGAGAAGATGATGCTGATGACGCAGGCGACGGTGCAAGCCGGCGGAGGGCAGCAGCAGCAGCAGCAGGCGGTGGCGGCGGGGACCGGGCAGGCGCGCGACGGCGGGGCCGCGGCGGCGCCGGTGGCGGCGACGGCAGAATTGGCGACGTGAGTGGGCGCCGGCGATGGGGGAGGGTGGAGTTTGTGTGTCGTGCGCGCGTGTGCTGTGCGCGTGTGTGTGTGTGTGTGCGGTCTCCTCTGCACAGCGGTAGTGGAGTGGCTAGCGCTAGGCTGCGCTATGAACCCGGCGACCCGAGTTCGATTCCCGCCCGCGGCCAACACCGGTGACGGTTATTTGAACCGGTGCCGGGCATTGGTGCTGGACACCACCACCACCACCCGATCGTGTACCGTTCCGGCCTTCATAGGTGCTCGCTCGTAACAGCACTTGTCTCTAGAGTATGTTAAGGCTATACGGGGGATCTTTGTATTTGGTGTCCTCTGGCCCATGTGTTGTGCACTGCGTGTTGTTGGCGTGGTGTTTGTGTGCCCCGTACGTGCGCTGTGCCTTGGTTTGTGTACCGCTCTGTGTGAGTGGAGCTCTGTGTAATTGGACTCGCACGTCACTCTCTCTGTTTCCCCTGCATCTCTCCCCCCCCCCCCCCCACTCATTTCCTCTCCCATCTTTCTCTACTCTGTTCCCTCTCCTCGCTCGCTCACCTGCATCACTCTCTCCACCTCTCTTTATACCCTCCCATCTCTGTGCACGCTCCTCCTGCTCCCTTCTCACTCCTCTCTCCGTTTACCCTCTCTCTATTTTCTGCCTCCTACTGCGCTCACTCCTCTCCTCCCCATCTCTCTCCTCCACCCTTTTCCCTCCCTTCCCTCGTCATCCTCGTGATCGTCATCATCGTCATCCTCGTCATCCTCATGATCGTCATCATTGTCATCATCATCCTCATCGTCATCATCGTCATCATCGTCATCCTCATCATCGTCGTCATCCTCATGATCGTCATCGTTTTCCTCGTCATCGTCATCATCGTCATCATCATCATCATCCTCATCGTCATCATCGTCATCCTCATGATCGTCATCGTCTTCCTCGTCATCGTCGTCATCGTCATCATTGTCGTCATCATCTTCGTCGTCATTGTCTTCCTCGTCGTCGTCATCATCGTCATCCTCATCTTCGTCATCATCCTCATCATCTTCGCCATCATCATCATCATCTTTTCCCCATCTTCTCTCTCACAGTCGAACTCCCCGATCCGACTCGGAGCTCAAAGCGGCTCCCGCTGCTCCTCCTCTTGCCTCCGCCGCCTCCGCTGCTGCTGCTGCGTCGTCCTCCATCATCACCACCACCACTTCGCCCGCCCCCCCCTCCTCTTCCTCCTCTTCCTCCTCTTCCTCCTCCTCTTCCTCCACGCCCCTCCCCTCGGGCACCACCTGCTCCGCCCCGCCCCTCCCCCCGCTGAAGCCGGCTCCCGTGCTGGCGCCAAAGAAAGAAGCGGAGGCTGCGGCGGTCGGCGGCGGCGCCGGCGTCACCGGCGCCATCGGTAGCGCCGGCACGAGCCGGATCCGGATCGGCGCGGAGAGCGGAGCCGGCAATCGAAGTATCGGGGCACACGGTACGGGGATGGGGTGGGGGGGTGAACGAAGCTCTAAATGGCCGGGGTTGGAGACTGCGTAGCCGGTCGCTCGCTCGCAAAACTCGCCGAGCTACCCACCCACTCATCTGCCTGCTCACCGGCTGACACCCTCGCTCACCCGCTCACGAACTCGCCCGCCTACCCCCACCCACTGTCACGTGTCTCCCTGCGCGCTCGCTCACCCGCTCACATGCTTGCCCACCCACTCGCTCATCTACCTGCTCGCTCGCTCATTTGCTCGCAAACTCACCCACCCACTCATCTACCTGCTCGCTCGCTCACCCGCTCACAAACTCACCCACCCACTCATCTACCTGCTCGCTCGCTCGCTCACCCGCTCGCAAACTCACCCACCCACTCATCTACCTGCTCGCTCGCTCACCCGCTCGCAAACTCACCCACCCACTCATCTACCTGCTCGCTCGCTCACCCGCTCGCAAACTCACCCATCCACTCATCTACCTGCTCGCTCGCTCACCCGCTCGCAAACTCACCCACCCACTCATCTACCTGCTCGCTCGCTCACCCGCTCGCAAACTCACCCACCCACTCATCTACCTGCTCGCTCACCCGCTCGCAAACTCACCCACCCACTCATCTACCTCGCTCGCTCACCCGCTCGCAAACTCACCCACCCACTCATCTACCTGCTCGCTCGCTCGCCCGCTCGCAAACTCACCCACCCACTCATCTACCTGCTCGCTCACTCACCCGCTCGCAAACTCACCCACCCACTCATCTACCTGCTCGCTCGCTCATTTGCTCGCAAACTCACCCACCCACTCATTTTCCTGCTCGCTCACTCGCTCACCCACTCGCAAACTCACCCGCCCACTCGTTCATCTACCTGCTCGCTCACAAACTCACCCACGCATTCCCTCACCTACCTGCTCACTCTCTCACCTGCTCCCAAACTCAACCACCCACTCGCTCATCTACCTGCTCACTCTCTCACCTGCTCCCAAACTCAACCACCCACTCGCTCATCTACCTGCTCGCTCGCTCGCTCAGCTGCCGACTCAACCCCTCGCTCTCTGCCACCGCCCGGGTGCGCGCCCGTGCCTTCACAGATCCCCCTCTGGCACCGACGGGCTGGAAAGAGGGCGCGGGCCGCGTGTCCCTCCCCGTCTCCACCTCCCTCTCCGCTGGCGCCACCGCCAACAGCAGCAGCAGCAATAGCAGCAATAGCAGCAGCAGCTCCGTCAAGAACGCAGCAGCAGCAGTGGCAGCAGCGGCAGCTTCCACACAACCACCACCAACCCCGACTCTGACACCGCCACCTCAGAAGCTGGCGCCGATGGCGCCAGCCTCTGTCGCCGCCCCGGCGACGGCGGCGTTGGCGCCGGCCTTGGCGCCGCCGCCGCCGCCGCCGCCCGCGGACGAGGAGAGGGGGGCGGGGGAATCTGCGGGGGAGGGCATGGGGGGGCCGCCGAGGGAGCGGGGGGGGGCGATGGTGGCGCAGCAAGGGGCACCAGCGCACGCCTACTCCCGCCACTTCCAGAAGACGCTGCCGCCGAGATTCCAGCGCCAGCAGCAGGTGGGTGGGTGGGTGGGTGGGCTGACGGGCGGGTGGGTTGGTGGGTGGATGGGGAGGGGGGGGTGGCGTGCGCGGTGGGCGGGTGTGGGTGGGTGTGGGTCGGTGGATGGGTGTGGGTGGATGGGTGGGTTTGGGTGGGTGTGGGTCGGTGGATGGGTGTGAGCGGGTGGGCGGGTGTGGGTGGGTGTGGGTCGGTGGATGAGTGTGGGTGGATGGGTGGGTTTGGGTCGGTGGGCGGGTGTTGGGTGGGTTTGGTGGGTGTGGGTTCGGTGGGCGGGTGTGGTTTCGGTGGGCGGGTGGGGGTTTGGTGGGTGGGTGTTAGTTTGGTGGGCGGGTGTGGGTTTGGTGGGTGGGTGTGGGTTGGTGGGTGTGGGTGGGTTGGCGGTGGTGATTCTGCGTGCGGTGCTTGCACCGTGCCCCCTGCTCGCGAGGTGGACTCGACGCATCCCTCCGTGCCGCTGTGGCCTCAAACCCGAAAATGAATATGTCGTTGGTGTGACACTCTCGTATACACACGGCAGCAACAACAGCAGCCGCCGTTCGCCACTGAGCGGCGGCGACGTCACCCCCGGCGCTTGTGCCAGGCCAGGTGCACTCTGGCGGCGGTGCGCTCGTGTATACGCGAAGACAAAGATCCCCCGTATAGCCTTTTTAACGGACTTGGGGCAAGTGCTGTTTGCCAGCGGCACCTATGTAGGCCGGCACGGCACACGGGGGTTGGGTGGCCAGCACCACGCCGGGCTCTCTCTGTTGGGTGATGTTCACACACTGCACTCGTTTTGAGGCCGAATCGACCGAGGGGAGGCCCAGGAGACCGTTCAGATTAATCGGCGCCGTTGGTGTTCGTGGTCGTGAGTGGGAAATCCGACTCGTGTCACCGGGGCAACGTTGAGCGCACGGGCCATTCGCCCCTCGCTGGCGGCGACGTCGCCACGGCACCTGTGCCAGGCCCAGGTGCACTTTGAGGCCACGCACTATGCGCGCACGCACACACACGCACACGCACGGCGAGAGCACTAACGTCCTGAAACATCTCTCGGCCCAACCGCAGGAGCAGTTGTTGAAGCAGCACTGGCAGCAGCATCAGCACCAGCATCAGCAGCAACCGCAGCAGCCGCAGCAGCAGCAGCAGCAGCAGCTGCCGCACTCGGGGCTGACCCCGCCACCGCAGCAGCAGCAGCAGCGGACTCAGTACCAGGGCGGGATGGTGCCCGGGCCTCCGTTGCCATCGCTGTCCATCAGCTACGACCCGCGCTGGATGATGATGCCCACCTACATGGACCCGCGAATGATGCAGGCGGGAGGGAGGCACGGCTCCTCGTCCACGCAGGCAGCCGCAGGGATGCATCATCCTTCAGGTGAAGCTAGGCGGCGGCGAGTCAAGCCTCGCTCGCTCGCTTGTTGGTCTTCTTGGCTCCTTCGGTGAAGTCGCGTAGAATGGAAATAAAATAATCAAACTTAATCAAATAAAATTCTCGCGACGTTTCGGCCACAGCACAAGTAGCCTTCCTCAGGTGAAGAAACAGAACTGTCGGGAAGACGGCGCTTCAGTGAGCGCTGCCAAGCTTGGCGCGGCGTCTTTTAAGCTGGGTGGGAGGAGCGGGAGCGCCTTGACGAAGGAGTTTACAGACTGTATCAGCAGAAGAATTTAGCAGTGAAGTAGCTGTGTTAATGTGAGAGATTAGCAGGATGTTAAAGTCAGAAATTAGCATGTAACTGGGAGATTAGCATAATGTTAGTGCGAGGGATTAGCATGTAACCATGTCGGAAAAAGTGGCGGTTTCTTTTCAACGTTTGCACCACGGAAAGCGACGAGCTTTGTTCAGACGGACGAGTCCATCTATTTTTATTTTTCGATTTGAAGCTTTCGTGACTACAATGATTCATCTTCTTTGGTTCTTTCGGTAAAGTCACGTAGAATAAGAATAAAATAATAAATTGATAAAATAAAATAACACAATAATATTCTCACGGCGTGGCTTTTTCACTCCAGCGCTGTCCTACCAGACAGTCTCGTCCCTTCACCTGATGAAGGCCGCTTGTGTTGTGGCCGAAACGTCGTGAGAATATTATTGTGTTATTTAATTTTATCAATTTATTATTTTATTCTCCTTCTACGTGGCTTTACCGAAAGAACCAAAGAAGATGAGTCCATCTATGCTTGTTCGTGTTGTGCGTGTTCCGTGTGTGTGTCTGGAGAGCGGTAGTGTAGCGGCTAGCGCACCGCGCTACAGACCCGTCACCCCGAGTTCGATTCCCGCTCACGGCCAACACCGGTGACGATTATCTGTACCGCTCCCGGGCCTCCCCTAGGTTGACTCGGCCTCAAAGTTATTACCTGGTGCGATGTGTAGTAAGCGTCACCACTGTGGAGACAAAGGCGGCCGTGCGTGGTGCTGGCCCTTCATGGGCGCTCGCTTAACAGCTCTTGCCCCAACAGTGTGTTCAGGCTATACGGAGGACCTTTGTCTGGAGACAAAGACGGCCGGGCGTGCCGCCGGCCCTTCATAGGGTGCTGCTCGCTTTAACAGCACTTGCCCCTACGGTCTGTTGAGGCTATACGTCGGGGGAGGGATCTTTGTCTTTTGTGGGGGGGTGTGCCGCTGGTAATTGCAGGGCGGCGGCCTCACTCCTTTCGTGCTCGCGCCGAACCACCAACGGGATCCTCTCGCCCCCCTCCCTCCCTCTCTCCTCCCCCCCGCCCCGCCGCTGCCACAGCCGGCCTGCTGGCGCCGAAGCAGGTCCTGCGTCGGGAGCACCCGGACGGCGCTCCTGCCTCTGCGATGGAGTCTTACCTCCAGCACGGCGGCGGCGGCGTCGCGTCCACCAACGCACAGCCGCCCTCTCAAGGTCACGCGGGTGAGTCGCCCGCTCCTCTGTCATCCAGCAGTGGCACCACCAGCAGCAGCAGCAGCAGTAGTACCAGCAGCAGCAGCAGCGCCACCATCACCACCATCCGCCTAATGCACCGCCGCCACCACCACCGCCCATTTTTTATATTTTTTTATTTTTTTCACGTTAACACAGCCACCGACGCGCTTTGAACCTACCGACGTGGCTTTACCGAAAGACCCGAAGAATATGAATTCCTGCAGTCACGAAAGCTTTAAGTCAAGATTTAACCGCATCTTTTAACAAACTTCGAGACAAGAAGGCTAAACCTTTAAAACAGTCTGCCTCAGCAGCTTTCCCCGTCTTTTTATTTATTTCTGATGACGAAGGGCTTGCGTTGCGATCGAAACGTCGTCGTTTTTTAAAATTTTTATTATTTTTTTATTATTTGTTGTTTTCACATTAACATAGCCACCTCCGCGCTTTGAACCTACCTACGCGGCTTTACTGAAAGGCCCAAAGAATATCACCCATCTAATCCACCAGCAACAGCAGCGCCACCATCACCATCTCCTCCTAGCACGGTTGGCTACGTGCGGTGCAAAAGCAGTTCAGCATTCACATGTACACCATCACCACCATCACCACCATCACCCCACCTAATGCACCAGCGGCAATGCCACCATCACCACCATCACCCCACCTAATGCACCAGCGGCAATGCCACCATCACCACCATCACCCCACGTAAAGCACCAGCGGCAATGCCACCATCACCACCATCACCCCACCTAATGCACCAGCGGCAATGTCACCATCACCACCATCACCCCACCTAATGCACCAGCGGCAATGCCACCATCACCACCATCACCCCACCTAATGCACCAGCGGCAATGCCATCATCACCACCATCACCACCATCACCCCACCTAATGCACCAGCGGCAATGCCACCATCACCACCATCACCCCACCTAATGCACCAGTGGCAATGCCACCATCACCACCATCACCCCACCTAATGCACCAGCGGCAATGCCACCATCACCACCATCACCCCACCTAAAGCACCGGCGACAATGCCACCATCACCACCATCACCCCACCTAATGCACCAGCGGCAATGCCACCATCACCACCATCACCACCATCACCCCACCTAATGCACCAGCGGCAATGCCACCATCACCACCATCACCCCACCTAATGCACCAGCGGCAATGCCACCATCACCACCATCACCCCACCTAATGCACCAGCGGCAATGCCACCATCACCACCATCCCCCCACCTAATGCACCAGCGGCAATGCCACCATCACCACCATCACCGCACCTAATGCACCAGCGGCAATGCCACCATCACCACCATCACCCCACCTAATGCACCAGCGGCAATGCCACCATCACCACCATCACCACCATCACTCCACCTAATGCACCAGCGGCAATGCCACCATCACCATCACCACCATCACCCCACCAAATGCACCAGCGGCAATGCCACCATCACCACCATCACCACCCACCATCACCCCACCTAATGCACCAGCAGCAGCAGCGCCACCCTCGCCCACCTACGCCAGCGGTGGCAATGCCACCATCACCACCATCACCACCATCACCCCACCTAATGCACCAGCGGCAGCAGCAGCAGCGCCACCCTCGCCCACCTACGCCAGCGGCGGCGCTGACCGCCAGATCCACCCAAAACGTTGCCTCCCCCCCCCCCTTCAACCCCACCAATCGTGCCACCGCGCCTTGCTGTGCATTCACACGCCCGGTGCCCCGGCTCATCGTCGCCGGCGCCGCTGCGGCTCGTCGTGTAGCCGTTGGCCTGCGCCGATCTCCCCCGCTAGCGCCGGCCGGACTCCTGCTGCGGGAGCGAGCGACGCCCCCCGCGGAGCCACCCCCCCGTGCCGTCTGGGGTTCGGCGGAACCGTCGGAGCCGACGCGCCGCGTCTCCCCTTCCTCCGCCGGCGCCGTCACCCCCACCTCACCGCCACCGCAGCAGCACCAGCAGCAGCACCAGCAGCACCAGCAGCAGCAGCCTCCTCCCCGCTTCCTGCAAGACTCTCGGTAACGGGGGAGAGTGCTCAAGGCGGTTACGGGCCGTCCGCAGGGCGCAACCAGACTCGGAATCGTTCAGTTATTACCGCAGGAGGAATCGGATGATTTGCAGAAAGCTCCGTATCACGGACGTCCAGCAGGACGTTACAACTGTCGCTCACGCCACAGGGTCCGCAGGGTTTGCCGGGCGTGGGTGGCGCTGGCCACCCTCGGGCTCCCCCGCCCCCCTCTCAGGCGCTGCTGCTGCTGCTCGCTGCTCAGAGCGCTGGCCCCAACAGTCGGGTTAACCCTTCCCCGTTCCGAGACGACCGCAAATTGCAGGGCGGTTTGGGGGCGCTCCGTTCGGCGTTGAATCTCGGAACGTGCGAGCGGCCTCGGCGTTAAATTTCATTTCGAGAGGCGTTGGTCGTGGTTCAACGCCCCGGTAGGCCTTCCGCGACCAATGCTTGTCGGGCCAGGTCGCGTGAATGTGTAGATGCCGTGTCGTCAAGCCCACCGCCACCCGACACGGCCGAGGTCGCTTTGTGAAGCGCCCCCGGTGTTTCGGAGCGTAAACCCACAGCATTTCTTGCGGTTCGAGTACGCTGTTGTGGAGGCGTGGACGCGGCAGCGCCGCTGCGGTTGGAGACGTCGTTGCTCGCCACGGAGAACCGCAGCGACACGGCCGCCGCCGCCGCCGCCGCTCGACCGATATCCACGCGCAGCGCCCCCCTTGCCCCGCCGCACGGCCTTGTGGGGAGCCTCACGACGCCTCCCGGCGGGAAAGGGCTAAGAGGCCACGACAGTGCGCGGGGATTCTCTGTAAAGACTTGCGGCCCGCCAGCGAGCAAAGCTTTTTTTTTTGTCGAGCGCAGTACGATAATAGTTCGCGGCAACGGGGGCCGATCCACTGCCGGATGAAGGGCCTACCTCCCACGGCGCCGAGCGAGCGGGGTCGTAGGACGTTGAGGGCAGGGGGTGGGGGGGGGGGGGGGGGTGTTGGGTAGGAACCCGGCCCGGCGCCGTGGGGGGCCCCCGGGCTGCGTCACCGCTGGTGAGAGAGCACCGCACCCAGACAGGCAGGAATCCAGCCGAGCCATCGGAGCGTACGCGCGCGCGTTTAACGCGTCTGTCCGGCGCGTTTGCACGGCGCAGGCGTGACCTCGTGCTGGGCTCGCGCTCCGAGCAGCACCAGCAGCACCACCTCTTCGACGCGGACGACGTGTCCCCGCACCACCACGTCCCGGCAATGTACCGCGACCTGTTTGACGGCGGCGGCGGCGGCGGTGGCGGCGGCATTCGATCGGCCCCGCGGTCTTACCGGGACAAGCAGATGTTCCAGCAGCAGCAGCAGCAACAGCAGCAGCAGCAGCACCACTCGCCGCACTTCGAGAAGGTAGAGTGACTGCGATGAGAAACGCGACCACAGCCACACCTCGACAGTTCGTGATGAGCCGCAGCGGCTGACGATTAAACGTGGGGGGTGGGGGATCGATCACGAGCACGTGCCGCGTTTTGGTACGCACGCACGCACGCACAGAATCGGGATATTTATTTATACTTGCGGGAGGGATCCGATGAGCTATGAAGCTCTTTTTCACGGATGCCCAGTCAGGGGTACGGGGTGAGAACAACAAGCACAGTTACAAAAAAAACACGATAGCATTTGCAAAGTATTAACACGGGTAAACACATCGCCCAGACGCATTACAAATGCGACACTCGACCATCCGCCATCCTACCAAGCCCACAGAGGTGTTAACTTTATTTTGTCAAAAGTGATCTGGCCGCAAGTGAACGCCCAACAAAAAGTGGCTTATCATTTGGGCATTTTCGTAGGTAACAAAATAATCGAAATGGTCTGAAGGCGTGTTTATAAATGTGGAGGGTAAAACTCGGAGGACCCAGGGAAAAAAAATGCATGCGACCACGGGGAGAACTCGCAAACTCTAAATATACAGGCGTCAGGGCCGGGATCAAACCCCCAACCCCCTGCACCAATCTGCTCCACGCTGTTCTGATGGACACGCGTGTGCCGCTACAAAGACAAGCCAAAGATTCCCCGTGGAGAGCCCGAATGGACTGTTGGTGGAAAGTGCTGTTAGCTAGCGGCACCTACGAAGGCCGGCGCACGGCACGCGAGGGGGCGGGGTGGCCAGCAACCGCGCCCGTCCGCCTTCGTCCTCCCGAGTGGCGATGTTGACGCACCGCACCAGATGATGCACGTTGAACTTCTTCTCGCACCGTACGTGGCCAACCCGTGCTGCTAATCGGAGGTGCGGGTAATCGTCACTGGCGTTGGCCGTGAACGCGGGTCACCGGGTCCCGTAGGGCAAGCGCGCTAACCGCTGCGCTACCGCCCCTCCATCGCCGCCGCGCCCGTCGCGTTCCTCCGCCCCCGCCCTTCGTCCACCAACTCCTTCGCCGGAATTAACGCCGGCGCGGCCATCGTGTGCCTTGGTCGTTACCGCTCCCCGCTCCTCTCCTGCCCCCCCCTCCCCCCACTAACCCACCCCCCCCCACCCCTTCCCCCCCCACAGCTGTACCGGCACGCCGAGCTCGCCTCGCCCGATGACTCGCCTCGCTCCCCGCTGCCGCGGAGGATCGGCGGAGAATCATCCGGCACCAGGAAGGAAGCTGGCGGCGGAGGCGGCGGAGGCGGCGGAGGCGTCTCGGCACCGCGTGGTGACGAGCGGGAGCGAGAACCCGGGGCCGGAGCCGTGGTGGCCGGATTGTCGGCGCGGGGAGACACCCGGCAGAGGGGAGAGGGTGAGCGAGCGGCGCGCCGGTGGGAAGTGGTTGCGGTTGCCGAGGGCTATCTGAACCGGTCTTCTGGCGATCCCCTAGGTCGACTCGGCCTCGAATGAGTATCTGGTGCGGTGCGTGGCAAACATCGCACCAAAGGCGGGCCCGGGTGTGGTGTTGGCCACTCAACCCCCCCCGTGTGCCGTGCCGGCCTACATAGGCGCTTCTCGCTAACGGCGCTTGCCCCGGCAGTCTTGTCAATAGGCTCGTTTTGGGGGTTCTCTGTCTTTTGGTTGCGAGGGCGGCGGCGGCGGTGGTGGTGGTGGTGACTGAAGTGGCCACGGCGGTGTTTGTGGTATTATAACAATAGCGTGCCGTTCACGCTAATAGTATCCCATAGCGCTGTACAGCAAGGCCTCAGAGTATGTGTTGAGGGCCGCGTGACTTACTCGGCTTGGCGTCCGTGCGTGCGAACGAAAGTACGGGCTGCACAAAGCGTGCGACTGAGCCCCCGCGTACTTGGAGGCCTTGCCGTACATCCATTATATGTGAGGACCAAATCCCATATAGAGCCGCTACCAAGCAATTGGAAACCCTGTTGCGAAGCAAAATTAAAAACGAGTGGACACATTAACGAAGAGTATCGCCGTGAAAGGGATGGTGTTGCGAGGTTTAGCTTTCGTGAACGTGTGGTGGTGGTTGTAGTGGCGGTGGTTTTACAGTTGAGTGGCTGGTTGCGTGGATGGGCGGTGCTTGCGTTGATGAACCTGGTGCTGGTACCTGTCACGGCGATGGCTAATCGGGCTGGTTGATGACGATAATCCACGCACCGCCACCTCCCGCAACAACCTCACGGTCTGGGCCCCCCCCCCCACCTCTCATCCTCCTCCCCCGCCTCCCGCAGGCAAGGCCAGCGCCAAGGCCGCCACTCCGCCCAGCGCCGGCAGCACCAGCGGCAGCAGCACCGCCTCTGGCGGCGCCGGCGACTTTGCGAAGCCGCCGCACTGGAAGGACGGCAAGCTGGAGACCCGCTGGGGGCCCAAGCCGGGTTCCAGCGGCGGCACGGCCGGCGCCGCCGCCGCCGCGGCCGGCGGCAACTCTGCTCCGCCTCAGCAGCAGCAGCAGCAGCACCAGCAGCCTCCTCGCCGCACCGGCCCCATCAAGAAGCCGGTGCTCAAGGACCTCAAGACGGCCGACCGGGACGACAAATCGGCCGGCTTCTCCGACGGCAAGGCGGCGGGCGGCGACCCCGGCGCGGATGGCAAGGAGCCGGGCGCCAGGGGGGCGGCGGCTGGCGGCAGGGACGCGCGCCCCGACCGCTCGTTCCCCCCGGCCGACGGCGGGGGCAAGGACGGCAGCGCCGGCGGGGTGTTGCCATCGAGGCCCCCGCGCCGTCGCGACCCTCCCTTCGAGCGCGCCTTCCGCGGCCGCGGCGGGGCGGCCGCCGCCGCCGGCATCGGCGGCGGCGGCGGCGGCGGGCTCGCCGCCAACGCCGGCTGCGGCGCGAGGGTGTCGAGAGGGGGAGGCGGCGCTGTCGGCTCGCTCACGGCGGCGTCGCGTGGGACGTGCGGCGGCGGCGGCGCCGGTTGCTCACCGGCGACGCGGGGCAGAGCCAGCGCCGGCACCGGGCACCACCGCGACTTCCCAGGCTCCCGCGACTCGCGCTTCCGCTACGGCGGCGCCAGCGGCGGGCAGTGGGGCGCGGAGGACGACAGCGAGAATTCCGACACCGGCGGCGGTGGCGCCGGCGCGGAGCTGGCAAAGCGGCGGCGCCAGCAGCAGCAGCAGCAGCAGCAGCGGGCGTCGGTGAGCGACGCCGAGAGCGACGCGCTGGACGGTTGCGGCGGCACCGGCAAGAGAGAGGCGTCCGGCACCAGCAACAACAACAACGGCGGCGGCATCGGCGGCGTCAACCGTGGGCAGCAGCAGCTGTCGGCACCAGCTCGGCTGCTCGGGCTAGACCAGCAGCAGCCGCAGCAGCAGCAGCAGGCGGTGGGGTTTGGAGCGGCGAGAGCCGCCGTGGCGCCGGCGGCGGCGGCGGCGTCGTCGGCATCGGCGCCATCGCCGGCCGCGGGCGAAGAGAAGCAGGACCGGCCGTTTGCGCCGAGGGGAGAGCCGAGCCGCCGGGGCCGCGGGGGGGCGCTGTCGCGGGGCGTGGCGCGCGCCAGCATGGTGCTGTCGGCACGGCACCAGCAGCTGCACCAGCAGCAGCGCCAGCACCAGCACGGTGAGACGTGGAGAGGACCGCAAGACCCGCAGAGACTAACGGGTCTTGTGTTGTGAGTGCTAAAGCGGTGGCGGTGGTGGTGATGGTGGTGATGGTAGTGATGCCGGTAGTGTGATGGTGATGGCTTTTGGGGGTGGTGATTGTTGCGGTGGTGCGAGTGATGATGATGATGGTGGTAGTAGTGGTGATGGCGGTGATTGTGGTAGTTTGTACGTTGGGGGAGCGGTAGTGTGGCGGTTACTGCGCCGCGCTGCGAACCCGGCAACCCGAGTTCGATTCCCGCTCACGGCCAACACCGGGTGACGGTTATCTGAACCGGTCCTGGGCCCTCCCCTAGATTGACTCGGCCTCAAATGAGTACCTGGTGCAGTGTGTGTAAACATCGCTGCTGGGGAGACAAAGGCGGCCGGGCTTGGTGCTGGCCAACCCACCCCATCGTGCGCCCACCGCGCCGTCTTTCATAGGCGCTACTCGGCCAGCAGCACTTGCGCCGGACAGTCTTGTTAATAGGCTGATTGTGGTGCTTGTGGTGACGACTACGGCGGCACCGTTGGCCGTGGCTGGTGGTGCTGCCGGCATTGGATTCTAGGCCGGGATTGACGAGAAAAAAAAACAAACAACCTCCCCCCCAGCCTCTCCTCCTCCGCAGAAATCATCGCCATTCGCGACCCGCAGTCCGATGGGAGAATTCGACGGCCTTGCCTTTGTGTCTCTCGTAGCTTTGTACCCCGACGTCGCCCCCCTCCCCCCCTCCCCCCTGACCCCCTTGTATCCCATCAAACTTTTGTCACTGTCCCATTTGTACGGTCTCTTCTCGCAGCCATTTGCGTACAAAATAAAACCATTGTCATGCGCACCACGCGTTGCCTGTATTCTGAGCGTAAGGAACCCGTTGCAATTGGAGCCGACGAATTTTGTTAAGGGCACTTGGCAGAGGTTTCACGCGGTTACAATCCAGGAAGGAGTGGGGGGGGGGCAGCCCCTCACCTTCCCGGTCAATACTGCAGGTGGCTTTGAGATGTTGGTGACTACCTCGCCTGGTGTACAGGAGGTTGTGGGTTCGATCCTGACCCTGACAATGCCTGCTGCATATTTGTAGTTTGCATGTGGCTAGGAGATGTTAACTACCTCGCCTGCTATACAGGAGGTCGTGGGTTCCTTCCCGACCCTGTGACGCCTGCTGTATATTTGGAGTTTGCATGTGGCTGGGAGACGTTAACTACCTCGCCTGGTATACAGGAGGTCGTGGATTTGATCCCGACACTGACGATGCCTGCCGCTGTATATTTGGAGTTTGCATGTGGCTAGGAGATGTTAACTACCTCGCCTGGTGTACAGGAGGTTATGGGTTCGAGCCTGACCCTGACACCTGCTGTATATTTTGAGTTTGAATATGACGAGATGTTAACTACCTCGCCCTGGTATACAGGAGGTCGTGGGTTGGATCCCGACCCTGACAATGCCTGCTGTATATTTGGAGTTTGCATGTTCTCCCCGTGGTCGTGTGGATTTTTCTCCGGGTCCTCCAGTTTCCCCCCCCCCCACATTTAGAATCATCACGCGTTTAGAGTAGTTGGCTGCTGTAAATTTCCACGTGATAAGCCACTCCGTTTAGCTATCATCGTTTGTGGCCAGGTCACTTTTGAAAAAGGAGCTAGTTTTATAGTTTCAGTGCTGTTATGCGGTGGCAAGAGAACAGACGGAAGTGGTTAAGGAGGGGATGGGGTAGGCGTGGTTTTAGCTGGAGACCAGGGCAGGGATTAGCGGTAGGGATGGCGATAGGGGGTTGGGATAACAATCGGGGTAGGTGTGGTGATAGGGGTAGGGGTAGTGATAGGGGTTTTGATAGTGATCGTGGTAGGGGTGGTGATAGGTGTAGGGGTGGTGATAGGGGTAGAGGTAGTGATGGGAGTTATGATAGGGGTAGTGATTGGGGTAGGTAGTGATAGGGTTTATGATAGGGGTAATGATAGGGGTTGTTGATAGGGGTAGTGGTAGAGGTAGTGATAGTGGTAGTTATAGGGATTATGAAAGGGGTAGTGATTGGGGTAGGTAGTGATCGGGGTAGGTAGTGATCGGGGTAGTGAGGCCGAACTGCCGCAGGGCAATGGGTGGTAGCGGTGGAGGGTATGGGGGCTGTGTGCGAGGTGCTTCACACGTTTCCAGCGCGTGCCACCGTTACCATCGCTCGTGCGAGGCGGTAAAATCATGTGGTTAGAAATACCGAAAGGACCAAAGGGTATGGATTCCTGCAGTCACGAAAGCTTCAAATCACGACGAATATATTCTTTAGTGTAATCTTGGGAATAGGTTTTCCCCTTTTTTTCTGGCGACAAAACAGTTGTCAAAATGTTAAAACACCAAACTGAAACCTTTTTCAGTAAAACCTTTGATTTGCGAGCACGGTTCGTTCCCGGAAACGTGTTTGTAATCCAAAGCACTCCGCATATCAAAGCACTCCGTAACGTCAGTTGCGTGATCACGTGACGCTCGGCAGTACAAAGCGTGAAACACGTGCTACTGATCGTGTTGCAAGACCCCCTCGCTCCTTTATCAAGTTAATATTTATTTGCAAATTTTTGCTCGTCTTGCGAAACACCTCGCAGGCCAAGTTACTCGCAATCCACAAGGTTTTCCTGTACGAGGAATCATGTCTGCATTAATACGTGACCTTGGTTCATACGTACAAACGTTGTTACGTACGGTAAGGTGTCTAGAGTACGCCCTCCACCCCCCCCCTCCCCGATTCATGCTTACACACACACACACCCCCAACGCGACTCGTACTTTCGCTCGTTTATCAAGTTAATATTTATTTACAAATTTTTGCTCGTCTTACGAAACACCTCGCAGGCCAAGTTACTCGCAATCCAAGGTTTTCCTGTACGAGGAATCATGTCTGCATTAATACGTGACCTTGGTTCATACGTACAAACGTTGTTACGTACGGTAAGGTGTCTAGAGTACGCCCTCCACCCCCCCCCTCCCCGATTCATGCTTACACACACACACACCCCCGACGCGACTCGTACTTTCGCTCGTTTATCAAGTTAATATTTATTTGCAAATTTTTGCTCGTCTTGCAAAACACCTCGCAGGCCAAGTTACTCGCAATCCAAGGTTTTCCTGTACGAGGAATCATGTCTGCATTAATACGTGACCTTGGTTCATACGTACAAACGTTGTTACGTACGGTAAGGTGTCTAGAGTACGCCCTCCACCCCCCCCTCCCCGATTCATGCTTACACGCACACACACCCCCGACGCGACTCGTACTTTCGCTCGCACGCACGGGGCGGCGGGAAGCCGGGGCCAGTCGCGCCGCCCGCCCGCCCATCTCGCCAGACCCGCGCACGCACTGTGACCCTACGTCGTTAGGCCCCTTCATCCCCCGTGGGAGACGAGGCCACGGCCAGAGCTTCCCTCCGTCCTGTCCCCCCGTCCTTGGCCGGAGGCTCGTCCGACCACGGCGCGTAACCCGCAGCATCGCCCCCCCCCCTGCCCCCCCCCCGCCCCCCCCGCCCCCCCCCGCCCCCCCCGCCCCCCCCGCCCCCCCCGCCCCCCCCGCCCCCCCCGCCCCCCCCGCGCGCGTGAGCAACGGGTGTCACCAAAGCTCGCATCCTTCGCATTTGTAACATGCAGACGACCAGCGACTCATTTACCGTACAGTACTGTACTCTGTTAAACACTTATTATATACACTTACTTTTTACATCTGCACCCGTGTAGTTATATAGTGATGTAGTATATAGTAGTGATATAGTATATATATATGTCTTATAGGCGAAACACCCAACTCACGCCAATTCACGCTTACGCCGGGGGAGGGGGGTGGTGGTGGTGGGTACTTGGGGAACTCGGAGACCTTGATGTATAATGTAATATTAACACATATATAAACGAACAAATAAAAACATGTGAGACCGATTAGCCGGGACGGACGGACGGACGGACGGACGGACGGACGGACGGAGAAGAGCCTCTTGGTTTACCCAATGTGTGCCGGAGGGGTCGGACGGTCGGCTTCAAAGCGCTCTGCCGCAGATGTCCCGGTCTCCCGTCTCGCGCTTCGCGCTGCGAGAGGACGCTGAAGGATGGAGACGTCGCCTGGGAGAGGGAGTGGGGAGCCCTCCCCTGCGTGCAAGCAACAGACAGGCAGACAGACACCACCCCCGCCCCCCTCGTTCCTCTTGGAGAGACGGGCCCCCCCCCAGCGGAGGCGGATTGTCGCAGAGCTGCCTCCGTGAATTCCTTCCTCGAGCGACGGGACTTTAACCCCACCCCCCAAATTGAATGCACAAGCAAAGTTAACGTGACGGTGTGTTTTTTTTGTTATTGGTGATTGGGGCGGGGGGCGGGTTGGGTTGGGTGTGTGAGGGGGGGGGGGTCTAAGGTCATCATTCGGCTTCGCTAAACCCACGGTGTCGCACGGGGTGAACGTATCGATAGGACCTCGCCCCTGGCCCTGCTTGGCCCCCCCCCCCACCCTGAGCCAACGGTGCGCGAGGTCGCTGCGTGCCAGTGGGGAAAGCGGAGGAGGGCGTGTTTGGGGGGGGGGGGGGCAGGTTACGATCTACGTAACCCCCCCCCCCCCCCACAACAGCCGGTGCCCATCCCCAGACCGTGGGTTCGATCCCCCGGTACCTCACCGCCGCCCCTCCCCCCCCCCCCCCCCCTTGCTCCCTACGGCAGATTGCGCCGATTGCCCTTCCGGCCCCGACAGCTGCTGCTGCTGCCCACTGTCGGCGTCTTCGGCGGCGGCGGCGGCGGCGGCGGGGGGGCCGCCGCCGGCGGCGGACGGCGCTGGGCGGCCCTGCTTCAACGACCGCTGCCGGGCCGAGCGACCGCCGCGGCGCCAGCGCCCGGCGCGGCCGCCCCGCCAGGACAAACCGCCGCGCTTCCGGCGCCTCAAGCAGGAGCGCGAAGCTGCCGCGGCCGCTGCGGCCGCGGCCGCTGCCGCGGCCGCGGCGGGGGCCGCGGCCGCAGCAGCGGCCGCGGCTTCAGGCAGCGCCGGCTCGGTGGAGACTCTGTCACCGCTGCCGTCGCCGACGCTGGCGGGCGACGACAACGACGACGACGCCGGCGGCGGCGGCGGCAACAACAACGGCGCGGCCGCGGTTTCGAGCGACGCGCCGGCGCAGCTCAACTCGGCGGCCGCCGCCGCCGCCGCCGGCGGAGCGAACGGCGCCGGCGGCGGCGCGGCGTCGGGGAGCAAGTCGCCGGACCTGTCCAATCAGAACTCGTCGGACCAGGCCAACGAGGAGTGGGAGACGGCCTCGGAGAGCAGCGACTTCAACGACCGCCGCGAGCGCGACGAGCGCGACGAGTCGCTGCAGGCCGCCCTGGCGCCGGCGCCCGGGCCCGCGCCCGAGGGGACGGCGGCCGACGGTGAGCGGACGCTAAGGCGGCAAGCGCCGCTTGGCGGGCGAGCGCCCTTTGGCTTCGTAACCCGCTCGGTGATCCACGCGCTCGACCGGCCGGGCCGCGGTCGGTCTCGAGTGATTTCCGAGCTGCTCGTGATCAACCTTGCTGCCTGCCCCCCCCCCCCCCCCCGGGCAGATCTGTCGGAGTCCGGCGGGGGCGGCCGCAAGGACGGTGCTCCGGGGTCGTCGTCGGCGGCCAAGCGAAGCTTCTCGAGCCAGCGGCCCCTCGACCGCCAGAACCGGCGGCCGGTGGGCAACGGCGCCGGCCAGGGCCAGGGCTACGCGGGCGGAGGGGGAGGGGGGCGGCACCAGCGGGCCAGCCCCGCGGGCTCCACGCGGGCAGACAAGAGGAACGGCCCAGGGTCGAAGGGCAGGAGGCGCAGGTGAGGTGCGGGGGTGTTGGGGGGGGTATGGGAAGGTAGAGGGGGGGGGGGTGATGGGAGTTGAGGGGGGTGGGGGCGGGAGTCGTGGAAATGGAGACAGTGGGGGGGAGACACGGGAGGAGACATTGGGGGAGACATTGGGGGAGACATGGGGGGGGAGAGACGTGGGGGGAGAGACGTGGGGGGAGGGACGCGGGGGGAGAGACACGGGGGGAGAGACGCGGGGGGAGAGACGCGGGGGGAGAGACGCGGGGGGAGAGACGCGGGGGGAGAGACGCGGGGGGAGGGACGCGGGGGGAGAGACACGGGGGGGAGAGACGCGGGGGGGAGAGACGCGGGGGGGAGAGACGCGGGGGGAGAGACGCGGGGGGAGAGACGCGGGGGGAGAGACGCGGGGGGAGAGACGCGGGGGGAGAGACGCGGGGGGAGAGACGCGGGGGGGGACGCCGGGGGGGGACGCGGGGGGGAGACACAGAGGGAGACCTCTGTCCCCTGACACAGAGGTCTCCCTCTGTGTCAGGGGACAGGGAGGCAGGAGAGGACAGAGACGGAAGTGAGGGGGAGAGAGACGATGGTGGGGACACGGAGAGGTGGAGAGGCAGGGAGACACCAATCAATCTCCTTGTCTCTGCGGTGTCTCAGCTCTGTGGAGGACGCGCTTGGAGACACGGGGACACGAGCCATCTCCCCTGCTCCGGACGGCGCCGACGCCCGCGAATCGGTGAGAGGTGCCGTCGTCGTCATCGCCATCGCCAAACATCGCCTCCCAACACCATCGTCAACATCATCATCACCACGACCGTCACCAACACGATCACCACCACCACCGCCACCGCCACCACTATCAATATCATAATCGCCACCGTCAGCAACACCATCACCACCGTCAACATCATCACTACACCATCATCATCATCACCACCTCCACTGTCAATATCATCACTACCGTGACCATCAACACCATCGCCACCACAACTATCAATATCATCACTACCATGACCATCGTCACCAGCAACACCGCTATTAATATCATCACTACCATGACCATCGTCACCAGCAACACCGCTATTAATATCATCACTACCATGACCATCGTCAC
The DNA here is from genome assembly GCF_048934315.1 of Petromyzon marinus. Taxonomy (NCBI): domain Eukaryota; kingdom Metazoa; phylum Chordata; class Hyperoartia; order Petromyzontiformes; family Petromyzontidae; genus Petromyzon; species Petromyzon marinus. The sequence goes on along the minus strand of NC_133740.1, from coordinate 8,779,314 downwards.
CATCGTCACCGCTATTAATATCATCACTACCATGACCATCGTCACCAGCAACACCGCTATTAATATCATCACTACCATGACCATCGTCACCAGCAACACCGCTATTAATATCATCACTACCATGACCATCGTCACCATCGTCACCGCTATTAATATCATCACTACCATGACCATCGTCACCAGCAACACCGCTATTAATATCATCACTACCATGACCATCGTCACCAGCAACACCGCTATCAATATCATCACTACCATGACCATCGTCACCAGCAACACCGCTATTAATATCATCACTACCATGACCATCGTCACCATCGTCACCGCTATTAATATCATCACTACCATGACCATCGTCACCAGCAACACCGCTATCAATATCATCACTACCATGACCATCGTCACCAGCAACACCGCTATTAATATCATCACTACCATGACCATCGTCACCATCGTCACCGCTATTAATATCATCACTACCATGACCATCGTCACCAGCAACACCGCTATTAATATCATCACTACCATGACCATCGTCACCAGCAACACCGCTATTAATATCATCACTACCATGACCATCGTCACCAGCAACACCGCTATTAATATCATCACTACCATGACCATCGTCACCAGCAACACCGCTATTAATATCATCACTACCATGACCATCGTCACCAGCAACACCGCTATTAATATCATCACTACCATGACCATCGTCACCATCGTCACCGCTATTAATATCATCACTACCATGACCATCGTCACCAGCAACACCGCTATTAATATCATCACTACCATGACCATCGTCACCAGCAACACCGCTATCAATATCATCACTACCATGACCATCGTCACCAGCAACACCGCTATCAATATCATCACTACCATGACCATCGTCACCATCGTCACCGCTATTAATATCATCACTACCATGACCATCGTCACCAGCAACACCGCTATTAATATCATCACTACCGTGACCATCGTCACCAGCAACACCACCACTTTCACCACCACTTTCACGGAACCGTAGAGTTGATCAGCGCCCCCCCCCATCTCGGAAGCCCCCCACGGCGGGAGCGGCCGCGGTGGCGCCGGCCGTCTCCCCGTTTGCCGCCGTGTTCCGCGTCGACCGCGTCATCCCCAGCGACCCGGGCGCCATCGCCCGCGCCGTCACCAACGCCGCCAGCGCCGCCCGGAGGCTCGGTGACGGCTTCGGGGGGCGGCAGCAGCAGCAGCAGCAGCAGCGCCAGCAAGGGCAGCAGCAGCAGCAGCAGCAGCTGCACGGGGTGCAGCATCAGGGCAGAGTGGGCGTCAGCAGGAGGTCGGCGAAGACTGACGCGCTGGCGCAGTTCGACCTCAACAACTACGCGGGTGAGAGGGTGGTGGCGGTGGCACCGGTGGTTGGTGTGGTGCTGATGGCGGTGGTCAAGCGTGGTGGTTGCCCGGTGCTGGTGCGGTGTGTGTGTGTCTGTGTGTGTTGGAGAGAGGTGGTGCTGGTGGAGATGTCGCCTGTGGTAGTGATGATGGTGGTTGCTTAGTGGTGGTGGTGAACGTGCAGTGGTGTGGGTGTCTGTGTGTGTGTGTGTGTTGGAGAGAGGTGGTGCTGGTGGAGATGTCGCCTGTGGTAGTGATGATGGTGGTTGCTTAGTGGTGGTGGTGAACGTGCGGTGGTGTGGGTGTCTGTGTCTGTGTGTGTGTGTTGTGGGAGCTATAGTGTAGCGGTTAGCGCTAAGCTGCGCTATGAACCTGGCGACCCGGGTTCGATTCCCGCTCACGGCCAACACCCAGTGACGATTATCGGAACCGGTCCCGGGCCTCCCCTAGGTCGACCTGGCCTCAAATGAGTACCTGGTGCGGTGTGTAAACATCGCCACTAGGGAGACAAAGGCTTTCGGGCGTGGTGCTGGCCACCCACCCCCTCGTGTACCGTTACCGGCCTTCATAGGTGCTGCTCGCTAACAGCACTTGCCCTACAGTCTGTTAAGGCTATACGGGGGATCTTTGTCTTTGTGTGTTGGACCTCTTTGGCACCGTACGAAGCCAAACCGCGCTAATCGGAGGTGCGGGGGGGGGGAAAGGACAACAAACGAGCACACGAGAAGCAGTTCTATTGTGGTGTCGTGTATCGTGTGTAGTGTGTGTCTGTTGTAGTGTATATGTAGTGTATTTTAGTGTGTCGTGAGTGTGTAGTGTAGTGTGTAGTGTCGTACGTATGGTAAACTTATTTCGCACCGTACGTAGCCAACCATGCCAATGGGAGTGTGCGGGGGAAGGACGACAAACTAAACACAAGAAGCAGTTCTTCAGAAAAAAGGAGTTATTTTTTTGCGTTTAGATTTGTCTGATAGCGGCGGTGGTGACCCAAGAGAAATTTCACCAAGTTCTGTTCGTGAGTAGCAGCAGCAGCAGCAGCGGGAGCGGGTGGCCATCTTTGTCTCCCCCCAGCTCACCAGCTACTCGTTTGAGACCCAGACCTCTCCTCTCCACCTCCCCACCGTCCCCTCCCACCCTCCCCGCCCCACCACCGCTAGGCGTGGTGGTGATCGACCACCGCCCGAAAGGTGTACGACGAAGACAACGAAGATCACGAGGAGGAGGAGGAGGAGGAGGTGGCCGGGTGCGGGAGATGAAGAAGAGGAGGAGGACGGAGAGGGTGGTGCCGGTGCTGTCGCGCGGCGGCGGCGGCGGCGGCAGCGGCGCTGCGGCCTCCGTGGACGGCTTCACGCCGGTGGTTTCGCGACGTCAGCGCCGGCAGCACGAGGACCGGGGCCTCTCCGTGAGCACGAGCGAGCGAGCGGCCCCGCGGGCCTTCCCCCCCCCCCCCCCCCCCCCGCCGGGGTTTTCATACCAGCAGGGGCGTTCGCTTGGCTCGGCCGTCGCTCGAATGAACGCCGTCGTGATGCTCCGTTAGCCTACGGCCTTCGCCCATTACGTGAGGGCCTGCGCCTTGGAGGGGTGGGGGGTTGGGGGGGGGGGGGTCACTGCACCTGGGGCTAGGTGTATGGGGGCAGTCCCCCCCGAGGCAACGCCAACGAGGCCCCCCCGGGGGCAGCCGAGGGCAGCGGCCGGGGCGGGGGGCCCGGGTGAGTCTCGGATCGGAATCTTGATTCTTTTTTTTTTGGGGAGAAAATCTGATGAGCTGTGCAGCTCTTTTTTTTTCACGAATGTCCAGTAGGGGCACCCTCCCACCTGGAGACTAACGCTCGACCGACCTCCATCGTAAGCCGGATGAGCGTGTATATATATACACACGTGTATATATATACACACGTGTGTATATATACACGTGTGTATATATCGGGGTACCCCCTTATCCACGAACGTCAATTGTGCTTAGATTCCTTTCGTTGGCATTTGGTTCCTAGCTCCGTGACGACTTTTTGACCTTTCAACCCCCCCCATCTTCTTTCTCCACCCGCCCATCCCTACTACCCTCCCCCCCCCCCTCCACAACACACACACACACACGCCACGTCCACCCGCCCTGGGCCGCTCCCAATAAGACCCCGCCAACGCCGGCACCGCAACCGCGCCGACGATCGGCGCCTCCAAAGCGCGCGCCGTCGACAAGACGAAGGCCCAGCGCTCCAACGTGCCGCCTCGCTTCGCCCGCAAGCAGCACCAGCAGCAGCAGCAGCAGCAGCAGGAGGGGACAGCGGCGTCCCACCCGGCTCTGTCCGGCAGACTTGTCGGCGAGCTCCCGTTGCCGCTGTGCGATCGCGGCGACAGGAAGGGCGCCGATCACTCGGCGGCTATGGCGGCGGCTACGGCGTCGTCCGGACGGAGGCAGCAGAGGGCACCGGGCGGAGGAGGGGGAGGGGGAGGAGGAGACGCCGCGTGGGAGGCGCTGCCGCGGTCGCCCTCCCTCCTGCCGGAAGTCGTCAAGAAATGTGAGCGTGGGTTCGTAATGGCCGGCCGAGTGAGCGAGTGCGTGGGGCGGCGGTGGGCGGTGGGGCGGGTGGTGATGGCAACCGCCTCCTTTTGTCGCCCCGAGTGGCGATGATTTTTTTTTTTGGTCATCGTTTCTCTTATTATTTGACACGGCCACAGCATTTGAGGATAATCGTCGCTGGTGTTGGCCGTGAGCGGGAATCGAACAACCCCCCCCCCTCCCCCCCCCCGGGGTCTTAGCCGCGTTCGTGTGGCGTACACCGCGCTAACCGCCACACCCCCACGGTGTTGGCTACGTGCGGTGCGGAAGAAGTTTCAAACGCACGCGCGTGACCCAATCCCTCCTAACTCCCCCCCCCCCACCTCCCCCCCCGTCTCCCTCCCACAATGCCGTGTGCCACAGCGACGTTTGGAGCGATCAGCTGTTCCCTGCCGCCCGCGAGCGCCTGGAGCAAGCCCCTCGCTGCCTTCCGCGTGGCGGACGTGGCGGCCGGCACCGAGGTGCGGCCCCCTGCGTAGGAGACACGGGCCCATCGCGATGGCCGTGGACCCCCCCCCCCCCCCCCTTGAGCCAGACGCTCAAGACAGACCTCGGGATGTCAAGCAGCGCTGGCTTTGTGTGTCCGCGACCCGTGACGGAACGGCGCTCACGCACGCCCGCACACCCCCTGCCCCCTCCACCGTTCTAGGGCCGAACGGTCGATCGATTTATAATCGAAATCGCAATTTGAAGCGACGCCATGTGCAAATCGCAAAGGCTGCGATTTTTTTTTTGCGATTCGAAAATGTCCTGTTACGCCCCGATTGGAATTGTTTTCATTTTGTAATTGTTTTAACTTAATTTGACTTGACAATTGTTCTATGTTTCATTGTTCTATTTCAATAATTATAAAAAAAAAAACATTTTTTAATAAATACATGTTGGAAGCAATTCATATCTTTTAAGTTCTCATCCTGGCATTAGAATATATGGGGAAAATTTTGATTTAAGGCTTTTCGTGACTGCAGTAATTCGTATTCTTAGCGCTTTCGGTAAAGTCACGTTGAAGGGAAACAATAACATATATGTTATATGAATATATAGAGCAGTTAATATACATGATGGTATCACGTGGTAATGCTCCATCACGTGTTTTATTGAACTGAAGCTTGACTTGAAAAAATATAATCGCAAATTAAATCGCAATACCTGTCAGAAAAATCGCGATGAAATATCTTCGCCAAATCGTTCAGCCCCCCCCCCCGCCCCCCCACCGTTCCCGTCCGCCTTTGTCTCCCCCAGATGCCACGAGCGAGCCAGCACGACAGCGGCGTGGACCTCAGCATGGACTCGCACGGATCGTCGGCCAACTCCTCACAGCGCAGCTCACCCTATGGGACCGCCAAGTCTCCTGGTGGGGGCACGTGGGAGGGGGAGGTGTGGGGGGGGGGACGTGGGGGGGGAGGAGGTGTGGGGGGGAGGTGTTGGGGGGGGGGGGACGTGGGAGGGGGAGGTGTTGGGGGGGAGGACGTGGGGGGGTGGCAAGGTCTGGGGGGGGGACGTGGGGGGGGAAACATGGGGAGAGGTGGGGGGGGGAGGTGTGGGGTGAGGTGTGGGGGGAGGTGTGGGGGGAGGTGTGGGGGGAGGTGTGGGGGGGGGGGTGGAATACAGTCTTCCCTCGTTCATTCACAAACTTGCTATCACTCGCTCGCCCGCTCACTCAGTCGCCCATTCAGTCTCCCTCTCAATCACTCAACTCGCCCATTCACTCACACACTCATTCGCTCACCCACTCATTCGCTCATTCATTCACCCACCCACCCCCCCCCTCATTCACTCGCCCCTTCACTCGCCCACCCATTCACTCGCCCACCCCTTCACCCGCTCGTCGTTCACTCACCCGCTCATTCGCTCACGCGATGGCCTCGAGGTGCACCTAGCCTGGCACGAGAGCGTAGTGGTGAATTGGCGGCCGTCACGCGGGGGATGCCAACGGCAGCCTTCTCGCCGACGGCACCGCCGCCGCACGCCGCCTCCACCTCCTCCTCGTCATCATCGTCATCTTCGACCTCTTCCTTCTTTTCCACCTCGTCAGTGAGTGCCCCAGCATCGGCCAGTAGCTCGGACGATTCCAACTCCTCGTCCTCATCCTCAACCTCGTCGACGGCATCGGCGTCGGCGTCGGCTCCGGTGTCCACCACCTCCTCGTCCGCCTCCTCATCCGCTCTGCCCGAAGCCAAGGAGCAGAGAGCGGCGATGGTGACGGGGGCTCTCGGAGGAGACGCTCGAGAGGTGGGTGGGTGAGTGGGTGGATGGGTGAGTGAGTGGGTGGGTGAGTGGGTGGGTGGGTCGGAGAGTGGGTCGGAGAGTGGGTGGGTGGGGGATTGAGTGAGCTTATAATTGAGTGGGTGAGCTCATGAGTGGGTGGGAAGGTGGTAGGGTGGGTGGGGGATTGAGTGAGCAAGTAATTGAGTGGGTGAGTGAATGAACGGTTTAGTGAGTGGGTGAGTGAGTAGGTGAGTGAGTGAGCGGGTGGTTGTGGGTGAGTTAATGGGTGAGTGAGTGGGTAGGTGGTTTGGTCGGTGGGGGATTAAGTGAGCGAGTAATTGAGTGGGTGAGCTAATGAGTGGGTGGGTGGGTAGGTGGTTGGGTGGTTGAGTGGGTGGGTGTTTTGGTGGGTGGGGGATGGAGTGAGCGAGTAATTGAGTGAGCGAGTAGGTGGGTGATTGAATTGGTGGTGGGTGGGTTGGTTGGTGGGCCGAGTGGGTGGGCAGGTAGGTGACTGAGTTGTGGATGGGCGGGCAGGCGGGCGGGCGGGCGAGCGAGCGGGTGTGTGACCGCCCCCCCCCCCCTCCTCCCCCTCTCCTGCTCGCTGCCAGCTGGGCGAGGCGGTGCGTGTGGCGCTGGCCGGCGGCGCCGGCGTGGGGGGGGTCACGGGAGGGGGGGGGCCCTCCGCGGGGGAGCACCGGCCTGGCCCCATCGGCAAGGAGCGCTGGCTGCGCCAGCGGAGGCCGGAGAGGACTCCGCACGCAGCTGGCGCCGACGGCGGAGGGCACGGGCCTAGCGGCGCCACACACCCGCCCGTGTTCAAGGTGCGCGTGCACCTGGGCCGGCACAAGCACCGCGGAGAGCGGGCGTTTCCGGCACCTTTGGCAGCCCAACGTCGGTAGTGGTGTTGGTTGTGTGTGCGCGAGTCTGTGTGTGAGTTGTCTGGTGTGAGTTTTCTGGGGGGGGTGTGTGTGTGTGAGTTGTGGGGTGTGTGTGTGATTTGTGGGGTGTGTGTGTGAGTTGTGGTGTGTGTGAGTGTGTGGGGTGTTTGTGTGTGTGAGTTGTGTGGTGTGTGTGTGAGTTGTGGGGTGTGTGTGTGTGAATTGTGGGGTGTTTGTGTGTGTGAGTTGTGGGGTGTGTGTGTGTGTGAATTGTGGGGTGTGTGTGTGTGAGTTGTGAGGTGTGTGTGTGTGTGAGTTGTGGGGTATGTGTGATTTGTGGGGTGTGTGTGAGTTGTGGGGTGTGTGTGTGAGTTGTGGGGTGTGTGTGTGTGTGAGTTGTGGGGTGTGTGTGAGTGTGAGTTGTGGGGTGTGTGTGTGTGTGAGTTGTAGGGTGTGTGTGTGTGAGTTGTAGGGTGTGTGTGTGTGTGTGAGTTGTAGGGTGTGTGTGTGAGTTGTGGGGTGTGTGGTGTTGTGGGGTGTGTGAGTTGTGGAGTGTGTGTGTGTGAGTTGTGGGGTGTGTGTGTGTGTGAGTTGTGGGGTGTGTGTGTGTGAGTGTGTGTGTGTGTGAGTTGTGTGGTGTGTGTGTGAGTTGTGGTGGTGTGTGTGAGTTGTGCGGTGTGTGTGTGTGAGTTGTGGGGTGTGTGTGTGTGTCTGGGGTGTGTGTGAGTTGTGGGGTGTGTGTGTGTGTGTGTGTGGGTGTGTGTGTGTGTGTTGTGGTGTGGTGTGTGTGTGTGTGGGTGTGTGTGTGTGAGTGTGGGGTGTGTGTGTGTGTGAGTGTGTGTGTTGTGTGTGAGTTGTGGGGTGTGTGTGTGAGTTGTGTGGGTGTGTGTGTGTGTGTGAGTTGGGTGTGTGTGTGTGGTGTTGTGTGTGTGTGAGTTGTGGGGTGTGTGTGTGTGTGAGTGTGTGGGGTGTGTGTGTGTGTGAGTTGTGTGTGTGTGTGTGAGTTGTGGGGTGTGTGTGTGTGAGTTGTGGGGTGTGTGTGTGTGTGAGTTGTGTGTGTGTGTGTGAGTGTGGAGTGGTGTGTGTGTGTGAGTTGTGGGGTGTGTGTGAGTTGTAGGGTGTTTGTGTGTGTGAGTTGTGGGGTGTGTGTGTGTGAGTTGTGGGGTGTGTGTGTGTGAGTGTGGGTGTGTGTGTGGTTGTGGGTGTGTGTGTGAGTTGTGAAGTGTGTGTGTGTGTGGTTGTGGGTGTGTGTGTGTGTGTGTGTGTGTGTGTGTGTGTGAGTTGTGGGTGTTGGTGTGTGAGTTGTGGGTGTGTGTGTGAGTGTGGGGGTGTGTGTGTGTGAGTTGTGGGGTGTGTGTGTGAGTTGTGTGTGTGTGTGTGTTGTGGTGTGTGTGTGAGTTGTGTTGTGTGTGTGAGTGTGGTGTGTGTGTGAGTGTGTGTGTGTGTGTGAGTTGTGGTGTGTGTGTGTGTGTTGTGGTGTGTGTGTGTGAGTTGTGGTGTGTGTGTGTGAGTTGTGGTGTGTGTGTGAGTTGTGGGGTGTGTGTGTGTGAGTTGTGGGTGTGTGTGTGAGTGTGTGTGTGTGTGAGTTGTGGAGTGTGTTTGTGTGTGAGTTGTGGGGTGTGTGTGTGAGTTGTGGGGTGTGTGTGTGAGTTGTGGGGTGTGTGTGTGTTGTGGGGTGTGTGTGTGAGTTGTGGGGTGTGTGTGTGTGAGTTGTGGGGTGTGTGTGTGAGTGGGGTGTGTGTGTGTGTGTGTGTGTGTGTGTGGAGTTGTGGGGTGTGTGTGTGTGTGGGTGTGTGTGTGAGATGTGGGGTGTGTGTGTGTGTGAGTTGTGGGGTGTGTGTGTGTGTGTTGTGGGGGTGTGTGTGTGAGTTGTGGGTGTGTGTGTGTGAGTGTGTGTGGTGTGTGAGTGTGAGTGTGTGTGTGTGTGTGAGTTGTGGGGTGTGTGTGTGTGGTGTGTGAGTTGTGGGTGTGTGTGTGTGTGTGTGTGTGTGGGGTGTGTGTGTGTGGTGTGTGAGTTGTGGGGGTGTGTGTGTGGTGTGTGTGAGTTGTGGGGTGTGTGTGTGGTGTGTGAGTTGTGGGGTGTGTGTGTGGTGTGTGAGTTGTGGGGTGTGTGTGTGGTGTGTGAGTTGTGGGGTGTGTGTGTGGTGTGTGAGTTGTGGGGTGTGTGTGTGGTGGTGTGTGTTGTGGGGTGTGTGGTTGTGGGTTGTGTGTGTGTGTGGGTGTGAGTTGTGGGGTGTGTGGTGGTGGTGTGAGTTGTGGGGTGTGTGTGTGGTGTGTGAGTTGTGGGGTGTGTGTGTGGTGTGTGAGTTGTGGGGTGTGTGTGTGGTGTGTGAGTTGTGGGGTGTTTGTGTGGGTGTGTGTGTGGTGTGGGGTGTGTGTGGTGTGTGAGTTGTGTGTGAGGTGGGGAGCGGTAGTGTCGCGGTTAGCGCGCTTGCGCTACGAACCTCCTGCTCACGACCAGATGATTATCTGAACCGGTCCTGAGCCTCCCCTAGGTCGACTCGGCCTGAAATGAGTACCTGGTGCAGTGTGTAAACATCGCTACTGGGGAGACAAACGCGGTCGGGCGTGGTGTTGCCCGTGTCTCGTCGCGCAGAGTCCGGGATTCGCGTCTTCGGAAGACGTGAAGACGGGGTCTGGGCTGTCTGCAGCCGAGAGCCTGGGGCCCAGGGTACGATGGAGACGTGCGGGGGGGGGAGAGACGCGGGCGGGGGGGGGGGGGAGAGACTCACGAGGGGGGGGGGGCGAAGCCGGGCTTCACTCTGACCACACCACCCCCCCCACCCCCTCCCCTCCTTCACGGGCGCCACTGCTCGCAAACAGCACTTGCCCCGACGGTCGGTTGAAGGCTACGTGGGGGAACCTTTGTCTTTGTGCGTTGCAGGTGACGCTGCCCGGGGTGTCGACGTCGCGTCCCGGAGGTTTGCGCTCTGACCTCGCCCACGACTCTCCAGCCACCGCCGACCTCACGCTCAAGGTGACCGGGGGGGACACGGAGTAGGGCGCTGGTGGGGAGCGCGAGCGTTTGCGTCACCCCGGTGTTGGTGCCATTATGTGATCGTCACTCCTTTTGGTTATCTCGGGTCAAGCCATCACGTAGGTATCAAGTAAAATAAATGGCGACGTTTCGGGCTCGACGCAGGCGTCCGTCATTGACCTGATGATGACCTCATGACGGACGCTTGTGGCTACCGGTGCCGGCGGTGTCAAGATCGGCCTCTGTGGAGGAGGAGGAGGAGCAGGAGGAGGCTCGTGAAGGACGCTACTGGGCGCTGGAGGCAGTCGCGCCCCCCCCCCAACAGCAGCGGAGGGGCGAAGGAGCGACGCTCGCAACAACGAGCGGAGCGCCGGGAGGGGATACAGCGCAGCGAGTTGGCAGCAGTGGGCAAGCACAGGTGGTGCATCAGCCACTCATGTCGAGTCGGTTAACCCATTGGGCACCCGGGCTCCGTCCCCGTGACCTTCTGCCGGCGAGCTGCAGACAATTCAATTGGCCTCAAAGTGAAGCTCGCTTGGCAAAAGCGCTGTTGCGATGTCACCGTCACTTACTGCCGAGTGATGGCTGCTGCTGTACGTGTACGTGCACGTGTACGTGTGCGCGTGTGTGCGTGCGACTTTACGATTATGGATTCCTGCAGTCACGAAAGCTTCAAAGATGCAGAGCGGCGTTGGGATCAGTTGTGTGGGTTTTAGTGAAAGTGTGGGCGAGGTGACGTGTGATTGTGGGTGCGTGATTGATTGAGTGGTGGGTGGGTGAGTGAGCGGGTATGCGTGTGCCTGTGCGTGTGCCAACATCGCCACCGGGGAGACAAAGGCGGTCGGGCGTGGTGCTGGCCGCCCACCCCCCCACGTGTGCCGCAGGGCCGGCCTTCATAGGCGGTCGCTAGCAGCACTTGCCCCAACAGTCTGTTGAAGGCTATACGGGGGTGGGATCTTTGTCTTTGTGTGTGTCTGTGTGTGTGTGTGCTCGTGTCCGCAGATGGAGTTTGCTCGCAAGGCGTGGGAGAACTCCCCCAGCCTCCCCCACGCCGCCCCCCGCTCGCCCCCGCTCGCTCCCCTGCAACACCACCACCACCACCGCCAGCAGCTCGCGCCGACGGCACAACCGCACCACCCGCGCCAGCAGCCTCCGCCGCCGCAACAACCGCCGCCCACAACTGTCCCGGCAGCGGCGGCGGTGGGGGTCGGCGGCGGCGGCGGCGGCGGCGGCGGCGGCGGCGGCGGTGGCGCCGCGACGATGGCCGGGTACGGCCCGTTTGGCGCGGGAGCCGGGCCCATGATGGTGCCGTCGCTGGCGCCGCCGTCACTGCCCGGTGAGTGGGGAGTGCAGTGTGTGTGTGTGCGGTGTGTGCGGTGTGTGTGTGTGTGGTGTGTGTGGTGTGTGTGTGTGTGGTGTGTGTGTGTGTGGTGTGTGTGTGCGGTGTGTGTGTGTGTGTGCGGTGTGCGGTGTGTGTGTGTGTGCGGTGTGTGTGTGTGTGGTGTGTGTGTGCGGTGTGGTGTGTGTGTGGTGTGTGTGTGCGGTGTGTGTGTGCGGTGTGTGTGTGTGTGTGCGGTGTGTGTGTGTGTGCGGTGTGTGTGTGTGTGGTGTGTGTGTGCGGTGTGTGTGCGGTGTGTGTGTGCGGTGTGTGTGTGTGTGTGCAGTGTGTGTGTGCGGTGTGTGTGTGTGTGTGCGGTGTGTGTGTGCGGTGTGTGTGCGTGTGTGTGTGTGTGCGTGCGGTGTGTGTGTGCGTGCGGTGTGTGTGTGCGTGCGGTGTGTGTGTGTGGTGTGTGTGTGCGGTGTGTGTGTGGCGTGTGTGTGTGCGGTGTGTGTGTGTGCGCGGTGTAGAGCGGTGTGTGTGTGTGCGGTGTGGTGTGGTGCGAGTGGTGCGAGTGGTGCGTGTGCGTGGTGCGCGTCTTGTGGGTTAGTGTGCACCCACAATACTCGCCCCCTCTCACCCTCACCCCCCCCCCCCCCCCCCCAGTGTTTGCGTCGTCTGCGGGGGCCCCGCGTTCTACATGAACGTGGGCCACCTGTTCACGGCCCAGCCGCGCCTGCACCCTCCGCCCCCCTCGCTGGGCCAGACGGCGTCCTTCCAGCCGGCGCTCTCTCAGGTGACGCCGCTGCGCCGCCGCGGTGGGGGCGCTAGTGAGTGTTCGGTGAAGTCGTGTGTTTGTCTCTTTGTGAGGGTGAAGGAGTGAGTGAGTGAGTGGAGTTTGCATGTTCTCCCTCTCTCCTGCAGAGTGACCGTGAGTGAGCGTTTGCCCGTGGCCCTTGGTTCACAATGGCCGTGTCTGCGTGTGTGTGTCTCTGTGCGTGCGTGTCTCTGTGTGTGCGTGTCTGTGTGTGCGTGCGTGTGTCACTGTGCGTGCGTGTGTCGCTGTGCGTGCGTGTCGCTGTGTGTGCGTGTCTGCGTGTGCGTGCGTGTCTGCGTGTGCGTGCGTGTCTGCGTGTGCGTGCGTGTGTCTGCGTGTGTGTGCGTGTCTGCGTGTGCGTGCGTGTGTCTGCGTGTGCGTGCGTGTGTCTGCGTGTGCGTGCGTGGTCTGCGTGTGCGTGCGTGTCTGCGTGTGCGTGTCTGCGTGTGCGTGCGTGTCTGCGTGTGCGTGCGTGTCTGCGTGTGCGTGCGTGTCTGCGTGTGCGTGCGTGTCTGCGTGTGCGTGCGTGTCTGCGTGTGCGTGTCTGCGTGTGCGTGCGTGTCTGCGTGTGCGTGCGTGTCTGCGTGTGCGTGCGTGTCTGCGTGTGCGTGCGTGTCTGCGTGTGCGTGCGTGTCTGCGTGTGTGTGCGTGTCTGCGTGTGCGTGCGTGTGTCTGCGTGTGCGTGCGTGTGTCTGCGTGTGCGTGCGTGTGTCTGCGTGTGCGTGCGTGTCTGCGTGTGCGTGTCTGCGTGTGCGTGCGTGTCTGCGTGTGCGTGCGTGTCTGCGTGTGCGTGCGTGTCTGCGCGTGCGTGTCTGCGTGTGCGTGCGTGTCTGCGTGTGCGTGCGTGTCTGCGTGTGCGTGCGTGTCTGCGTGTGCGTGCGTGTCTGCGTGTGCGTGCGTGTCTGCGTGTGTGTGCGTGTCTGCGTGTCTGCGTGCGTGTCTGCGTGTGTGTGTGTGTCTGCGTGTGCGTGCGTGTCTGCGTGTGTGTGCGTGTTGCTGTGCGTGCGTGTCTGCGTGTGCGCGCGTGTCGCTGTGCGTGTCTGCGTGTGTGTGCGTGTCTGCGTGTGCGTGCGTGTCTGCGTGTGCATGTCTGCGTGTGCGTGCGTGTGTCTGCGTGTGCGTGTCTGCGTGTGCGCGCGTGTCTGCGTGTGTGTGTGCGTGTCTGCGTGTGCGTGCGTGTCTGCGTGTGTGTGCGTGTCTGCGTGTGCGTGCGTGTCTGCGTGTGCGTGCGTGTCTGCGTGTGCGTGCGTGTCTGCGTGTGTGTGCGTGTCGCTGTGTGTGTGCGTGTCTGCGTGTCTGCGTGTGCGTGCGTGTCTGCGTGTGCGTGCGTGTCTGCGTGTGTGTGCGTGTCGCTGTGTGTGTGCGTGTCTGCGTGTCTGCGTGTGCGTGCGTGTCTGCGTGTGCGTGCGTGTCTGCGTGTCTGCGTGCGTGCGTCTCGCAGCCGCCACCGGTGCAGCAGGTGGCGTTCCCCGTGTACGCGTCGCTCGCGGCGCCGGCGCCACCACAGGACGTGTTCACCGGATCGCTCGCTCCCTTCCGGTATCCGCTCGCACAATGGCAAAGACGCGCAACCCCCCCCCCACCCGCAACCGGATAGCCTCTAGCGGCAAGTGCCGGCAACGCACCGCACGGCACGGCACGCGGGCGGCCGGTGATGAGACTTACGAGCCCCCCACCCCGCCCCCTCCGTCTCCCCGGTGCGCACCGGTTTAGATTTTGCCGGTGCCCTCGGCCGCGATGGGGGAATGGAGCTCGGAGTCGTAGCGCAGCGCCGCTCCCCACCGACGCTGATGTTTTTGTACACACCGCACCGGTGGGGTGGAGTGGAGGGGCGGGGGGAGGCAGGATGGGGTGGGGGGGGCTGATTTAAGGCCGAGCCAACCTAGGGGAGGCGCCACTGAAGCGGGTTACAGATCGTCTCGGTCCCGTGTCGGTGGCCGTGGCAGGAAACTCGAACTCGGAGGAGAGAGAGGTCATGGGTTTGTCGGGGCACCGCTCGGCCAATCACAGACGCCGACCCCTAACGCCAGCGCCGGCCCTGACTTTGCCCCGAGCCCTGACGGTCCCCATGACCAACTCTGCCCTTGTGTGTGTCCCTAGTTCACAACAGCAGGCTTACCTGCAAGGGAACCTGCATCAGCAGCACCATCAGCAGCATCAGCAGCACCAACAGCAGCAGCAGCATCAGCAGCAGCAGCATCAGCAGCAGCAGCACCAGCAGTCACCCTCAGCCTCTGTGGTGCTGAGCGGAGCGCCAGCTGCTCTCTTCTCTACCAGCACCACCGCGAAACCTCACGCTTACAGCGCCACTTTTGCTGCACCACTACAGCCGCAGCACCACCTGCAGCAGCAGCAGCAGCACCACCTCCAGCAACAGCAGCACCTGCAGCAGCAGCAGCATCTGCAGCAGCAACAGCAGCATCTTCAGCAGCAGCAGCATCTTCAGCAGCAGCAGCAGCAACAGCAGCAGCACCAGCAACAGCACCACCACCAGCAACAGCAGCAACAGCAGCAACAGCAGCACCACCAGCAACAGCAGCAGACGGTGCCTGTGGTTGGTGAGGTGGTGCCAGGGAAGTTGCCGGGACCGCCGCCGGTGTTGTACGGAGCTCCGGTTGGTGACGGCATGACTCAGGTGAGTGCCAGCGTGAGAGAGGAGAGGGGTGGTGACGATGGCGGTGGTTGTGATGATGGTTATGATGATGATGATGATTGTGGTGGTGGTGGTTGTTGTTGGTGCTGGTGTTGAAGATGGTGCTGGTTGTGGTTATTGTAGTCATGGCTGGTGATGATTGTGGTGGTGGTAGTTGTGATGAAGGTTGTGGTTATGTATGTTGTTGTGATGATGATGCTGATGGTGGTAGGTGTGATAATGGTTGTGGTTATGATGATGGTGGTTGTGGTGGTGGTGGTGATAGTGCTGGAGATGACGGTGGCGGTAGTTGTGATAATGGTTGTGGTTATCATGATGATGGGGGTTGTGGTTTTGATGATGATGATGATGGTGGTTGCGGTTCTCATAGGAATGCCAGACTGTGTTTCCATCTGGACATCATCAGCAACACAAGCAGAATGGGTTTTCACAGGCTCCAGGCGGCATCCTACAGCATCAGGCAAGCCTCTACCACTGAGGCAGACACGCGGACATGCAGACACGCGGACATGCAGACACGCGGACATGCAGACACGCAGACATGCAGACACGCAGGCATGCAGACACACGGACATGCAGACACGCAGACATGCAGACACACGGACATGCAGACACGCGGACATGCAGACACGCGGACATGCAGACACGCGGACATGCAGACACTCTTAAATACAGAGACCAACACATACAGACAAAGACATAGATCCCCCGTATATCCTTTAACAGACCGTTGGGGCAAGTGCTGTTAGCTAGCAGCAGGACGCCATGGCACATGAGAGAGGGCAGGGTGGCCAGCGCCACGTCCCGGCCACCTTTGTCTCCCCAGCGGCGACGCTCACTACACACGCCACACAGACACACACAGGCCGAATCCCATACAATACAGAGACGCATACGGGCAGGCGGACACACAGACGAGACGGATGGAGACAAAAGATCGATGGCTTGATAGACAGATGGACAAGTGTGTGCGTGTGTTTGTGACCGAGTTCGATTCCCGCACCACGGCCAACTCCGGTGGCGATTATCCGAATCGGTCCTGGGCCTCCACCTAGGTCGACTCAGCCTCAAGACGAGTACCCGGTGCGATGTGTGTCTAGTAAACGTCGTCGCTGGCGGCCGGGCGTGGTGCTGGCCATCCGTCTCCTTCGTGTGCCGTGCCGGCCTTCGTAGGTGCTAATGGGTAACAGCGCTTGGCCCGATGCTCTGTGGGGGGGGGGGGGGGGGGGGATCCTCGTCTTTGATGGGGGAGACAAAGGCGGCCGGGCGCGGTGCTGGGCCACCCATCCGCGCACCCCCTGTTCCGCCGCCAGCCTTCACAGGCGCTGCTGTTCGCTTGACAGCGCTTGCCCCGGACGCTCTGTTAAGGCCTACACGGCGGGGGGGGGGTGGGGTGGTGGATCTTTGTCCGTCCAGACCTCCCTTGCTCCGGCGACTCTGCTGCCCTCCCAGCCGGCGCAGCCTCCGTTTGGAAGCCGCGCAGCAGCGTCGCCAGCCAAGGTGAGTGGAGGTGTGGGCCCCCCCCCTCCCCCCGTGCGGTCATACGGGGCGGGGGGGGGGACAGGCGGTAGGGGAGAGGAGTACGAGAGAGAGGAGAGAGTGGATCGCGGTGTGAGAGGAGCTCGCTGATCCTTGAGAGCCCTGGGGTCTCCCACAGTCCCGTCGTCGATGGTGCTGGCCCTGACTCTTGACTATCACCCCTGAAGCTCACCCTGTGTGTGACCGACTTTCGTCCCGATCCTCGCCCTGACTGTGGCTCTCTATGTCACCAGCTGGGGGAGCCGGAGCGAATGGGAGAGGACCTCAACCAGGGCTCCTCCAACCTCGGCAGCCCGGCCTCCTGCACCTTCAGGTGTGCGGTGACTGCGATGGTGACGGTGGTGGGGTGGTGGCTGCGTTGCTGTTGGCGACGGTGGCGATTGCGATGATTGCGATCCTGCCATTCGTGACGGTGATCGTGACGGCGATGGTGATCGTGATTGTGGTGGTGGCAATTGTGACCGTGACCGTGATAACGTGGTGATTGTGACCGCGACGGTCATGATGGTGATGATTTTGATGATGGTGATGGTGATCATGGATGGTGGTGGTGATTGTGACGGGTGACGGTGGAGATGAGGGCGAGTGATCACGGCGCTGGTGACGGTGGTTTGCGATGCTGTCAGAATGAGAATATTTCTCCTGGAGTAGTCCGATGAGCTATGAAGCTCTTTTTTTTAACAGATGTCCCAGTCGGGGCACGGGGTAAGAATGTTACAACAACAACAACAAAGCTACACAAATCACAGCGATAGCAGCGCAGCGTACAAGACGGGTAGACACATCACCCTAGACACTTCGCAAATACGACACTCAATCATCCCCCCCCCCATCCTCGCAGGGCAAAGCCCCACTGAAGGTGTGAACTTATCTCTCCCGAGCGACCCCGTGCCACCACAAGTGATAGCCCGAGCGAGTGGCCCCCGTCATCACGTGGACATGGACGGCGATCCAACAACAACAACAACAGCAACAACAACACAACCTCAACGCTGCATGTTGCCGAAACGTGGAGGGGAATAACCTCGTTCGATCCTCTGCCCCCCAACTCCCCCCACCCCCCACCCCCACCCCAGGACGGCCGGGCTGACCCCGCAGACAAGCGCGGTGGTGACGGTGACGGCGTCCGGTGGTGCCGGGTCGCCGGCGACGGCCGCCCCCCGACCGTGCTTCCCCAAGCACCCGGGAGCCGGCGCCGTGAGGGTCGGGGGGCCCCCCCTTTCCCCCGCACTACCTCCCCACGCAGGTGAACCCACCGCGGCTGTGAACCGGTGCCGGGGGACACCCCCCCCCCCCCCCCCACCCCCCCCCCACCCACCCCCACCTCCCCCCTCGCCTCGGTCGACCCGCATCGAGCGAGTACCTCGTGCGGTGGTGCAGACGTCGCCACCGGGGAGACAAAGGCGGCCGGGCGTGCGTGGGTCTGGTCACGCCCCCCTCCCCCCCCCCATCGTAGGGCTTTTCGCTCACAGCACTTGCCCGAAACGGCCTGCGAGAGGCTTTACTGACGGAGAGGGGGGACATTTGTCTTTGTGTGTGGGGTCAGCGGGGGTAGGGTCAGGGCGGGGGGGGGAGGGGTCAGCGGGGGTAGGGTTAGGGTGGGGGGGAGGGGTCAGCGGGGGTAGGGTTAGGGCGGGGGGGGAGGGGTCAGCGGGGGTGGGGTTAGGGTGGGGGGGGGGGTCAGCGGGGGTAGGGTTAGGGTGGGGGGGAGGGGTCAGCGGGGGTGGGGTTAGGGTGGGGGGGGTGTCAGCGGGTGGGGGTCGGGGAGATGCAACCAAAGTCCCAGTCGGGGCAGCGATATCCCCAGACAATCCCTGAACCAACGAAGCGTGTTCCCCCCCCCCTCTGCCCCCCCCCCTCTCCCTCTGCCCCCCCCCTCCCCCCGGCATGGCAGGCCATGCCCCAGCCAGCGCTGCTGCGCCAGACGGTGCGTCCCGCCCAGGGCACCACCTTCCCCGCGCCCATCCAGCGCCCGCCACCGCCGACGCCTCAGCCGCTGGCGGCGCCGCAGCCGCAGCCGCAGCAGCAGCAGCAGCCGCCGTCGTCGGCTCCGCCTGGCGGCTCCATCGCTGCCCGGTTCACCAGACCGCCCGGCGGTCAGCAGCCCGCGGCGTTGCCCCCCGCTCAGCACCAGCAGCAGGAGCGCCAGCAGGAGCAAGCGGCCGCGCTAGCGCCGGTGGGCAGCCGGGTGGCGGTGTCGCCGTCGCCGCCGCCGCCGTTCGTCAACCCGCGCGAGATGAAGGTGAGAGAGGGGGGGGGTTTCGGACGAACGTCGCACGCTCTGCCGCCACGGTGAAGCCGGCAACGATGCCGCCCTTGTGGCCCGCTGGCACCAGCGTGGCCCGGCCTCGCGAGCGGACGCACGAACCTGTGCCGGAGCGACGACGCCAGTCGGCACGCCGTGGGCACGCGGCGGCGGCGCCGGCGGCGGTGCCGTCGATGGTCACGGTGCTTGGCCACCCGACGGTCCGTTTGGTGATGGCGGTGATGGCGACGGGGCGGCGGCGATCGTAGTTGTGACGCCACGGTGCGGACGCCGTCTCTCTGCCCCTCTCCACCGTCCGTTCCTCCCAGGCCAAGCAGCGAGCCGAGGTTCTGCAGTCGACCCAGAAATTCTTCGCCGGGCAGCAGCAGCAGCAGCACCATCAGCAGGGCAAGCCTGCAGCGCAGCCACCGGCCTCCTCCACCGCCGAACAAACCCACGATCAGCTGGCCGCTTGCCCGGCCGACGGCGCCGCGGCGGCCCCCGGCGCTCCAAGCGGTGACGGCGGCAACGACGCCGACGACGCCGCTGCCGCCGCCGCCGCTCACCAGGGGCCACTGCCGCCGCGCGGGAAGCCGGCACGGACGGGCCCCATCAAGGCGCAGCACGGCGCGGGGGTCGCCGGCGATCAGGAGGAGCTGCCCTGACGACCACCACCACGACGACGACGACGAGGAGGAGGAGGAGGAGGTGGAGGAGGTGGTGGTGGTGGTGGGGTTGGTAGGAAGGAGGAAGAGATGAAGACGGTCGAGCTTTGAAGCCTTGGCCCATCCGGTGGATGAAGATGACGAGGGATGTGGGAGGGAGGGAGGGAGCCGGAGGGAATGGGCGGCCTCACCGCTCGCCCCGCGTTGAGAGCGAGCGAGCGGGCGCCGGTGCGGTGACGCGAGTCCACCGCCTCCTCGTCGCGGCCCGTCGCTAAATGTTTACCGCGACACGCACGGCATGCGTGTCGCGGTTTCCCCCGGCATCCAGGAGAACCGCCGCCGCCACCCCCTCTCCCCCCGGCCTTTTGCGGGAATTCCGCACGGATGAATTTCGGATTCCGTACGGGTGGATAGATGTTGCTGTGCTGCCAGCACTGTACAGTGCCGCCCCCCCCCCCCCCCCACCCACCCACCCACCGTGCCCCCGTAGCCCGGGGACTCTTGCAGGAATCTCTGCGTGGATCGCCAACCCCTGCCCCTCCCCCCCCCCCCCACATCCCCCCTCACCCCCCTCCCCGTTGAGTTAAGCGACGGGTTCCAGGTCAGCCCCCTTCGACCTCGCCTGTTGTGTGTTCCGGTTTTGTTGGTTAGCGTTTTAATTTTAAACCTTAGACTTAGCTTTTTTATATATATATTAATGTAACCGTGTTGTTTATTATTATTTTGTTTTTATTTTGCCCGCCCTTTTATCACTTGACGCCACCGACACCACAACCACTGCTACCGCTGCCACCACCAACACCACCACCACCACCACCAACACCACCGCCGCCACCAACACCACCACCAACACCACCGCCGCCACCACCACTACCACCACCACCAACACCACCGCCACCACCACCACCACCGCCGCCACCACCACCAACACCACCACCGCCGCCACCACCAACACCACCGCCGCCACCACCAACACCACCACCGCCACCAACACCACCGCCGCCACCACCACTACAACCACTGCTACCACCACTGCCAACTCCCCTACCGCCACCACTGCTACCGCCACTATCGCCGCCGCCGGCGGCACCACCGCCGGCATCACGGTGACCGCCTCCCCATTGCTCCCCCACGCCACACGGAGATGGCGGCGACGGTAACGATGGCGGCGGTCAGTCGCTCGACGTCTTCACAACGGGACGCGGCGGTCGCCCCCCCCCCACCGTGCGCCCCCCCCCCCCCCACCGCTTCCCCCCACCACTTCCCCCCACCACGTCCCCCCCACCCACTGCTCCTCCGCGTGGCGAGCGTCACGGATCGACGGTGGGCCAACGCTTCGCAGTGACCGGGCCAGAGTGGACCGTGTGTGCGTGGGTTGGGTCGCGGATGCCGGGGGGGAACTTTCTGAACCTTGGAACGCCCCTCGCGCAAAGCTGGAGGTCGGATGGATGTGTGGCGCCGCGGTCGGCCTGGCTCGGCTCGGGGGGGCGGGGGGGGGCACGCGACCCCCCTCCTTGAACTCCTCCTTGCTCCTCTCCGCGTCTCCGGCCGGCTTGCGACGGAGCGACGACATTTATTTAAAAATGTTCATCGTCGTCATCTTCGTCGTCGTCATCATCATCACGACGGCGGCGACGGCCTTCCCCCCCCCCACCCTCCGCGCTCACCGCGGTGGGGATCGCCGGCGTTGGCGGGAGGGAGTCGTCGCCACGAGACTGGAGGGAGCACGCAGACACAGCGGCCGATCACACGAACATACACAGCGGCCGATTGTGCGCACAGACACACACACACGCGGTGACCGATCACGCACAGGCACACACACACACACAGCGTGCGTTGTTTTGCCCGCACCACGACGTTTAGCAGAGAGGAAAGACGACGGGGAGAGAGAGAGACACGGAGAGAGAGACACGGAGAGAGAGACACAGAGAGAGACACGGAGAGAGAGAGAGAGGGAAAATACAATCGCCTCCGCTCACGTTTTCGCTGTCACCATCCTCTCGGATCGCCGCGCTGCTCCACGAACGACGGTGAAAAAGAGGACGAGGACGGAATCGCCGCCGCTCGGCTCGCGGTTCAAACAGAGACCCCCTGCCGCTGCCGCTGCCGCCGCTACCGCGGCTACGGCTACAGGGTGCAGCGGTGCGGGTGGACTCCAGCCGGAGGTCGAGCCGCGGTCACCCCGACTGATCGCAGCGGCGATCGCTGCCCGAGAATAGTCGCGACACGAAGCAGCTCGGCCGTTTCCTTCCCGCGTACACGTGTATACGCGTACACACGTGTACACATGTACGTGTGTACGCATGGCGTGCGCGCGCGTGTGCACGCGCTCCGCTTTTTGCATTGGTATTTACCCCGTCCCCTTGTGCGTGTGCAGTCACGGGGTTGGGGTTGGCGTGGGTTAACTGAACAATGTTGCTTCCCACGTGTCTCCGACCTCCCCCACCTCCCCCCCCCACTCCCCACATGACCCCCCCGCCCCCTTGCGCGTGTACCGGTCACGACATTTCACAGGTAGACGGGCGTCCGAGACTGGAGACTCTCAAGGGGTCGTGCATTCCGGGCTGTGTTTTTTTTCCTTCTGGCTTTTATTTGACGGTGATGATGACGACGACGACGACGATGATGACACTGCCCGGCAGTCGCCGTTCGTTTCACGGCGCTCCCCCCCCCCCCCCCCGCCACCTGATGGGACAGGCAAAGGGCTCCCCCACCTGCTCCCCCACCGTGGGAATGTGGAATTTCCCCCAGCACGCGCTCCGTTTGCAGCGTCGCAGGATCGGCCGTGACGTGCGCTGGATTTTGTAAGAGTTAAAGTTCTGTTTGGGGGGGTGGTAGGGGATGGATGGCCGTTGATATCCGCTTGGCGACGATCGCCGTTTGATTATGCGGAGAACTGCCACCGCAAGTCTCCCACCCACCCCCGGGTTTCGACTCCGTCTCCTGGACACGGCACGTCGGAGTTGAGTCTCACCCCGGGTTCCGACCCCACCGCCGCTGCTGTCCGGCCGGCCGGCCGGTGAAGTCGACTGGCAGAGAGGGCTTGATGTTATCTCCCTCGCCCGGGTATACGAGGAGGTCGTCGGTTCGATCCCGAACCTGACGATGCCTGCTGTATATTTGGAGTCTGCGTCTCTCTCTCTCTCTCTTCCACACACCACAACCCACCCCCCTCCCTCCCTCTCCCATCCACCCCCGCCGTGATGATCGCACGGATTCATGTCCGGTCGTTCCCTTAGCCACATTTACAATCGGCATCGAGCGTTAATTTTCACCGCGTGGTGACAAGCCACTCCGGTTGAGCTCATCCACTTGTGGCCCAGGTAGCGTCTTAAATAAAAATAAAAAGCTCTCGAGCTCAGTTGGGCCTCAGCCGGTGAAATATAAAAAAAACATAAACCACTTTAGCTTTAGTATGGGTTACTGTCAACACTCTTTCCAGGATGGTGTTTTGGCCAGCGTGGAAGAGAGAAGGCCAAAATTGCCCCCCCCCCCCCCGTCTAACAGAGGCCCCTCTGGCGGGAGGCCCTTCCGCCAGCAGGGGGGGTGAGGGAGCAGTTGCGGGGGGATGCGCCTTCGATTATTTTTTAATTGGTAACATTTCGCCTTCGCATCCGTGCTGTGTGAGGCCGACCATCTTGCGTGGGGGACATCGTGGCGGCCATGTTGCGTGGGGGACATCGTGGCGGCCATGTTGCGCGGGGGGACATCGTGGTGGCCATGTTGAGATGGGGGGGGGGAATTTCTCATCAGCCATCTTGCATGGGGGGTGGGACATCGTGGTGGCCATGTTGCTTGAGGGTTGTCTTCTTGGCAGCTAATTGGATGGTGCAGTTCGGTGTGGTGACATGCTCCCTAGCAACTGCTCTTGGGGCTTTATTTTTTTCTTTTTGAGTAACGATCCCTCGTGCCCGGATTCTTTTACCGCCTCGTTTTCTCGCGCGGTCTACTCGGCCCTCGTAGAACCGGCGGGCGGAAAATTCCACATTCCAAATGGTGGGGAGCGAGCATAAATAAACCACGTGGACCTGGCCCGTCTGAATTCTCGCCACGGTCGCAGAGCAAACAAAGGGGGGGGGATTTGTTTTTTTGACGGATCGCCGGAATCGTCTTTGGTGGATCGCGGGGAGCTTTTGGACGGGGCTGTGGGAGGGGGTCTTGTCGATGCTTAATGGTTGCATAGCTCTCACGAGCAGCTGTGAGCGTGCGTGTCCTGGTGGGGGTGGTTGTGTCTTCGACTACGACGAATAGTAATATCAGCGCGGCGCAGGGGAAACCACTCGGCGAGAGGAAATTTGGCTGAAAAAAAATGTACAAAAGAAATCGAAATAAAAACCTCAAAACAAGTTTATTACTGGCACCGCGTAGCAATTTTGCTGTGCCAGCGAAATTATGGGTTTGGGGAGCGGCGCGATTGGAATTGCAGGGGCTCGAGGAGTGGTGGTGGTGGGGGTGGGGTGGTGGTGGTGGTATACGTGGTGGGGGAGAGCTGTGGTGGGGGGAGCTGTGGTGGGGGAGAGCTGTGGTGGGGAGAGCTGTGGTGGTGGGGGGGAGCTGTGGTGGGGAGAGCTGTGGTGGGGGAGAGCTGTGGTGGGGGAGAGCTGTGGTGGGGGAGAGCTGTGGTGGGGGAGAGCTGTGGTGGGGAGAGCTGTGGTGGTGGGGGGGAGCTGTGGTGGGGAGAGCTGTGGTGGGGGAGAGCTGTGGTGGGGGAGAGCTGTGGTGGGGGAGAGCTGTGGTGGGGGAGAGCTGTGGTGGGGAGGAGAGCTGTGGTGGTGGGGGGGAGCTGTGGTGGGGAGAGCTGTGGTGGGGGAGAGCTGTGGTGGGGAGGAGAGCTGTGGTGGGGGAGAGCTGTGGTGGGGGGGAGCTGTGGTGGGGGAGAGCTGTGGTGGGGGGAGAGCTCTGGTGGGGGGGAGAGCTGTGGTGTGGGAGAGAGCTGTGGTGGGGGGAGAGCTGTGGTGGGGGGAGAGCTGTGGTGGGGGGGAGCTGTGGTGGGGGGAGAGCTCTGGTGGGGGGGAGAGCTGTGGTGTGGGAGAGAGCTGTGGTGGGGGGAGAGCTGTGGTGGGGAGGAGAGCTGTGGTGGGGGAGAGCTGTGGTGGTGGGGGGGAGCTGTGGTGGTGGGGGAGAGCTGTGGTGGTGGGGGAGAGCTGTGGTGGGGGGGAGAGCTGTGGTGGTGGAGGAGAGCTGTGGTGGTGGGGGAGAGCTGTGGTGGTGGGGGGGAGCTGTGGTGGGGGGAGAGCTGTGGTGGGGGGAGAGCTGTGGTGGTGGGGGGGAGCTGTGGTGGTGGGGGGAGAGCTGTGGTGGGGGAGAGCTGTGGTGGTGGTGGGGGAGAGCTGTGGTGGTGGGGGGGAGCTGTGGTGGTGGTGGGGGAGAGCTGTGGTGGTGGGGGGGAGCTGTGGTGGTGGGGGGGAGCTGTGGTGGGGGGAGAGCTGTGGTGGTGGGGGAGAGCTGTGGTGGTGGGGGGAGAGCTGTGGTGGGGGAGAGCTGTGGTGGTGGTGGGGGGGAGCTGTGGTGGTGGTGGGGGAGAGCTGTGGTGGTGGTGGGGGAGAGCTGTGGTGGTGGGGGGGAGCTGTGGTGGTGGGGGGGAGCTGTGGTGGTGGGGGGGAGCTGTGGTGGTGGGGGGGAGCTGTGGTGGTGGTGGGGGAGAGCTGTGGTGGTGGGGGGGAGAGCTGTGGTGGTGGGGGAGAGCTGTGGTGGTGGGGGGGGGAGAGCTGTGGTGGTGGGGGGGGGAGAGCTGTGGTGGTGGGGGGGAGCTGTGGTGGGGAGAGCTGTGGTGGTGGGGGAGAGCTGTGGTGGTGGGGTAGAGCTGTGGTGGTGGGGTAGAGCTGTGGTGGTGGGGTAGAGCTGTGGTGGGGAGGAGAGCTGTGGTGGTGGGGGAGAGCTGTGGTGGGGGGGAGCTGTGGTGGGGGAGAGCTGTGGTGGTGGTGGGGGAGAGCTGTGGTGGTGGGGGGGAGCTGTGGTGGTGGTGGGGGAGAGCTGTGGTGGGGGGGGGAGAGCTGTGGTGGTGGGGGGGAGCTGTGGTGGTGGTGGGGGGAGAGCTGTGGTGGTGGTGGGGGGGAGCTGTGGTGGTGGGGGGGAGCTGTGGTGGTGGTGGGGGGGAGCTGTGGTGGGGGGGAGAGCTGTGGTGGGGGGGGGAGAGTGGACGTCCCACGTGGTCACTAGGACCGGAAGCTGGGGATGTCATCGTCCTTGATCTCGGCTTCGTCCCATGGTCCGTGGATGTTGCTAAGTGGGGGGAGGGGAGGAGAGGGACGACGAGAGAGATTTCGCAGTTTTAACGCCAGACGAGGAGGCCAGATGGACGAGGCCAAGAACCGGGATTGACATCGGCAAAGTTAACGGATACCGACCGGATAGACAAATCAGATGCAGCCAAAGCTATTTCAATGCTAAATTCTATGCTAATTCCTTTGTGAAGGGGTGCCTCTGCGGATGTGCATGCTTTAACTTTAACACAGCCATTTCTGTGACCAGTCACAAGCTAATCACTCAGCTATTTCAATGCTAAATTCTACGCTAATTCCTTTGTCAAGGCGCTTTGTTTCTTCTCACACAGCTTAAAGGTCGTGATCTGAACGTGGCTCTTTCACTCCAGCGCTGTCCTACCAGACAGTCTCGTCACTTCACCTGATGAAGGCCGCTTGTGTTGTGGCCGAAACGTCGTGAGAATATTATTATGTTATTTTATAAATTTATTATTTTATTCTCATTCTACGCGGTGACTTTACCGAAAGAACCAAAGAAGAAGAAACGAACACTTTGTTGGTGTGTTAACAAGTGAACCAGATGGATTGACGCGACTACAGTTGGGGGATTCCTCTTTGGTTCTTTCGATAAAGTCACGTAGAAAGAAACATAAATTAAATAATAGAATACGACGTTTCGATTGCAACGCAAGCAACCATCAGGTAGAACTACATTTGAGAGGGAGACAAAACACAGACACGGAGACAGACACACGAGCAGAGAGACACACAAGCAGAGAGACAGACAACACAGAGAGAGAGACAGACAACACAGACACACGAGCAGAGAGCCACACAAGCAGAGAGACAGACAACACAGAGAGAAAGAGACAGACAACACAGACACACAGAGAGAGACAACACAGACACACGAGCAGAGAGACGCACAAGCAGACAGAGAGACAGACAACACAGACACACAAGCAGAGAGACAACAGAGAGAGACAGACACACAGAGACAACACAGAGACAGATAGACACATAAGCAGAGAGAGACAACACAGACACAAGCAGAGACAGACAACACAGACACAGACAACACAGAGACACAAAATAGACAACAGAGACAGAGACACACAACATCAACACAGAGAGACACACAATATAGACACAGAGACAGAGACACAACATAGACACACAGAGACAACACAGGGACACAGACACAAGCAGAAAGACAACACAGAGACACAGACAGACACACACAACATAGACACACATAGACAACACAGAGACACAGAGAGAGAGACACACAACAGACACAGACAACACAGAGACACAGACACACAAGCAGAGAGACAACACAGACACACAGACAGACACACAACATAGACACACAGACAACACAGAGAGAGACAACACAGACACACAGACAACAGACACAGAGAGAGAGACACACAACATAGACACAGACAGACACACAAGCAGAGAGAGACCACAGACAGAGAGAGACACACAACGTAGACACACAGACAGACACAAGCAGAGAGAGACAACACACACACAAACAGAGACAACAGAGACAACATAGACACACATACAACACAGAGACACAGAGAGATACACAACATAGACACACAAGCAGAGAGAGAGACAACACAGACACAGAGAGACAACATAGACACACAGAGACAACACAGAGACACACAACATAGACACACACAAGCAGAGACAGACACAAGCAGAGAGAGACACAACATAGACACACAGAGACACAGACATATACACAAGCAAAGAGAGACAACACAGAGAGAGACACAACATAGACACACAGAGACACAAGCAGAGAGAGACACAGAGAGAGACACAACATAGACACAGAGAGACAAACAGAGAGAGACAACACAGACACAGAGACACAACATAGACACAATGAGAGAGAGACAACACAGACAGAGAGAGACACAACATAGACACAGACAGACACACAACATAGACACAGAGACACAACATAGACACAGCATAGACACAGAGACAATACAGAGACACACAACATAGACACACAGAGAGACACACTAACAGAGAGAGACAACATAGACACAGAGACATACAGACGCACAAGCAGAGAGACAACACAGAGAGAGACACAACATAGACACACAACATAGACACAGACAATACAGAGACACAACATAGACACACACAAGCAGAGACAGACACACAGAGAGAGACACACAAGCAGAGAGAGACAACACCGAGACACACACACAACATAGACACACACGCAACAAGAGAGAGAGACACAACATAGACACAGACAGACACACAACATAGACAGACACAAGCAGAGACAGACACACAGAGAGAGAGACACAAGCAGAGAGAGACAACACCGAGACACACACAACATAGACACACAGAGACACACAAGCAGAGAGAGACAACACAGACACAGAGAGACAGACACACAACATAGACACACAGAGACACAACAGACACACATAGACAATACAGAGACACACAACAGACACCCACAAGCAGAGACAGACACAGAGAGACAGACACAGAGAGAGAGACACAAGCAGAGAGAGACAACACCGAGACACACACACAACATATACACACACGCAACAAGAGAGAGAGAGAGAGACACAACATAGACACACACAAGCAGAGACAGACACACAGAGACAGAGACACAAGCAGAGAGAGACAACACCGAGACACACACACACACAACATAGACACACAGAGACACAGACACACAAGCAGAGAGCGACAACACAGAGAGAGAGACACAACATAGACACAGACAGACACACAACAGAGACACAGAGACAATACAGAGACACACAACATAGACACACACAAGCAGAGACAGACACACACACAGAGAGAGACACACAAGCAGAGAGAGACAACACCGAGACACACACAACATATACACACACGCAACAAGAGAGAGAGAGAGACACAACATAGACACAGACAGACACACAACATAGACACACACAAGCATAGACAGACACACAGAGACAGAGACACAAGCAGAGAGAGACAACACCGAGACACACACACAACATAGACACAGAGACACAGACACACAAGCAGAGAGCGACAACACAGAGAGAGAGACACAACATAGACACAGACAGACACACAACAGAGACACAGACAATACAGAGACACACAACATAGACACACAAGCAGAGACAGACACACAGAGAGAGAGAGAGACACACAAGCAGAGAGAGACAACACCGAGACACACACACAACATAGACACACACGCAACAAGAGAGAGAGAGACACACAACATAGACACAGACAGACACACAACATAGACACACACAAGCAGAGACAGACACACAGAGAGAGAGAGACACACAAGCAGAGAGAGACAACACCGAGACACACACACAACATAGACACACAGAGACACACAGACACACAAGCAGAGAGAGACAACACACAGAGAGAGAGACACAACATAGACACAGACAGACACACAACAGACACACAACAGAGACACAGACAATACAGAGACACACAACAGAGACACAGACAATACAGAGACACACAACATAGATACACACAAGCAGAGACAGACACACAAAGAGAGAGACACACAAGCAGAGAGAGACAACACCGAGACACACACACAACATAGACACACACGCAACAAGAGAGAGAGAGAGACACACAACATAGACACAGACAGACACACAACATAGACAGACACAAGCAGAGACAGACACACAAGCAGAGAGAGACAACACCGAGACACACACACACACACAACATAGACAACACCGAGACACCCCAATGCCTCCTGTTGCCGAGGCCTTAAATCCGTGCGTGCCGAGCGTGCCGTGAGTGCGCGGCCTCGCTCACTCCTTGGAGGTCTGCAGCGCCACGAGGGCGAGCGGCGCCAGCAGCATGGGCAGCGCGACGAGCCCCAGGGCAGCGAGCGCTGCGCGCGCTCCGGCCACGTGCCCCACCAGCGCCAGCGAGAGCAGCGACCATGACGCCGACACGCACACGTGGGTGGCCGGGCACCGGCGCTGGGCGGTGTGCCGTGGCGGGCGGGGGTGGGTGGGTATGAGGGGGGGGTATGAGAGGGGGTAGTATAGGGGGGGGGGGTAGTATGGGGGGTAATAGGGGGGTATGGGGGGGTATAGGGGGGAGAGGTGTAACAGATTAACGGATACCGATGGCAGGCAAACCAGATACGGTGCTGATGAGAGAGCAGACAGACAGACACCCAGATGGCATCGTTAAGAAGCCTCGACAGCAGCGGTCCACAAGATTTTTTTTTTGGCACCGGGGTACCGGTTTCGTGGAAGGCTTCACGGACCGGGTGGGGTATGGGGAGGGGGAGGTGTAGGCTACCAGGGGTTAGAGCTTGTGGGGCTTACTCATGTAGGCTACCAGGGGTTAGAGCTTGTGGGCTTACTCATGTAGGCTACTAGGGGTTAGAGCTTGTGGGCTTACTCATGTAGGCTACTGGGGATTAGAGCTTGTGGGCTTACTCATGTAGGCTACTAGGGGTTAGAGCTTGTGGGCTTACTCATGTAGGCTACTAGGGGGTAGAGCTTGTGGGCTTACTCATGTAGACTACTAGGGGTTAGAGCTTGTGGGCTTACTCATGTAGGCTACTAGGGGTTAGAGCTTGTGGGCTTACTCATGTAGGCTACTAGGGGTTAGAGCTTGTGGGCTTACTCATGTAGGCTACTAGGGGGTAGAGCTTGTGGGCTTACTCATGTAGGCTACTAGGGGGTAGAGCTTGTGGGCTTACTCATGTAGGCTACTAGGGGTTAGAGCTTGTGGGCTTACTCATGTAGGCTACTAGGGGTTAGAGCTTGTGGGCTTACTCATGTAGGCTACTAGGGGTTTAAGCTTGTGGGCTTACTCATGTAGGCTACTAGGGGTTAGAACGTGTGGGCTTACTTATGTAGACTACTAGAGGTTAGAGCTTGTGGGCTTACTCATGTAGGCTACTAGGGGTTAGAGCTTGTGGGCTTACTCATGTAGGCTACTAGGGGTTAGAGCTTGTGGGCTTACTCATGTAGACTACTAGGGGTTAGAGCTTGTGGGCTTACTCATGTAGGCTACCAGGGGTTAGAGCTTGTGGGGCTTACTCATGTAGGCTACTAGGGGTTAGAGCTTGTGGGCTTACTCATGTAGGCTACTAGGGGTTAGAGCTTGTGGGCTTACTCATTGTGGCTACTAGGGGTTACAGCTTGTGGGCTTACTCATGTAGTCTACTAGGGGTTAGAGCTTGTGGGCTTACTCATGTGGGCTTACTCATGTAGGCTACTAGGGGTTACAGCTTGTGGGCTTACTCATGTAGGCTACTAGGGGTTAGAGCTTGTAGGCTTACTCATGTAGTCTACTAGGGATTAGAGCTTGTGGGCTTACTCATGTAGGCTACTAGGGGTTAGAGCTTGTGGGCTTACTCATGTAGGCTACTAGGGGTTAGAGCTTGTGGGCTTACTCATGTAGGCTACTAGGGGTTAGAGCTTGTGGGCTTACTCATGTAGGCTACTAGGGGTTAGAGCTTGTGGGCTTACTCATGTAGGCTACTAGGGGTTTAAGCTTGTGGGCTTACTCATGTAGGCTACTAGGGGTTAGAACTTGTGGGCTTACTCATGTAGACTACTAGGGGTTAGAGCTTGTGGGCTTACTCATGTAGGCTACTAGGGGTTAGAGCTTGTGGGCTTACTCATGTAGGCTACTAGGGGTTAGAGCTTGTGGGCTTACTCATGTAGACTACTAGGGGTTAGAGCTTGTGGGATTACTCATGTAGGCTACTAGGGGTTAGAGCTTGTAGGCTTACTCATGTAGTCTACTAGGGGTTAGAGCTTGTGGCCTTACTCATGTAGGCTACTAGGGGCTAGAGCTTGTGGGCTTACTCATGTAGTCTACTAGGGGTTAGAGCTTGTGGGCTTACTCATGTAGGCTACTAGGGGTTCGAGCTTGTGGGCTTACTCATGTAGGCTACTAGGGGTTAGAGCTTGTGGGCTTACTCGTGTAGGCTACTAGGGGGTTAGAGCTTGTGGGCTTACTCATGCAGGCTACTAGGGGTTAGAGCTTGTGGGCTTACTCATGTAGGCTACTAGGGGTTAGAGCTTGTGGGCTTACTCATGTAGGCTACTAGGGGTTAGAGCTTGTAGGCTTACTCATGTAGTCTACTAGGGGTTAGAGCTTGTGGGCTTACTCATGTAGGCTACTAGGGGTTAGAGCTTGTGGGCTTACTCATGTAGGCTACTAGGGGTTAGAGCTTGTGGGCTTACTCATGTAGGCTACTAGGGGTTAGAGCTTGTGGGCTTACTCATGTAGGCTACTAGGGGTTAGAGCTTGTGGGCTTACTCATGTAGGCTACTAGGGGTTAGAGCTTGTGGGCTTACTCATGTAGGCTACTAGGGGTTAGAACTTGTGGGCTTACTTATGTAGACTACTAGGGGTTAGAGCTTGTAGGCTTACTCATGTAGGCTACTAGGGGTTAGAGCTTGTGGGCTTACTCATGTAGGCTACTAGGGGTTAGAGCTTGTGGGCTTACTCATGTAGACTACTAGGGGTTAGAGCTTGTGGGATTACTCATGTAGGCTACTAGGGGTTAGAGCTTGTAGGCTTACTCATGTAGTCTACTAGGGGTTAGAGCTTGTGGCCTTACTCATGTAGGCTACTAGGGGCTAGAGCTTGTGGGCTTACTCATGTAGGCTACTAGGGGTTAGAGCTTGTGGGCTTACTCATGTAGACTACTAGGGGTTAGAGCTTGTGGGCTTACTCATGTAGGCCACTAGGGGTTAGAGCTTGTGGGCTTACTCATGTAGGCTACTAGGGGTTAGAGCTTGTGGGCTTATTCATGTAGACTACTAGGGGTTAGAGCTTGTGGGATTACTCATGTAGGCTACTAGGGGTTAGAGCTTGTAGGCTTATTCATGTAGTCTACTAGGGGTTAGAGCTTGTGGGCTTACTCATGTAGGCTACTAGGGGTTAGAGCTTGTGGGCTTACTCATGTAGTCTACTAGGGGTTAGAGCTTGTGGGCTTACTCATGTAGGCTACTAGGGGTTCGAGCTTGTGGGCTTACTCATGTAGGCTACTAGGGGTTAGAGCTTGTGGGCTTACTCGTGTAGGCTACTAGGGGGTTAGAGCTTGTGGGCTTACTCATGCAGGCTACTAGGGGTTAGAGCTTGTGGGCTTACTCATGTAGGCTACTAGGGGTTAGAGCTTGTGGGCTTACTCATGTAGGCTACTAGGGGTTAGAGCTTGTAGGCTTACTCATGTAGTCTACTAGGGGTTAGAGCTTGTGGGCTTACTCATGTAGGCTACTAGGGGTTAGAGCTTGTGGGCTTACTCATGTAGGCTACTAGGGGTTAGAGCTTGTGGGCTTACTCGTGTAGGCTACTAGGGGTTAGAGCTTGTGGGCTTACTCATGTAGGCTACTAGGGGTTAGAGCTTGTGGGCTTACTCATGTAGGCTACTAGGGGTTTAAGCTTGTGGGCTTACTCATGTAGGCTACTAGGGGTTAGAACTTGTGGGCTTACTTATGTAGACTACTAGGGGTTAGAGCTTGTGGGCTTACTCATGTAGGCTACTAGGGGTTAGAGCTTGTGGGCTTACTCATGTAGGCTACTAGGGGTTAGAGCTTGTGGGCTTACTCATGTAGACTACTAGGGGTTAGAGCTTGTGGGATTACTCATGTAGGCTACTAGGGGTTAGAGCTTGTAGGCTTACTCATGTAGTCTACTAGGGGTTAGAGCTTGTGGCCTTACTCATGTAGGCTACTAGGGGCTAGAGCTTGTGGGCTTACTCATGTAGTCTACTAGGGGTTAGAGCTTGTGGGCTTACTCATGTAGGCTACTAGGGGTTAGAGCTTGTGGGCTTACTCATGTAGGCTACTAGGGGTTAGAGCTTGTGGGCTTACTCATGTAGGCTACTAGGGGTTAGAGCTTGTGGGCTTACTCATGTAGGCTACTAGGGGTTAGAGCTTGTGGGCTTACTCATGTAGGCTACTAGGGGTTAGAGCTTGTGGGCTTACTCATGTAGGCTACTAGGGGTTAGAGCTTGTGGGCTTACTCATGTAGGTTACTAGGGGTTAGAGCTTGTGGGCTTACTCATGTAGGCTACTAGGGGTTAGAGCTTGTGGGCTTACTCATGTAGGCTACTAGGGGTTAGAGCTTGTGGGCTTACTCATGTAGGCTACTAGGGGTTTAAGCTTGTGGGCTTACTCATGTAGGCTACTAGGGGTTAGAACTTGTGGGCTTACTTATGTAGACTACTAGGGGTTAGAGCTTGTGGGCTTACTCATGTAGGCTACTAGGGGTTAGAGCTTGTGGGCTTACTCATGTAGGCTACTAGGGGTTAGAGCTTGTGGGCTTACTCATGTAGACTACTAGGGGTTAGAGCTTGTGGGATTACTCATGTAGGCTACTAGGGGTTAGAGCTTGTAGGCTTACTCATGTAGTCTACTAGGGGTTAGAGCTTGTGGCCTTACTCATGCAGGCTACTAGGGGCTAGAGCTTGTGGGCTTACTCATGTAGTCTACTAGGGGTTAGAGCTTGTGGGCTTACTCATGTAGTCTACTAGGGGTTAGAGCTTGTGGGCTTACTCATGTAGGCTACTAGGGGTTAGAGCTTGTGGGCTTACTCATGTAGGCTACTAGGGGTTAGAGCTTGTGGGCTTACTCATGTAGGCTACTAGGGGTTAGAGCTTGTGGGCTTACTTATGTAGGCTACTAGGGGTTAGAGCTTGTGGGCTTACTCATGTAGTCTACTAGGGGTTAGAGCTTGTGGGCTTACTCATGTAGGCTACTAGGGGTTAGAGCTTGTGGGCTTACTCATGTAGGCTACTAGGGGTTAGAGCTTGTGGGCTTACTCATGTAGGCTACTAGAGGTTAGAGCTTGTGGGCTTACTCATGTAGGCTACTAGGGGTTAGAGCTTGTAGGCTTACTCATGTAGTCTACTAGGGGTTAGAGCTTGTGGGCTTACTCATGTAGGCTACTAGGGGTTAGAGCTTGTGGGCTTACTCATGTAGTCTACTAGGGGTTAGAGCTTGTGGGCTTACTCATGTAGGCTACTAGGGGTTAGAGCTTGTGGGCTTACTCATGTAGTCTACTAGGGGTTAGAGCTTGTGGGCTTACTCATGTAGGCTACTAGCGGTTCGAGCTTGTGGGCTTACTCATGTAGGCTACTAGGGGTTAGAGCTTGTGGGCTTACTCATGTAGGCTACTAGGGGTTAGAGCTTGTGGGCTTACTCATGTAGGCTACTAGGGGTTAGAGCTTGTGGGCTTACTCATGTAGGCTACTAGGGGTTAGAGCTTGTGGGCTTACTCATGTAGGTTACTAGGGGTTAGAGCTTGTGGGCTTACTCATGTAGGCTACTAGGGGTTAGAGCTTGTGGGCTTACTCATGTAGGCTACTAGGGGTTAGAGCTTGTGGGCTTACTCATGTAGGCTACTAGGGGTTTAAGCTTGTGGGCTTACTCATGTAGGCTACTAGGGGTTAGAACTTGTGGGCTTACTTATGTAGACTACTAGGGGTTAGAGCTTGTGGGCTTACTCATGTAGGCTACTAGGGGTTAGAGCTTGTGGGCTTACTCATGTAGGCTACTAGGGGTTAGAGCTTGTGGGCTTACTCATGTAGACTACTAGGGGTTAGAGCTTGTGGGATTACTCATGTAGGCTACTAGGGGTTAGAGCTTGTAGGCTTACTCATGTAGTCTACTAGGGGTTAGAGCTTGTGGCCTTACTCATGCAGGCTACTAGGGGCTAGAGCTTGTGGGCTTACTCATGTAGTCTACTAGGGGTTAGAGCTTGTGGGCTTACTCATGTAGTCTACTAGGGGTTAGAGCTTGTGGGCTTACTCATGTAGGCTACTAGGGGTTAGAGCTTGTGGGCTTACTCATGTAGGCTACTAGGGGTTAGAGCTTGTGGGCTTACTCATGTAGGCTACTAGGGGTTAGAGCTTGTGGGCTTACTTATGTAGGCTACTAGGGGTTAGAGCTTGTGGGCTTACTCATGTAGTCTACTAGGGGTTAGAGCTTGTGGGCTTACTCATGTAGGCTACTAGGGGTTAGAGCTTGTGGGCTTACTCATGTAGGCTACTAGGGGTTAGAGCTTGTGGGCTTACTCATGTAGGCTACTAGAGGTTAGAGCTTGTGGGCTTACTCATGTAGGCTACTAGGGGTTAGAGCTTGTAGGCTTACTCATGTAGTCTACTAGGGGTTAGAGCTTGTGGGCTTACTCATGTAGGCTACTAGGGGTTAGAGCTTGTGGGCTTACTCATGTAGTCTACTAGGGGTTAGAGCTTGTGGGCTTACTCATGTAGGCTACTAGGGGTTAGAGCTTGTGGGCTTACTCATGTAGTCTACTAGGGGTTAGAGCTTGTGGGCTTACTCATGTAGGCTACTAGCGGTTCGAGCTTGTGGGCTTACTCATGTAGGCTACTAGGGGTTAGAGCTTGTGGGCTTACTCGTGTAGGCTACTAGGGGGTTAGAGCTTGTGGGCTTACTCATGCAGGCTACTAGGGGTTAGAGCTTGTGGGCTTACTCATGTAGGCTACTAGGGGTTAGAGCTTGTGGGCTTACTCATGTAGGCTACTAGGGGTTAGAGCTTGTAGGCTTACTCATGTAGTCTACTAGGGGTTAGAGCTTGTGGGCTTACTCATGTAGGCTACTAGGGGTTAGAGCTTGTGGGCTTACTCATGTAGGCTACTAGGGGTTAGAGCTTGTGGGCTTACTCATGTAGGCTACTAGGGGTTAGAGCTTGTGGGCTTACTCATGTAGGCTACTAGGGGTTAGAGCTTGTGGGCTTACTCATGTAGGCTACTAGGGGTTTAAGCTTGTGGGCTTACTCATGTAGGCTACTAGGGGTTAGAACTTGTGGGCTTACTTATGTAGACTACTAGGGGTTAGAGCTTGTGGGCTTACTCATGTAGGCTACTAGGGGTTAGAGCTTGTGGGCTTACTCATGTAGGCTACTAGGGGTTAGAGCTTGTGGGCTTACTCATGTAGACTACTAGGGGTTAGAGCTTGTGGGATTACTCATGTAGGCTACTAGGGGTTAGAGCTTGTAGGCTTACTCATGTAGTCTACTAGGGGTTAGAGCTTGTGGCCTTACTCATGTAGGCTACTAGGGGCTAGAGCTTGTGGGCTTACTCATGTAGTCTACTAGGGGTTAGAGCTTGTGGGCTTACTCATGTAGGCTACTAGGGGTTAGAGCTTGTGGGCTTACTCATGTAGGCTACTAGGGGTTAGAGCTTGTGGGCTTACTCATGTAGGCTACTAGGGGTTAGAGCTTGTGGGCTTACTCATGTAGGCTACTAGGGGTTAGAGCTTGTGGGCTTACTCATGTAGGCTACTAGGGGTTAGAGCTTGTGGGCTTACTCATGTAGGCTACTAGGGGTTAGAGCTTGTGGGCTTACTCATGTAGGCTACTAGGGGTTAGAGCTTGTGGGCTTACTCATGTAGGCTACTAGGGGTTAGAGCTTGTGGGCTTACTCATGTAGGCTACTAGGGGTTAGAGCTTGTGGGCTTACTCATGTAGGCTACTAGGGGTTTAAGCTTGTGGGCTTACTCATGTAGGCTACTAGGGGTTAGAACTTGTGGGCTTACTTATGTAGGCTACTAGGGGCTAGAGCTTGTGGGCTTACTCATGTAGTCTACTAGGGGTTAGAGCTTGTGGGCTTACTCATGTAGGCTACTAGGGGTTAGAGCTTGTGGGCTTACTCATGTAGGCTACTAGGGGTTAGAGCTTGTGGGCTTACTCATGTAGGCTACTAGGGGTTAGAGCTTGTGGGCTTACTCATGTAGGCTACTAGGGGTTAGAGCTTGTGGGCTTACTCATGTAGTCTACTAGGGGTTAGATCTTGTGGGCTTACTCATGTAGGCTACTAGGGGTTAGAGCTTGTGGGCTTACTCATGTAGGCTACTAGGGGTTAGAGCTTGTGGGCTTACTCATGTAGGCTACTAGAGGTTAGAGCTTGTGGGCTTACTCATGTAGGCTACTAGGGGTTAGAGCTTGTAGGCTTACTCATGTAGTCTACTAGGGGTTAGAGCTTGTGGGCTTACTCATGTAGGCTACTAGGGGTTTAAGCTTGTGGGCTTACTCATGTAGGCTACTAGGGGTTAGAGCTTGTGGGCTTACTCATGTAGGCTACTAGGGGTTAGAGCTTGTGGGCTTACTCATGTAGGCTACTAGGGGTTAGTGCTTGTGGGCTTACTCATGTAGTCTACTAGGGGTTAGAGCTTGTGGGCTTACTCATGTAGGCTACTAGGGGTTAGAGCTTGTGGGCTTACTCATGTAGGCTACTAGGGGTTTAAGCTTGTGGGCTTACTCATGTAGGCTACTAGGGGTTAGAGCTTGTGGGCTTACTCATGTAGACTACTAGGGGTTAGAGCTTGTGGGCTTACTCATGTAGGCTACTAGGGGTTAGAGCTTGTGGGCTTACTCATGTAGGCTACTAGGGGTTAGAGCTTGTGGGCTTACTC
Source organism: Petromyzon marinus (assembly GCF_048934315.1). NCBI lineage: Eukaryota > Metazoa > Chordata > Hyperoartia > Petromyzontiformes > Petromyzontidae > Petromyzon > Petromyzon marinus. The sequence continues at coordinate 8,741,401 of NC_133740.1, read as the reverse complement.
ATGTAGGCTACTAGGGGTTAGAGCTTGTGGGCTTACTCATGTAGGCTACTAGGGGTTAGAGCTTGTAGGCTTACTCATGTAGTCTACTAGGGGTTAGAGCTTGTGGGCTTACTCATGTAGGCTACTAGGGGTTAGAGCTTGTGGGCTTACTCATGTAGGCTACTAGGGGTTTAAGCTTGTGGGCTTACTCATGTAGGCTACTAGGGGTTAGAGCTTGTGGGCTTACTCATGTAGGCTACTAGGGGTTAGAGCTTGTGGGCTTACTCATGTAGGCTACTAGGGGTTAGAGCTTGTAGGCTTACTCATGTAGTCTACTAGGGGTTAGAGCTTGTGGGCTTACTCATGTAGGCTACTAGGGGTTAGAGCTTGTGGGCTTACTCATGTAGGCTACTAGGGGTTTAAGCTTGTGGGCTTACTCATGTAGGCTACTAGGGGTTAGAGCTTGTGGGCTTACTCATGTAGGCTACTAGGGGTTAGAGCTTGTGGGCTTACTCATGTAGGCTACTAGGGGTTAGAGCTTGTGGGCTTACTCATGTAGTCTACTAGGGGTTAGAGCTTGTGGGCTTACTCATGTAGGCTACTAGGGGTTAGAGCTTGTGGGCTTACTCATGTAGGCTACTAGGGGTTAGAGCTTGTGGGCTTACTCATGTAGGCTACTAGGGGTTAGAGCTTGTGGGCTTACTCATGTAGGCTACTAGGGGTTAGAGCTTGTGGGCTTACTCATGTAGGCTACTAGGGGTTAGAGCTTGTAGGCTTACTCATGTAGTCTACTAGGGGTTAGAGCTTGTGGGCTTACTCATGTAGGCTACTAGGGGTTAGAGCTTTTGGGCTTACTCATGTAGGCTACTAGGGGTTTAAGCTTGTGGGCTTACTCATGTAGGCTACTAGGGGTTAGAGCTTGTGGGCTTACTCATGTAGACTACTAGGGGTTAGAGCTTGTGGGCTTACTCATGTAGGCTACTAGGGGTTAGAGCTTGTGGGCTTACTCATGTAGGCTACTAGGGGTTAGAGCTTGTGGGCTTACTCATGTAGGCTACTAGGGGTTAGAGCTTGTGGGCTTATTCATGTAGACTACTAGGGGTTAGAGCTTGTGGGATTACTCATGTAGGCTACTAGGGGTTAGAGCTTGTAGGCTTACTCATGTAGTCTACTAGGGGTTAGAGCTTGTGGGCTTACTCATGTAGGCTACTAGGGGTTAGAGCTTGTGGGCTTACTCATGTAGTCTACTAGGGGTTAGAGCTTGTGGGCTTACTCATGTAGGCTACTAGGGGTTAGAGCTTGTGGGCTTACTCATGTAGGCTACTAGGGGTTAGAGCTTGTGGGCTTACTCATGTAGGCTACTAGGGGTTAGAGCTTGTGGGCTTACTCATGTAGGCTACTAGGGGTTAGAGCTTGTGGGCTTACTCGTGTAGCCTACTAGGGGTTAGAGCTTGTGGGCTTACTCGTGTAGGCTACTAGGGGTTAGAGCTTGTGGGCTTACTCATGTAGGCTTCTAGGGGTTAGAGCTTGTTGGCTTACTCATGTAGGCTACTAGGGGTTAGAGCTTGTGGGCTTACTCATGTAGGCTACTAGGGGTTAGAGCTTGTGGGCTTACTCATGTAGGCTACTAGGGGTTAGAGCTTGTGGGCTTACTCATGTAGACTACTAGGGGTTAGAGCTTGTAGGCTTACTCATGTAGTCTACTAGGGGTTAGAGCTTGTGGGCTTACTCATGTAGGCTACTAGGGGTTAGAGTTTGTGGGCTTACTCATGTAGTCTACTAGGGGTTAGAGCTTGTGGGCTTACTCATGTAGGCTACTAGGGGTTAGAGCTTGTGGGCTTACTCATGTAGGCTACTAGGGGTTAGAGCTTGTGGGCTTACTCATGTAGGCTACTAGGGGTTAGAGCTTGTGGGCTTACTCATGTAGGCTACTAGGGGTTAGAGCTTGTGGGCTTACTCATGTAGGCTACTAGGGGTTAGAGCTTGTGGGCTTACTCATGTAGGCTACTAGGGGTTAGAGCTTGTGGGCTTACTCATGTAGGCTACTAGGGGTTAGAGCTTGTGGGCTTACTCATGTAGGCTACTAGGGGTTAGAGCTTGTGGGCTTACTCATGTAGGCTACTAGGGGTTAGAGCTTGTGGGCTTACTCATGTAGGCTACTAGGGGTTAGAGCTTGTGGGCTTACTCATGTAGTCTACTAGGGGTTAGAGCTTGTGGGCTTACTCATGTAGGCTACTAGGGGTTAGAGCTTGTGGGCTTACTCATGTAGGCTACTAGGGGTTAGAGCTTGTGGGCTTACTCATGTAGGCTACTAGGGGTTAGAGCTTGTGGGCTTACTCATGTAGGCTACTAGGGGTTAGAGCTTGTGGGCTTACTCATGTAGGCTACTAGGGGTTAGAGCTTGTGGGCTTACTCATGTAGGCTACTAGGGGTTAGAGCTTGTAGGCTTACTCATGTAGTCTACTAGGGGTTAGAGCTTGTGGGCTTACTCATGTAGGCTACTAGGGGTTAGAGCTTGTGGGCTTACTCATGTAGGCTACTAGGGGTTTAAGCTTGTGGGCTTACTCATGTAGGCTACTAGGGGTTAGAGCTTGTGGGCTTACTCATGTAGACTACTAGGGGTTAGAGCTTGTGGGCTTACTCATGTAGGCTACTAGGGGTTAGAGCTTGTGGGCTTACTCATGTAGGCTACTAGGGGTTAGAGCTTGTGGGCTTATTCATGTAGACTACTAGGGGTTAGAGCTTGTGGGATTACTCATGTAGGCTACTAGGGGTTAGAGCTTGTAGGCTTACTCATGTAGTCTACTAGGGGTTAGAGCTTGTGGGCTTACTCATGTAGGCTACTAGGGGTTAGAGCTTGTGGGCTTACTCATGTAGTCTACTAGGGGTTAGAGCTTGTGGGCTTACTCATGTAGGCTACTAGGGGTTCGAGCTTGTGGGCTTACTCATGTAGGCTACTAGGGGTTAGAGCTTGTGGGCTTACTCGTGTAGGCTACTAGGGGGTTAGAGCTTGTGGGCTTACTCATGCAGGCTACTAGGGGTTAGAGCTTGTGGGCTTACTCATGTAGGCTACTAGGGGTTAGAGCTTGTGGGCTTACTCATGTAGGCTACTAGGGGTTAGAGCTTGTAGGCTTACTCATGTAGTCTACTAGGGGTTAGAGCTTGTGGGCTTACTCATGTAGGCTACTAGGGGTTAGAGCTTGTGGGCTTACTCATGTAGGCTACTAGGGGTTAGAGCTTGTGGGCTTACTCATGTAGGCTACTAGGGGTTAGAGCTTGTGGGCTTACTCATGTAGGCTACTAGGGGTTAGAGCTTGTGGGCTTACTCATGTAGGCTACTAGGGGTTTAAGCTTGTGGGCTTACTCATGTAGGCTACTAGGGGTTAGAACTTGTGGGCTTACTTATGTAGACTACTAGGGGTTAGAGCTTGTGGACTTACTCATGTAGGCTACTAGGGGTTAGAGCTTGTGGCCTTACTCATGTAGGCTACTAGGGGCTAGAGCTTGTGGGCTTACTCATGTAGGCTACTAGGGGTTAGAGCTTGTGGGCTTACTCATGTAGACTACTAGGGGTTAGAGCTTGTGGGCTTACTCATGTAGGCCACTAGGGGTTAGAGCTTGTGGGCTTACTCATGTAGGCTACTAGGGGTTAGAGCTTGTGGGCTTATTCATGTAGACTACTAGGGGTTAGAGCTTGTGGGATTACTCATGTAGGCTACTAGGGGTTAGAGCTTGTAGGCTTACTCATGTAGTCTACTAGGGGTTAGAGCTTGTGGGCTTACTCATGTAGGCTACTAGGGGTTAGAGCTTGTGGGCTTACTCATGTAGTCTACTAGGGGTTAGAGCTTGTGGGCTTACTCATGTAGGCTACTAGGGGTTCGAGCTTGTGGGCTTACTCATGTAGGCTACTAGGGGTTAGAGCTTGTGGGCTTACTCGTGTAGGCTACTAGGGGGTTAGAGCTTGTGGGCTTACTCATGCAGGCTACTAGGGGTTAGAGCTTGTGGGCTTACTCATGTAGGCTACTAGGGGTTAGAGCTTGTGGGCTTACTCATGTAGGCTACTAGGGGTTAGAGCTTGTAGGCTTACTCATGTAGTCTACTAGGGGTTAGAGCTTGTGGGCTTACTCATGTAGGCTACTAGGGGTTAGAGCTTGTGGGCTTACTCATGTAGGCTACTAGGGGTTAGAGCTTGTGGGCTTACTCATGTAGGCTACTAGGGGTTAGAGCTTGTGGGCTTACTCATGTAGGCTACTAGGGGTTAGAGCTTGTGGGCTTACTCATGTACGCTACTAGGGGTTTAAGCTTGTGGGCTTACTCATGTAGGCTACTAGGGGTTAGAACTTGTGGGCTTACTTATGTAGACTACTAGGGGTTAGAGCTTGTGGGCTTACTCATGTAGGCTACTAGGGGTTAGAGCTTGTGGGCTTACTCATGTAGGCTACTAGGGGTTAGAGCTTGTGGGCTTACTCATGTAGACTACTAGGGGTTAGAGCTTGTGGGATTACTCATGTAGGCTACTAGGGGTTAGAGCTTGTAGGCTTACTCATGTAGTCTACTAGGGGTTAGAGCTTGTGGCCTTACTCCTGTAGGCTACTAGGGGCTAGAGCTTGTGGGCTTACTCATGTAGTCTACTAGGGGTTAGAGCTTGTGGGCTTACTCATGTAGGCTACTAGGGGTTAGAGCTTGTGGGCTTACTCATGTAGGCTACTAGGGGTTAGAGCTTGTGGGCTTACTCATGTAGGCTACTAGGGGTTAGAGCTTGTGGGCTTACTCATGTAGGCTACTAGGGGTTAGAGCTTGTGGGCTTACTCATGTAGGCTACTAGGGGTTAGAGCTTGTGGGCTTACTCATGTAGGCTACTAGGGGTTAGAGCTTGTGGGCTTACTCATGTAGGTTACTAGGGGTTAGAGCTTGTGGGCTTACTCATGTAGGCTACTAGGGGTTAGAGCTTGTGGGCTTACTCATGTAGGCTACTAGGGGTTAGAGCTTGTGGGCTTACTCATGTAGGCTACTAGGGGTTTAAGCTTGTGGGCTTACTCATGTAGGCTACTAGGGGTTAGAACTTGTGGGCTTACTTATGTAGACTACTAGGGGTTAGAGCTTGTGGGCTTACTCATGTAGGCTACTAGGGGTTAGAGCTTGTGGGCTTACTCATGTAGGCTACTAGGGGTTAGAGCTTGTGGGCTTACTCATGTAGACTACTAGGGGTTAGAGCTTGTGGGATTACTCATGTAGGCTACTAGGGGTTAGAGCTTGTAGGCTTACTCATGTAGTCTACTAGGGGTTAGAGCTTGTGGCCTTACTCATGCAGGCTACTAGGGGCTAGAGCTTGTGGGCTTACTCATGTAGTCTACTAGGGGTTAGAGCTTGTGGGCTTACTCATGTAGTCTACTAGGGGTTAGAGCTTGTGGGCTTACTCATGTAGGCTACTAGGGGTTAGAGCTTGTGGGCTTACTCATGTAGGCTACTAGGGGTTAGAGCTTGTGGGCTTACTCATGTAGGCTACTAGGGGTTAGAGCTTGTGGGCTTACTTATGTAGGCTACTAGGGGTTAGAGCTTGTGGGCTTACTCATGTAGTCTACTAGGGGTTAGAGCTTGTGGGCTTACTCATGTAGGCTACTAGGGGTTAGAGCTTGTGGGCTTACTCATGTAGGCTACTAGGGGTTAGAGCTTGTGGGCTTACTCATGTAGGCTACTAGAGGTTAGAGCTTGTGGGCTTACTCATGTAGGCTACTAGGGGTTAGAGCTTGTAGGCTTACTCATGTAGTCTACTAGGGGTTAGAGCTTGTGGGCTTACTCATGTAGGCTACTAGGGGTTAGAGCTTGTGGGCTTACTCATGTAGTCTACTAGGGGTTAGAGCTTGTGGGCTTACTCATGTAGGCTACTAGGGGTTAGAGCTTGTGGGCTTATTCATGTAGTCTACTAGGGGTTAGAGCTTGTGGGCTTACTCATGTAGGCTACTAGCGGTTCGAGCTTGTGGGCTTACTCATGTAGGCTACTAGGGGTTAGAGCTTGTGGGCTTACTCGTGTAGGCTACTAGGGGGTTAGAGCTTGTGGGCTTACTCATGCAGGCTACTAGGGGTTAGAGCTTGTGGGCTTACTCATGTAGGCTACTAGGGGTTAGAGCTTGTGGGCTTACTCATGTAGGCTACTAGGGGTTAGAGCTTGTAGGCTTACTCATGTAGTCTACTAGGGGTTAGAGCTTGTGGGCTTACTCATGTAGGCTACTAGGGGTTAGAGCTTGTGGGCTTACTCATGTAGGCTACTAGGGGTTAGAGCTTGTGGGCTTACTCATGTAGGCTACTAGGGGTTAGAGCTTGTGGGCTTACTCATGTAGGCTACTAGGGGTTAGAGCTTGTGGGCTTACTCATGTAGGCTACTAGGGGTTTAAGCTTGTGGGCTTACTCATGTAGGCTACTAGGGGTTAGAACTTGTGGGCTTACTTATGTAGACTACTAGGGGTTAGAGCTTGTGGGCTTACTCATGTAGGCTACTAGGGGTTAGAGCTTGTGGGCTTACTCATGTAGGCTACTAGGGGTTAGAGCTTGTGGGCTTACTCATGTAGACTACTAGGGGTTAGAGCTTGTGGGATTACTCATGTAGGCTACTAGGGGTTAGAGCTTGTAGGCTTACTCATGTAGTCTACTAGGGGTTAGAGCTTGTGGCCTTACTCATGTAGGCTACTAGGGGCTAGAGCTTGTGGGCTTACTCATGTAGTCTACTAGGGGTTAGAGCTTGTGGGCTTACTCATGTAGGCTACTAGGGGTTAGAGCTTGTGGGCTTACTCATGTAGGCTACTAGGGGTTAGAGCTTGTGGGCTTACTCATGTAGGCTACTAGGGGTTAGAGCTTGTGGGCTTACTCATGTAGGCTACTAGGGGTTAGAGCTTGTGGGCTTACTCATGTAGGCTACTAGGGGTTAGAGCTTGTGGGCTTACTCATGTAGGCTACTAGGGGTTAGAGCTTGTGGGCTTACTCATGTAGGCTACTAGGGGTTAGAGCTTGTGGGCTTACTCATGTAGGCTACTAGGGGTTAGAGCTTGTGGGCTTACTCATGTAGGCTACTAGGGGTTAGAGCTTGTGGGCTTACTCATGTAGGCTACTAGGGGTTTAAGCTTGTGGGCTTACTCATGTAGGCTACTAGGGGTTAGAACTTGTGGGCTTACTTATGTAGGCTACTAGGGGCTAGAGCTTGTGGGCTTACTCATGTAGTCTACTAGGGGTTAGAGCTTGTGGGCTTACTCATGTAGGCTACTAGGGGTTAGAGCTTGTGGGCTTACTCATGTAGGCTACTAGGGGTTAGAGCTTGTGGGCTTACTCATGTAGGCTACTAGGGGTTAGAGCTTGTGGGCTTACTCATGTAGGCTACTAGGGGTTAGAGCTTGTGGGCTTACTCATGTAGTCTACTAGGGGTTAGATCTTGTGGGCTTACTCATGTAGGCTACTAGGGGTTAGAGCTTGTGGGCTTACTCATGTAGGCTACTAGGGGTTAGAGCTTGTGGGCTTACTCATGTAGGCTACTAGAGGTTAGAGCTTGTGGGCTTACTCATGTAGGCTACTAGGGGTTAGAGCTTGTAGGCTTACTCATGTAGTCTACTAGGGGTTAGAGCTTGTGGGCTTACTCATGTAGGCTACTAGGGGTTTAAGCTTGTGGGCTTACTCATGTAGGCTACTAGGGGTTAGAGCTTGTGGGCTTACTCATGTAGGCTACTAGGGGTTAGAGCTTGTGGGCTTACTCATGTAGGCTACTAGGGGTTAGTGCTTGTGGGCTTACTCATGTAGTCTACTAGGGGTTAGAGCTTGTGGGCTTACTCATGTAGGCTACTAGGGGTTAGAGCTTGTGGGCTTACTCATGTAGGCTACTAGGGGTTAGAGCTTGTGGGCTTACTCATGTAGGCTACTAGGGGTTAGAGCTTGTGGGCTTACTCATGTAGGCTACTAGGGGTTAGAGCTTGTAGGCTTACTCATGTAGTCTACTAGGGGTTAGAGCTTGTGGGCTTACTCATGTAGGCTACTAGGGGTTAGAGCTTGTGGGCTTACTCATGTAGGCTACTAGGGGTTTAAGCTTGTGGGCTTACTCATGTAGGCTACTAGGGGTTAGAGCTTGTGGGCTTACTCATGTAGACTACTAGGGGTTAGAGCTTGTGGGCTTACTCATGTAGGCTACTAGGGGTTAGAGCTTGTGGGCTTACTCATGTAGGCTACTAGGGGTTAGAGCTTGTGGGCTTACTCATGTAGGCTACTAGGGGTTAGAGCTTGTGGGCTTACTCATGTAGGCTACTAGGGGTTAGAGCTTGTAGGCTTACTCATGTAGTCTACTAGGGGTTAGAGCTTGTGGGCTTACTCATGTAGGCTACTAGGGGTTAGAGCTTGTGGGCTTACTCATGTAGGCTACTAGGGGTTTAAGCTTGTGGGCTTACTCATGTAGGCTACTAGGGGTTAGAGCTTGTGGGCTTACTCATGTAGACTACTAGGGGTTAGAGCTTGTGGGCTTACTCATGTAGGCTACTAGGGGTTAGAGCTTGTGGGCTTACTCATGTAGGCTACTAGGGGTTAGAGCTTGTGGGCTTACTCATGTAGGCTACTAGGGGTTAGAGCTTGTAGGCTTACTCATGTAGTCTACTAGGGGTTAGAGCTTGTGGGCTTACTCATGTAGGCTACTAGGGGTTAGAGCTTGTGGGCTTACTCATGTAGGCTACTAGGGGTTTAAGCTTGTGGGCTTACTCATGTAGGCTACTAGGGGTTAGAGCTTGTGGGCTTACTCATGTAGGCTACTAGGGGTTAGAGCTTGTGGGCTTACTCATGTAGTCTACTAGGGGTTAGAGCTTGTGGGCTTACTCATGTAGGCTACTAGGGGTTAGAGCTTGTGGGCTTACTCATGTAGGCTACTAGGGGTTAGAGCTTGTGGGCTTACTCATGTAGGCTACTAGGGGTTAGAGCTTGTGGGCTTACTCATGTAGGCTACTAGGGGTTAGAGCTTGTAGGCTTACTCATGTAGTCTACTAGGGGTTAGAGCTTGTGGGCTTACTCATGTAGGCTACTAGGGGTTAGAGCTTTTGGGCTTACTCATGTAGGCTACTAGGGGTTTAAGCTTGTGGGCTTACTCATGTAGGCTACTAGGGGTTAGAGCTTGTGGGCTTACTCATGTAGACTACTAGGGGTTAGAGCTTGTGGGCTTACTCATGTAGGCTACTAGGGGTTAGAGCTTGTGGGCTTACTCATGTAGGCTACTAGGGGTTAGAGCTTGTGGGCTTATTCATGTAGACTACTAGGGGTTAGAGCTTGTGGGATTACTCATGTAGGCTACTAGGGGTTAGAGCTTGTAGGCTTACTCATGTAGTCTACTAGGGGTTAGAGCTTGTGGGCTTACTCATGTAGGCTACTAGGGGTTAGAGCTTGTGGGCTTACTCATGTAGTCTACTAGGGGTTAGAGCTTGTGGGCTTACTCATGTAGGCTACTAGGGGTTAGAGCTTGTGGGCTTACTCATGTAGGCTACTAGGGGTTAGAGCTTGTGGGCTTACTCATGTAGGCTACTAGGGGTTAGAGCTTGTGGGCTTACTCATGTAGGCTACTAGGGGTTAGAGCTTGTGGGCTTACTCGTGTAGCCTACTAGGGGTTAGAGCTTGTGGGCTTACTCGTGTAGGCTACTAGGGGTTAGAGCTTGTGGGCTTACTCATGTAGGCTTCTAGGGGTTAGAGCTTGTTGGCTTACTCATGTAGGCTACTAGGGGTTAGAGCTTGTGGGCTTACTCATGTAGGCTACTAGGGGTTAGAGCTTGTGGGCTTACTCATGTAGGCTACTAGGGGTTAGAGCTTGTGGGCTTACTCATGTAGACTACTAGGGGTTAGAGCTTGTAGGCTTACTCATGTAGTCTACTAGGGGTTAGAGCTTGTGGGCTTACTCATGTAGGCTACTAGGGGTTAGAGTTTGTGGGCTTACTCATGTAGTCTACTAGGGGTTAGAGCTTGTGGGCTTACTCATGTAGGCTACTAGGGGTTAGAGCTTGTGGGCTTACTCATGTAGGCTACTAGGGGTTAGAGCTTGTGGGCTTACTCATGTAGGCTACTAGGGGTTAGAGCTTGTGGGCTTACTCATGTAGGCTACTAGGGGTTAGAGCTTGTGGGCTTACTCATGTAGGCTACTAGGGGTTAGAGCTTGTGGGCTTACTCATGTAGGCTACTAGGGGTTAGAGCTTGTGGGCTTACTCATGTAGGCTACTAGGGGTTAGAGCTTGTAGGCTTACTCATGTAGTCTACTAGGGGTTAGAGCTTGTGGGCTTACTCATGTAGGCTACTAGGGTTTAGAGCTTTTGGGCTTACTCATGTAGGCTACTAGGGGTTTAAGCTTGTGGGCTTACTCATGTAGGCTACTAGGGGTTAGAGCTTGTGGGCTTACTCATGTAGACTACTAGGGGTTAGAGCTTGTGGGCTTACTCATGTAGGCTACTAGGGGTTAGAGCTTGTGGGCTTACTCATGTAGGCTACTAGGGGTTAGAGCTTGTGGGCTTATTCATGTAGACTACTAGGGGTTAGAGCTTGTGGGATTACTCATGTAGGCTACTAGGGGTTAGAGCTTGTAGGCTTACTCATGTAGTCTACTAGGGGTTAGAGCTTGTGGGCTTACTCATGTAGGCTACTAGGGGTTAGAGCTTGTGGGCTTACTCATGTAGTCTACTAGGGGTTAGAGCTTGTGGGCTTACTCATGTAGGCTACTAGGGGTTAGAGCTTGTGGGCTTACTCATGTAGGCTACTAGGGGTTAGAGCTTGTGGGCTTACTCATGTAGGCTACTAGGGGTTAGAGCTTGTGGGCTTACTCATGTAGGCTACTAGGGGTTAGAGCTTGTGGGCTTACTCGTGTAGGCTACTAGGGGTTAGAGCTTGTGGGCTTACTCGTGTAGGCTACTAGGGGTTAGAGCTTGTGGGCTTACTCATGTAGGCTACTAGGGGTTAGAGCTTGTTGGCTTACTCATGTAGGCTACTAGGGGTTAGAGCTTGTGGGCTTACTCATGTAGGCTACTAGGGGTTAGAGCTTGTGGGCTTACTCATGTAGGCTACTAGGGGTTAGAGCTTGTGGGCTTACTCATGTAGACTACTAGGGGTTATAGCTTGTAGGCTTACTCATGTAGTCTACTAGGGGTTAGAGCTTGTGGGCTTACTCATGTAGGCTACTAGGGGTTAGAGTTTGTGGGCTTACTCATGTAGTCTACTAGGGGTTAGAGCTTGTGGGCTTACTCATGTAGGCTACTAGGGGTTAGAGCTTGTGGGCTTACTCATGTAGGCTACTAGGGGTTAGAGCTTGTGGGCTTACTCATGTAGGCTACTAGGGGTTAGAGCTTGTGGGCTTACTCATGTAGGCTACTAGGGGTTAGAGCTTGTGGGCTTACTCATGTAGGCTACTAGGGGTTAGAGCTTGTGGGCTTACTCGTGTAGGCTACTAGGGGTTTAAGCTTGTGGGCTTACTCATGTAGGCTACTAGGGGTTAGAACTTGTGGGCTTACTTATGTAGACTACTAGGGGTTAGAGCTTGTGGGCTTACTCATGTAGGCTACTAGGGGTTAGAGCTTGTGGGCTTACTCATGTAGGCTACTAGGGTTACAGCTTGTGAGCTTACTCATTGTGGCTACTAGGGGTTAGAGCTTGTGGGCTTACTCATGTAGGCTACTAGGCATTAGAGCTTGTGGGGTTACTCATTGTGGCTACTAGGGGTTAGAGCTTGTGGGCTTACTCATGTAGGCTACTAGGGGTTAAAGCCTGTGGGCTTACTCATGTAGGCTAATAGGGGTTAGAGCTTGTGGGCTTACTCATGTAGGCTACTAGGGGTTAGCGCTTGTGGGCTTACTCATGTAGGCTACTAGGGGTTAGAGCTTGTGGGCTTACTCATGTAGGCTACTAGGGGTTAGCACTTGTGGGCTTACTTATGTAGGCTACTAGGGGTTAGAGCTTGTGGGTTTACTCATGTAGGCTACTAGGGGTTAAAGCCTGTGGGCTTACTCATGTAGGCTACTAGGGGTTAGAGCTTGTGGGCTTACTCATGTAGGCTACTAGGGGTTAGAGCTTGTGGGCTTACTCATGTAGGCTACTAGGGGTTAGAGCTCGTGGGCTTTCTCATTGTGGCTACTAGGGGTCAGCTTGTGGGCTTACCCATGTAGGCTACTAGGGGTTAGAGCTTGTGGGCTTACGCATGTAGGCTACTAGGGGTTATAGCTTGTGGGCTTACTCATGTAGGCTACTAGGGGTTAGAGCTTGTGGGCTTACTCATGTAGGCTACTAGGGGTTAGAGCTTGTGGGCTTTCTCTTGGAGGCTACTAGGGGTTAGAGCTTGTGGGCTTACTCATGTAGGCTACTAGGCGTTAGAGCTTGTGGGCTTACTCATGTAGGCTACTAGGGGTTAGAGCTTGTGGGCTTACTCATGTAGGCTACTAGGGGTTAGAGCTTGTGGGCTTACTCATGTAGGCTACGACTGGATACCATCACCACCGCTATCGCCACCACCACTATCGCCATCATCACCTTGATGATCAGCTGCAGGGATGGCCACAGAGCGAAGATCTGGTAGGCGAAGGCGGTGATGGCGAAGGCGTGGGGGGCGGTGGGGAGACGCGATGCCAAGCACACGGCGCCAAACACCGCCATGCTCAGAGACGTCACCCTAACAACACACAAACACACCGTACCGTACCATGCACACCATACCATACACCAATCCATATGAGGTTTTATTTTACTGACCAGTACCAATAACTACCATTCGCCGCCAAGTGACGGTGACGTCACCACGGCGCTTGTGCCAGGCTAGGTGCACGTTGAGGCCACGTGAAGTGTCGAACGCCCGCTGGCAGGAGGTCACGGGGCAGACCCAGGTGCCACGAGTCGACTGACTGAGATGACTGGCTGATGCACCACCTGTGCCCCCTACTGTGCCCACTTGCTGTGTTTAAGCTGCCTGGCGCTCCGCTCGATATGAGCGTCGCTCCTCCACCCTCCGTTGTTGTTGGAGGGCGACTGCCTCCAACTGCCCAGTAGCATCCTTCACGAGCCTCCTCCACAGAGGCCGATCTTGACACCGCTGGTCCCAGTTATTGGAAATTCCACTCGGCTCCACATCCTCTTGTACCACGTCACTCCATCTCTTCTCTAGCCTGCGCCGTGCCCTTTTAGCCCCCTCGAACCGGCCGAACAAAAGCTGGCTGGGCATGCAGGCTACATGACCCAGCCTTGGCTCCTGGAGGAGGTCACCGATGGGACTGTGTCCAGAGCTTTTGAGGATTTGTGAACTCACAATCCAGCCTGCTCAAACCCAGGATAGATCGTGGGCAGGCCAGCCTGAATGTTTTAGCTGTCAAAGATGTTCGTTTAGGGGGGGGGGGTCCACGTTTCATAAGCATAGATAATGGAGGGCATGACCGTGCCCAAGAAAACTTGAAGCTTCATGTGAATCGACACACCAGGTAGCTTCCACACACAGCGTTACGCAGCCGATGAAAAGAATGCCACTCGACTGAGTCGGAGCGAGACCTCTGCTGTCAAACCAGAGCCGGTCATAAGTTTGCCCAGCTTTGGAACTCAGAAAGCATGAAGAACAACCCAGAGCTAGACCTACTGAAGGTATCATAGGCCTTCACCAGGTCAATAAAGCAGATATGTAGGTCTTGCTGGAATTCCCTACACCTCTGCTGTAGCAGACGGACAGAAAATATGGCATCTGTGCAGGACCGCCCTTTCCTGAAACCGCATTGGGGCTCCGCAAGCCTCTCCTCAGCGTGCCTGGCAAGGCGATGTTGACTAATCCTTGCCAGTATCTTTCCCGGCACACTGAGGAGTGAGATGCCCCCTGTAGTTGTTCGGGTCTGTGCAGTCCTTAAAGAGGGGGACCACCAGGGCATCCTTCCAATCCTGCGGAACTCGTCCAGTGGTCTTGACTGTTATGTAAAAATAGGGCATTCTGCACAGAAACACCACCATCCTTCGGCAGTTCGCGTGGGAGATCATCTCTGCCCGGCGCTTTTCCTGGTCTCAGACTCTGGATTGACTTCCATACTTCCTCAACAGATGGCACTTCAGCCAGCCACTCACAGCGGTGACTACATCCAATATTTGAGGCACCGCAGCCTCAGCAGGGTCATGGCTCAACTTTTCCCCACGATGTTTTCCAGGCCGAGGGATTTACCCTCCTCCAAGACCTCACAGAAATGCTCAGGAAATCCGCAAACCTGTTGCTGGGTGTCAGAGATCGGATCACCCTTCTTTCCCCTAAGGTGTGGCACTGCAAGTTACCTTTTTAATGGAATAAAGCGTAATTTGTCAGCTTCTGAGTCAGACTCCACCTCCCGAGCAACACGCGACCACCGCTCATCCTTGCACCGCCGCACGGCTCTCTGAACCTCCGAGTTGAGGCTGCGATAAGCCTCCACATTCTCTGGTGTGGGATGCTGTAGACGGTGGGAGTGGGCCTGGAACACCTTCTCTGTCAGCCGGGGTCTCAGGGCAGGTTTGGACCGTGTACCCAAAGCAGCCGTTGCAGCTACATGAGCCACAGTCCTAAACCTTGGCCATTTCTCCTCGGCATCAGGAGGAGGGGGGATGGACAATGCCAACCCCAGCTGCATGTGCTGAAGACATTTTCATTTGCAACTTTCATCAGCGAGCTAAGACCCGACCACTGTGGGTTTGAATGGGGTCCTAGATGGACACCCACCAACTGGAAGAATGGCTGGCGCATCTTTCAGATGACAAGCCGATAGTGGGCAGTTCAGCTTCACGATAAGTCCTCATGTCAAGGACATGGGCCTGCATCTGCTGTTCCATCACTATATAGTCCAGCAGATGTTCTTGCTGGGACCTGGCATGCATCCATGATGTGTGGATGCCCTGATGCCAGACCAGCGTGTTAGTCATTACAAGCCCATGGGCTGCACAAAAGTGTAGTCGCCTACCATTGTTATTTAGCTGATCTGGCCCATGCCTTCCAATCACTCCAGCCCAAGTACCAGCATCATGACCCATTCGGGCATTAAAGTCACCCAACAGGATGACTATCCCAAGGGGCCACTTTAGCTAGCACCTGTAACAGGAGGTCATAGAAGGCATCTGACTCGGCCTTTTCCTGCATCCCTACACTGATGTTGATCTTCTATGGGGGCGTAAGCAACCACCACCACCCACTATTCCTCGCATTCTGGTGATGGGGAGGCGAGCTCGCTCACGGTAGCCTTGGACTTACAGCTTCCCACACCTCACCGCCACGCTCCCACACTCCCTTCATTCTTTTGTTCAAAAAAACAGTTCCACTCCCTGATGTTTGGCAGTCTCCTTCCCCAAGTTGAGAACTGTGCATCCCTCATGATGACTGGAGCCAGAACCGGTCCACGGGACCTCCTGTATCCCACAGAGGTCCAGGCAGTGCCGGTCCATCTCCCAACAGAGTGAGCGTTCAAACATTCCACGTGGCAACTCACAGTGCCTTTTTGCCGTTCCTGGAGGAACCCCAAGGGCATGGGTTCAGTCTCCTAGCTCCGCCAAGTGGAGTTTGGCAAGGAGACGTCATAGATGCCTGTACCTCCTGGGCCTTTGGCACAAGCTTAGTTAGATTTTTTTTCCACGTATTTTAGTGGTACTTAAATTGAAGGGTTACCAGCCCCTCGCACCTGTCCAGAGTCCCCCATTGGCCGCTGTGGTGGCTACAAACGCCATGAGGGAAAAGCCAATTGAAGTGAGCCTTTCCTCCCATGGGAATGCTCACCGCAGCGTTACCGCCCGGCACCACATGCACCGTACCATACACAGTGCGCCGAACACCTCCATGCTCAGAGACGTCACCCCGACTCGCCACAAAGACAATGGTCCCCCAATTTTTGCGAGCCTACAAAGACAATACCACAAACATACTAAACACCATACCATACACCATATATACACCATACAATACAAACAATAAACCGTACATGAAACACAATACAACACACTACACACAGACACACCATACCGATCATGTCGATGGCAAAGATGGTGATGGTAATGAAGTGGTGATGGTGGTGGTGATTATGATGGTGATGATGTAATCTCTCACCTCTTCGGACTCATGCCATAATCAAACAGTAGCAGATGTCCCAGCAGCATCAGCGTCTGCAATAAAGAAACATCACCATCACGACTCACCACTCATCATTCCCCGCTCACCACCAGCCATTACTCACCACCCAACACTCGCCACTCGCCACCATTCACCACTCATCATTCCCCGCTCGCCACCACTCGCCACCGGACGTGCAGTGCGTGCGTCACCGTCATAGCGTAGATAGTGTCGGTGCTGATGGTGTCAGTGAGCGTCTTGAGGATGGGGGAGAAGCCGTAGGAGAACCCCAGGAAGAAGGTGGCGCTCTTGACGTCAGCCAGGCCTGCGACAAGCGGCACCGCGCACACATGGGGACGCTAGAGCAGGGGCCCCCAACCCCGGACCGCTACAGCAGGGGTCCCCAACCCCGGGCCGCGGACCGCTACAGCAGGGGTCCCCAAGCCCCGGTCCGTGGCCTGTTAGGAACCGGGCCGCACAGCAGCAGGAGTTGAGAGCGGTGAATCCGCGCGTGGCCCGCCCCATTATTTTATTATTTACCACGTCCATCCGCGCCTCCTTCCCGCACTGCGCAACTCATCTCAGTCACGTGGTGTTGGTAAGCCCACAAGCTAACCGCCTAGTAGCCACAATGAGTAAGCCCACAAGCTAGGCCTCGGCAAGGTAAGGTAAAAAAACGAGCCTACCTTTACCCTACCTTTTACCTTACCACAATACAATCATTCTACCCTTACCTTTTACCCTTCAGCAACGAGCTTACCTTTACCCTACCTTTTACCCTTACCCCACCTTTTACCCTTACCCCATACAAATTACCCGATTACAGGGTAATTACTGGGGCACTACTACACGTGAAGGTTTATAACAGGGTAATTACTGGGGCACTACTACACGTGAAGAAGGTTTATAACACGGTAATTACTGGGGCACTACTACGCGTGAAGGTTTATAACAGGGTAATTACTGGGGCACTACTACACGTGAAGAAGGTTTATAACAGGGTAATTACTGGGGCACTACTACGCGTGAAGAAGGTTTATAACAGGGTAATTACTGGGGCACTACTACACGTGAAGAAGGTTTATAACAGGGTAATTACTGGGGCACTACTACACGTGAAGGTTTATAACAGGGTAATTGCTGGGGCACTACTACGCGTGAAAAAGGTTTATAACAGGGTAATTACTGGGACACTACTACACGTGAAGAAGGTTTATAACAGGTTAATTACTGGGGCACTACTACACGTGAAGAAGGTTTATAACAGGGTAATTACTGGGGCACTACTACACGTGAAGAAGGTTTATAACAGGGTATTTACTGGGGCACTACTACACGTGAAGAAGGTTTATAACAGGTAAATGCTAGGTAGAGCGCTTTATTCATCTATAGAAGACTCTCGATGATTCAAATTTTAAATGGAGGCCAGGGACTGTGCCACGGTGCTTTTAGCGAGCGGTAAACAAGGTAGTAGGTAAACAAGGTAGTAGGTAAACAGGGTAGTAGGTAAACAGGGTAGTAGGTAAACAAGGTAGTAGGCAAACAAGGTAGTAGGTAAACAAGGTAGTAGGTAAACAAGGTAGTAGGTAAACAAGGTAGTAGGCAAACAGGGTAGTAGGTAAACAGGGTAGTAGGTAAACAGGGTAGTAGGTAAACAGGGTAGTAGGTAAACAGGGTAGTAGGTAAACAGGGTAGTAGGTAAACAAGGTAGTAGGCAAACAGGGTAATAGGCAAACAAGGTAGTAGGCAAACAAGGTAGTAGGCAAACAAGGTAGTAGGAAAACAAGGTAGTAGGTAAACAGGGTAGTAAGTAAACAAGGTAGTAGGTAAACAAGGTAGTAGGTAAACAGGGTAGTAGGTAAACAAGGTAGTAGGCAAACAAGGTAGTAGGCAAACAGGGTAGTAGGTAAACAAATTGTTTACCGGGTAATTCTTCCGCGCTACCTTTACCCGACCCTTTACCTCACCCCTTGACATGTCGACACCTTTACCCGGTAAGAAGGGTAAATTACCTTACCTTGCCGAGGCCTACCACAAGCTAAAAGTGTGAAAGACCCAACCATGAACCCCCCCACCCCCTCCCCACCCCCGGTCCGTGAAAAAAATCGTCTTCCACAAAACCGGTCCCCGGTGCCAAAAAGTTTGGGGAGCGCTGCGCTAGAGGATCGTAGCGCTCGCGATGATTTGCGGAAGCACCGACTCATCGCAGCGTGGCTGCTACTGCTGCCATGACCACTCCTCGTTTGTGGTTCCTACTCCTGGCGCCTCCGAATCGTCCCCCATCGCTCGTCGTCGCTAACATCGCTGACATCATCATCGTCGTCGTCACGATAACATCTTCAGCGTCGTCATCGGGGGGGGGGAAAAAAAAACAACGCCGAGCCGCGGGCCAGGCTGGCTCGGCCCCGGCGCGGCTTGGTTTCGGCAGTGGAAAAAGAAAAATAATTGGTTAAAAAAAAACAAAATTTACGCGCACAATTTCTTTGCAGTCGAAATGAGAAAATAAACTATATTTTGACCCCAGAATTAATCAAATGTTGATGTGCTCAATAATAAAAGTGGGTGGCTTGCGCGAAGAAAATGAAACACATCGAAAGGAAACCATTGGAAAAATCTTGTTCTTTGTTTAACATAATAATAGCTTGTTGTGCAATTGTTGGTCTGGCGCTAAGGAAGAGAGGGCACCCACAGCGGCCTCTCCGGCGCCATGACGGGCGGCGATAGAAGCGAGCCTCTCATTGGTCATAACTGGCCAGCAACAGCCGCTGTGATTGGACGCAGACATTTGCCGTCGTTGGTGTGGGGGACGTGGAGCGGAATGTACGATTATTAATTATTCAAATTAAATTTAAAACACGATGATTAATTTTTAAAAAGTTAAAAACACGAATATCAATTCGTAAAAATGTGTTAAAAACGCGATTATCAATTAGTATACGTTAAAAAACACCATTATTAATTAGTACAATTGCTAAAAACCATAAATTCATGAAAAAACACAAATCTCAATAAGCAAAAACGTGTTTAAAACACGATTATTCATCAGTATCAATGAGTTAAAACACGATTAATTAGCAAATAAATAGTTAAAAACACGGTTATTAATTAGTCAAATGTAGTTAAAAACACGAATCATTAGTATTAATTAGTTAAAAACGCGATTATTAGTAAAAAATCGTTAAAAACACCTTTTTTGTCAAATGTAGTTAAATACACGATCACGAATGAGTCTAAATTTAGTTAAAAACGCGATTATTAACCAGTAAAAAATTTTAGTTTCAAACGCGTTTATTAATAAAAACATTTATTAAAAACACAAATAGACATCACGATGGGTGGGGGGACGGGGCCTGGACCGGGTTTAAAAAAAAATTTAAATCTCGAATTTACATTATGAGACCTCCTTTGCCAGTAACAAAATATAGTAATAGGTTTCACCCTTTTAACTGGCACAAAAACTGACACCTTTATTCAAGGCATCACGTTTGCAATAACCACAACACAAGCAGTCAAAATGCAAACAAAAAAAGACAACTCTGATGATAATATGCACCGTCCTTGAATTTGATTGGTCCAGTCTCCAGCGCTGTCCTCCAGACAGTCTCGTCCCTTCACCTGATGAAGGCCGCTTGTGTTGTGGCCGAAACGTCGTGAGAATATTATTGTGTTATTTTATTTTATCAATTTATTATTTTATTCTCATTCTACGTGGTGACTTTACCGAAAGAGCCAAAGAAGAGGGTAAAACCTATTTACTAAATCTCGAATCTTGACGAGCCGGGGCGTGGAGTATACTCTTCCGTTCTTCCGGCAAAGTCATCACGTGGGTTAGGAGTCAAATGAAACAAATCACGACGTTTCGACCGCTAACAACCAGCAATCGTCATCAGGTGAGACATCCGCTGCTGAAGTTTTCTTGCCCGTGGTTGTCCCACCCGATGAAAATATTATTTTATTGTTCTACCCACGTGATGAACTTTACCTAAAGAAACCAAAGAATGTGTGGATTCCTACAGTCACGAAAGCTTCAAATCAAGATTTAAAGCATATAGTGCTGTCAGTGTGTTTTTTTTGTTTGCATTGTGATAATATATGCAGTGTGTATAGCAATAATAATATATGCAATGTGTATGGAAATAAAATATATGCAATATGTATAGCAATAATAATGTATGCAATGTGTATAGCAATAATAATGTATGCAATGTGTAAAGCAATAATAATATATGCAATGTGTATAGCAATAATAATATATGTAATGTATATAGCAATAATAATATATGCAATTTGTATGGCAATAATAATGTATGAAATGTGTATAGCAATAATAATATAGGCTATGTGTACAGCAATAATAATATATGCAATGTGTATAGCAATAATAATATATGCAATGTGTATAGCAATACAAATATATGCAATGTGTTTAGCAATAATAATATATGCAATGTGTATGGCAATAATAATATATGCAATGTGTATAGCAATAATAATATATGCAATGTGTATTTCAATAATATATCCAATGTGTATAGCAATAATAATATATCCAATGTGTATAGCAATAATAATATATCCAATGTGTATAGCAATAATAATATATCCAATGTGTATAGCAATAATAATATATGCAATGTGTACAGCAATAATAATATATCCAATGTGTATAGCAATAATAATATATCCAATGTGTATAGCAATAATAATATATGCAATGTGTATAGCAATAATAATGTCTGCAATGTGTGTAGCAATAATAATATATCTTCTTTGGTTCTTTCGGTAAAGTTACGTAGAATGAGAATAAAATAATAAAATAACACAATAAAATTCTCACGACGTTTCGGCCACAACGCAAGCGGCCGTCTTCAGGTGAAAGGTACAGAACTGTCGGGACGACAGAGCTTCAATGAACGATGTTAAGATTCGTAGCGACTTTTAAGCTGGTTGGGAGAAATGAGGCACCTTGACAAAGGGGTTTACATATCAATAGCTGAGGGATTAGCTTGTGACTGGTCACGGAAATGGCTATGTTAAAGTCAAAACCTACACATCCACAGAGGCAACTAGTAATTTAGCATTGAAATAGCTAAGGGATTAGCGTGTGACTGGTCACAGGAATGGCTATGTTAAAGTCAAAACCTACACATCCACAGAGGCAACTAGTAATTTAGCATTGAAATAGCTAAGGGATTAGCTTGTGACTGGTCATAGAAATAGATGTTAAAGTAAAGGCCTACACATCCACAGAGCTTCAATGAACGCTGTTAAGATTCGTAGCGACTTTTAAGCTGGTTGGGAGAAGTGAGGCACCTTGACAAAGGGGTTTACATATCAAATAGCTGAGGGATGAGCTTGTGACTGGTCACAGAAATGGCTATGTTAAAGTCAAAACCTACACATCCACAGAGGCAACTAGTAATTTAGTATTGAAATAGCTAAGGGATTAGCTTGTGCAAATAGCTGAGGGATTTGCTTGTGACTGGTCACGGAAATGGCTATGTTAAAGTCAAAACCTACACATCCATAGAGGCAACTAGTAATTTAGCATTGAAATAGCTAAGGGATTAGCTTGTGACTGGTCACAGAAATAGATGTTAAAGTAAAGGCCAACACATCCACAGAGCTTCAATGAACGCTGTTAAGATTCGTAGCAACTTTAAAGCTGGTTGGGAGAAGTGAGGCACCTTGACAAAGGGGTTTACATATCAATAGCTGAGGGATTAGCTTGTGACTGGTCACGGAAATGGCTATGTTAAAGTCAAAACCTACACATCCACAGAGGCAACTAGTAATTTAACATTGAAATAGCTAAGGGATTAGCTTGTGACTGGTCACAGAAATAGATGTTAAAGTCAAAGCCTACACATCCACAGAGGCACCTCGTACATGGACGCCAAAGGGGGCTGCAACAACTCAACTGTCATACAGTAAAGCGATGTGAAAAACCTAATTCTAAATTACATCAATATAATAAATGTACCCAATATATTCTTCAATAAGCTGAGCTATTAACATTAACTGGGTATACACTACACTATATAATGAATATCATATAGTAAACCAATAAAAACTAAAATATAAACTACCTCAATGTTATATCACAATGTAATATGGTGAAAAAACGGGTGGATTCTTACCTTCCACTTCAGCACCACGGACAGCTACGTTCAGACGGACGAGTCCATCCATGGTTGGAGCGGAGGAGGAAGAAGGGGAGAAACAGCTGCGAGGTGCTGTTATACTCCATGTTGTAAACCATACCATTAACCGTGGTGTGAGAGGTATTAAGAGTCAGTGCCAGCGAAAGAGCTGCGGTCTGAAGGTCCTCGTAAAATACAATTAATTAAGAACCGAAATGGTTTAAAACATATTTCCAATGGTTACTAAGCCAGAATCCATCTTCTCGGTTGAAATTGTCTCTGTGTTTGTATATGTGGATGGCCTCATGAACGAATCTCTCATGGTAGCCGGTTGGTTTGCAAAGAACCTCTGTCTTGGAGAAGTCAATGTCATGTGAACCCACTGAATTATAACAGTGATCTGCCACGGCAGAGGAGTTCGTTCTACCGTGTTTCAAGTCTGCTTTATGTTCGCGGATGTGGTCCGAGATATGCCGTTTGGTTTCTCCAATGTAGCTACTACCACAGAGGCACTTTAGTTTATAAACGCCCGGGTACTGTATGTCTGGAACAGCATATTTTACAGATGGAACCAGATCACGGATTTTATGTACTGTGTTGAATCAGACCTGGATCTTGTGTTTATTCAGGATTTTGGAGATCTTTTTAGTGACCCCTGCAATGTAGGGTAAGGTGATGGTTTTGAGTGGCTCCACAAGAGGATCCTTCTTCCTGACTGGAGTAATGGCTTTGCGGATTGTGTAGTCGGAGTAACCATTAGCTCTGAGAGCCTGGTGTACGTGCTTGAGTTCATTGGTAATGTGTTCCTGGTCGGAAATGCATTGGGCTCTATGGTATAGAGTCTTGATGAGTGAGTTCTTCTGGGATGGATGGTGGTGGGAATCCGGTTTCAAGTAAGCATCTGTATGGGTAGCTTTCCTGTAGACAGACTACCGCAGAGGTGTTTTTTTCCAGTGAAAGGTCAATGGTATAGTTTATAACATGGAGTATAACAGCGCCTCGCAGCTGTTTCTCCCCTCCTTCCTCCTCCGCTCCAACCATGGATGGACTCGTCCGTCTGAACGTAGCTGTCCGTGGTGCTGAAGTGGAAGGTAAGAATCCACCCGTTTTTTCACCATATTACATTAAGATATAACATTGAGGTAGTTTATATTTGAGTTTTTATTGGTTTACTATATGATATTCATTATATAGTGTAGTGTATAGCCAGTAAATGTTAATAGCTCAGCTTATTAAAGAATATATTGAGTACATTTATTATATTGATGTAATTTAGAATTAGGTTTTTCACATCGCTTTACTGTATGACATTTGACTTGTTGCAGCCCCCTTTGGCATCCATGTACGAGGTGCCTCTGTGGATGTGTAGGTTTTGACTTTAACATAGCCATTTCTGTGACCAGTCACAAGCTCATCCCTCAGCTATTTGATATGTAAACCCCTTTGTCAAGGTGCCTCACTTCTCCCAACCAGCTTAAAAGTCGCTACAAATCTTAACAGCGTTCATTGAAGCTCTGTGGATGTGTAGGCCTTTACCTTAACATCTATTTCTGTGACCAGTCACAAGCTAATCCCTTAGCTATTTAAATGCTAAATTACTAGTTGCCTCTGTTGATGTGTAGGTTTTGACTTTAACATAGCCATTTCCGTGACCAGTCACAAGCTAATCCCTCAGCTATTTGCACAAGCTAATCCCTTAGCTATTTCAATGCTAAATTACTAGTTGCCTCTGTGGATGTGTAGGTTTTGACTTTAACATAGCCATTTCCGTGACCAGTCACAAGCTAATCCCTCAGCTATTTGATATGTAAACCCCTTTGTCAAGGTGCCTCACTTCTCCCAACCAGCTTAAAAGTCGCTACAAATCTTAACAGCGTTCATTGAAGCTCTGTGGATGTGTAGGCCTTTACTTTAACATCTATTTCTGTGACCAGTCACAAGCTAATCCCTTAGCTATTTAAATGCTAAATTACTAGTTGCCTCTGTGGATGTGTAGGTTTTGACTTTAACATAGCCATTTCCGTGACCAGTCACAAGCTAATCCCTCAGCTATTTGCAGAAGCTAATCCCTTAGCTATTTCAATGCTAAATTACTAGTTGCCTCTGTGGATGTGTAGGTTTTGACTTTAACATAGCCATTCCTGTGACCAGTCACAAGCTAATCCCTTAGCTATTTCAATGCTAAATTACTAGTTGCCTCTGTGGATGTGTAGGTTTTGACTTTAACATAGCCATTCCTGTGACCAGTCACAAGCTAATCCCTCAGCTATTGATATGTAAACCCCTTTGTCAAGGTGCCTCACTTCTCCCAACCAGCTTAAAAGTCGCTACGAATCTTAACATCGTTCATTGAAGCTCTGTCGTCCCGACAGTTCTGTACCTTTCACCTGAAGACGGCCGCTTGCGTTGTGGCTGAAACGTCGTGAGAATGTTATTGTGTTATTTTATTATTTTATTCTCATTCTACGTAACTTTACCGAAAGAACCAAACAAGATGAATCCTTGCAGTCACGAAAGCTTCAAATCGAAAAGTAATAATACATGCAATGTGTACAGCAATAATAATATATCCAATGTGTATAGCAATAATAATATATCCAATGTGTATAGCAATAATAATATATGCAATGTGTATAGCAATAATAATGTCTGCAATGTGTGTAGCAATAATAATATATCTTCTTTGGTTCTTTCGGTAAAGTTACGTAGAATGAGAATAAAATAATAAAATAACACAATAAAATTCTCACGACGTTTCGGCCACAACGCAAGCGGCCGTCTTCAGGTGAAAGGTACAGAACTGTCGGGACGACAGAGCTTCAATGAACGATGTTAAGATTCGTAGCGACTTTTAAGCTGGTTGGGAGAAATGAGGCACCTTGACAAAGGGGTTTACATATCAATAGCTGAGGGATTAGCTTGTGACTGGTCACGGAAATGGCTATGTTAAAGTCAAAACCTACACATCCACAGAGGCAACTAGTAATTTAGCATTGAAATAGCTAAGGGATTAGCGTGTGACTGGTCACAGGAATGGCTATGTTAAAGTCAAAACCTACACATCCACAGAGGCAACTAGTAATTTAGCATTGAAATAGCTAAGGGATTAGCTTGTGACTGGTCATAGAAATAGATGTTAAAGTAAAGGCCTACACATCCACAGAGCTTCAATGAACGCTGTTAAGATTCGTAGCGACTTTTAAGCTGGTTGGGAGAAGTGAGGCACCTTGACAAAGGGGTTTACATATCAAATAGCTGAGGGATGAGCTTGTGACTGGTCACAGAAATGGCTATGTTAAAGTCAAAACCTACACATCCACAGAGGCAACTAGTAATTTAGTATTGAAATAGCTAAGGGATTAGCTTGTGCAAATAGCTGAGGGATTTGCTTGTGACTGGTCACGGAAATGGCTATGTTAAAGTCAAAACCTACACATCCATAGAGGCAACTAGTAATTTAGCATTGAAATAGCTAAGGGATTAGCTTGTGACTGGTCACAGAAATAGATGTTAAAGTAAAGGCCAACACATCCACAGAGCTTCAATGAACGCTGTTAAGATTCGTAGCAACTTTAAAGCTGGTTGGGAGAAGTGAGGCACCTTGACAAAGGGGTTTACATATCAATAGCTGAGGGATTAGCTTGTGACTGGTCACGGAAATGGCTATGTTAAAGTCAAAACCTACACATCCACAGAGGCAACTAGTAATTTAACATTGAAATAGCTAAGGGATTAGCTTGTGACTGGTCACAGAAATAGATGTTAAAGTCAAAGCCTACACATCCACAGAGGCACCTCGTACATGGACGCCAAAGGGGGCTGCAACAACTCAACTGTCATACAGTAAAGCGATGTGAAAAACCTAATTCTAAATTACATCAATATAATAAATGTACCCAATATATTCTTCAATAAGCTGAGCTATTAACATTAACTGGGTATACACTACACTATATAATGAATATCATATAGTAAACCAATAAAAACTAAAATATAAACTACCTCAATGTTATATCACAATGTAATATGGTGAAAAAACGGGTGGATTCTTACCTTCCACTTCAGCACCACGGACAGCTACGTTCAGACGGACGAGTCCATCCATGGTTGGAGCGGAGGAGGAAGAAGGGGAGAAACAGCTGCGAGGTGCTGTTATACTCCATGTTGTAAACCATACCATTAACCGTGGTGTGAGAGGTATTAAGAGTCAGTGCCAGCGAAAGAGCTGCGGTCTGAAGGTCCTTGTAAAATACAATTAATTAAGAACCGAAATGGTTTAAAACATATTTCCAATGGTTACTAAGCCAGAATCCATCTTCTCGGTTGAAATTGTCTCTGTGTTTGTATATGTGGATGGCCTCATGAACGAATCTCTCATGGTAGCCGGTTGGTTTGCAAAGAACCTCTGTCTTGGAGAAGTCAATGTCATGTGAACCCACTGAATTATAACAGTGATCTGCCACGGCAGAGGAGTTCGTTCTACCGTGTTTCAAGTCTGCTTTATGTTCGCGGATGCGGTCCGAGATATGCCGTTTGGTTTCTCCAATGTAGCTACTACCACAGAGGCACTTTAGTTTATAAACGCCCGGGTACTGTATGTCTGGAACAGCATATTTTACAGATGGAACCAGATCACGGATTTTATGTACTGTGTTGAATCAGACCTGGATCTTGTGTTTATTCAGGATTTTGGAGATCTTTTTAGTGACCCCTGCAATGTAGGGTAAGGTGATGGTTTTGAGTGGCTCCACAAGAGGATCCTTCTTCCTGACTGGAGTAATGGCTTTGCGGATTGTGTAGTCGGAGTAACCATTAGCTCTGAGAGCCTGGTGTACGTGCTTGAGTTCATTGGTAATGTGTTCCTGGTCGGAAATGCATTGGGCTCTATGGTATAGAGTCTTGATGAGTGAGTTCTTCTGGGATGGATGGTGGTGGGAATCCGGTTTCAAGTAAGCATCTGTATGGGTAGCTTTCCTGTAGACAGACTACCGCAGAGGTGTTTTTTTCCAGTGAAAGGTCAATGGTATAGTTTATAACATGGAGTATAACAGCGCCTCGCAGCTGTTTCTCCCCTCCTTCCTCCTCCGCTCCAACCATGGATGGACTCGTCCGTCTGAACGTAGCTGTCCGTGGTGCTGAAGTGGAAGGTAAGAATCCACCCGTTTTTTCACCATATTACATTAAGATATAACATTGAGGTAGTTTATATTTGAGTTTTTATTGGTTTACTATATGATATTCATTATATAGTGTAGTGTATAGCCAGTAAATGTTAATAGCTCAGCTTATTAAAGAATATATTGAGTACATTTATTATATTGATGTAATTTAGAATTAGGTTTTTCACATCGCTTTACTGTATGACATTTGACTTGTTGCAGCCCCCTTTGGCATCCATGTACGAGGTGCCTCTGTGGATGTGTAGGTTTTGACTTTAACATAGCCATTTCTGTGACCAGTCACAAGCTCATCCCTCAGCTATTTGATATGTAAACCCCTTTGTCAAGGTGCCTCACTTCTCCCAACCAGCTTAAAAGTCGCTACAAATCTTAACAGCGTTCATTGAAGCTCTGTGGATGTGTAGGCCTTTACCTTAACATCTATTTCTGTGACCAGTCACAAGCTAATCCCTTAGCTATTTAAATGCTAAATTACTAGTTGCCTCTGTTGATGTGTAGGTTTTGACTTTAACATAGCCATTTCCGTGACCAGTCACAAGCTAATCCCTCAGCTATTTGCACAAGCTAATCCCTTAGCTATTTCAATGCTAAATTACTAGTTGCCTCTGTGGATGTGTAGGTTTTGACTTTAACATAGCCATTTCCGTGACCAGTCACAAGCTAATCCCTCAGCTATTTGATATGTAAACCCCTTTGTCAAGGTGCCTCACTTCTCCCAACCAGCTTAAAAGTCGCTACAAATCTTAACAGCGTTCATTGAAGCTCTGTGGATGTGTAGGCCTTTACTTTAACATCTATTTCTGTGACCAGTCACAAGCTAATCCCTTAGCTATTTAAATGCTAAATTACTAGTTGCCTCTGTGGATGTGTAGGTTTTGACTTTAACATAGCCATTTCCGTGACCAGTCACAAGCTAATCCCTCAGCTATTTGCAGAAGCTAATCCCTTAGCTATTTCAATGCTAAATTACTAGTTGCCTCTGTGGATGTGTAGGTTTTGACTTTAACATAGCCATTCCTGTGACCAGTCACAAGCTAATCCCTTAGCTATTTCAATGCTAAATTACTAGTTGCCTCTGTGGATGTGTAGGTTTTGACTTTAACATAGCCATTCCTGTGACCAGTCACAAGCTAATCCCTCAGCTATTGATATGTAAACCCCTTTGTCAAGGTGCCTCACTTCTCCCAACCAGCTTAAAAGTCGCTACGAATCTTAACATCGTTCATTGAAGCTCTGTCGTCCCGACAGTTCTGTACCTTTCACCTGAAGACGGCCGCTTGCGTTGTGGCTGAAACGTCGTGAGAATGTTATTGTGTTATTTTATTATTTTATTCTCATTCTACGTAACTTTACCGAAAGAACCAAACAAGATGAATCCTTGCAGTCACGAAAGCTTCAAATCGAAAAGTAATAATACATGCAATGTGTATAGCAATAATAATAATATATGCAATGTGTAAAGCAATAATAATATATGCAATGTGTACAGCAATAATAATATATGCAATGTGTATAGCGATAATAATATATCCAATGTGTATAACAATAATATATGCAATGTGTATAACAATAATATATGCAATGTGTATAACAATAATAATATATGCAATGTGTATAGCAATAATAATATATGCAATGTGTATAGCAATAATAATGTCTGCAATGTGTGTAGCAATAATAATATATGCAATGTGTATAACAATAATAATATATGCAATGTGTATAACAATAATAATGTATGCAATGTGTATAGCAATAATAATATATGCAATGTGTATAACAATAATAATATATGCAATGTGTATAACAATAATAATGTATGCAATGTGTATAGCAATAATAATATATGCAATGTGTATAACAATAATAACATATGCGATGCGTATAACAATAATAATATATGCAATATGTGTATAACAATAATAATATATGCAATATGTGTATAACTATAATAATATATGCAATATGTGTATAACTATAATAATATATGCAATATGTGTATAGCAATAGTAATATATGCAATGTGTATAGCAATAATAATACATGCAATATGTGTATAACAATAATAATATATGCAATGTGTATAACAATAATAATATATGCAATGTGTATAACAATTATAATATATCCAATGTGTATAACAATAATAATATATGCAATGTGTATAGCAATATTAATATATGCAATGTGTATAACAATAATAACGTATGCAATGTGTATAACAATAACAATATATGCCATGTGTATAATAATATATGCATTGTGTATAACAATAATATATTCAATGTGTATAGCAATATTAATGTATGCAATGTGTATAGCAATAATAATATATGCAATGTGTATAACAATAATATATGCAATGTGTATAACAATAATAATATATCCAATGTGTATAACAATAATAATATATGCAATGCGTATAACAATAATAACATATGCAATGTGTATAACAATAATAATATATGCAATGTGTATAACAATAATAATATATGCAATGTGTATAACTATAATAATATATGCAATATGTGTATAACTATAATAATATATGCAATATGTGTATAAATATAATAATATATGCAATATACAATATGTGAATAGTAATATATGCAATGTGTATAGCAATAATAATACATGGAATATGTGTATAACAATAATAATATATGCAATGTGTATAACAATAATAATATATCCAATGTGTATAACAATAATAATATATGCAATGTGTATAACAATAATAATATATGCAATTTGTATAACAATAATATTATATGCAATATGTGTATAACAACAATAATATATGCGATGTGTATAACAATAATAACAATAATGGTGAACTCGCAGAGCCTCACGTGAGCGCCCTCCCCGCCCGCCGAGAGCCTCGTGCAGCGCGTAGCCGACGAGGGTGAGGAGGAGACCAACGCAGACGCAGAGCAGGGGGGAGAGCGAACCCTCCGACAGGTGCCACCACACCAGCACCAGCGCGCACACGCTGCAAAACACCCCCACACCCCCCCCCCGGGGGAAAACACGGTTTTATTGGTGCAGTCCGACACCCCCAGGGAATCACGATTGTGGTACAGGCCAACACACCCCCCCCCCCCCCCCCCTGGGAATCACGATTGTGGTACGGACCAAGACCAACATCCTCCTCCTGGGAATCACGATTGTGGTACAGACCAACACACCCCCCTGGGAATCACGGCCGTGGTACAGACCAACACACACCCCCCTGGGAATCACGATTGTGGTACAGACCAACACACACCCCCCTGGGAATCACGATTGTGATACAGAACAACACACACCCCCCTGGGAATCACGATTGTGGTACAGAACAACACACACCCCCCTGGGAATCACGATTGTGGTACAGAACAACACACACCCCCCTGGGAATCACGATTGTGGTACAGAACAACACACACACCCCCCTGGGAATCACGATTGTGGTACAGGCCAACACACACCCCCCCCCTGTGAATCACGGCCGTGGTACAGACCAACACACACCCCCCTGGAATCACGATTGTGGTACAGACCAACACACACCCCCCCTGGAATCACGATTGTGGTACAGACCAACACCCCCCCCCTGTGAATCACGGCCGTGGTACAGGCCAACACACACCCCCCTGGAATCACGATTGTGGTACAGACCAACACACACCCCCCCTGGAATCACGATTGTGGTACAGACCAACACCCCCCCCCTGGGAATCACGGCCGTGGTACAGTCCACGTGTGGACTAATCTGTTCCATCTCACGCCCTTTCTACTTGTTGGTGGGCGTCAGGGAGGAGGTGGTACAGCAGAAAAGTGTGTGGACTAATCTCCATCTGTTCCATCTCACGCCCTTTCTGATTGTTGGTGGGCGTCAAGGAGGAGCCGGTACAGCAGCGAAGTGTGTGGACTAACCTAATTTATATTTTCTTTGGTTCTTTCGGTAAAGTCACGTAGAATGAGTATAAAATAATAAATTGATAAAATAAAACAACACAATAATATTCTCACGACGTTTCGGCCACAACACAAGCGGCCTTCATCAGGTGAAGGGGACGAGACTGTCTGGAGGACAGCGCTGGAGTGAGAAAGCCACGCTGAGATCGCGACCTTTAAGCTGTGTGAGAAGAAACAAAGCGCCTTGACAAAGGAATTAGCATAGAATTTAGCATTGAAATAGCTGAGTGATTAGCTTGTGACTGGTCACAGAAAAGGCTATGTTAAAGTTAAAGCATACACATCTGCAAAGGCACCCCTTGACAAAGGAATTAGCATAGAATTTAGCATTGAAATAGCTAAGTTAAAGTATACACATCCGCAGAGGCACTCCTTGACATTCTACATGACTTTACCGAAATAACCAAAGAAGATGAATCCTTGCAGTCACGAAAGCTTTAAATCGAAATCTAATTTATATTCTTAGCTCTTTCGGTAAAGTCACGTTGAAGGGAAACAATAAAATAATAAAATATACGTTTTTTTCACATCTGATGACGACCGTTTGTGTTATGGTCGAAACGTCGTGAGAATTTGTATTGTTTTATATATTTTATTATTTTATTGTTTCCCTTCAACGTGACTTTACCGAAAGAGCTAAGAATATGAATGACTGCAGTCACGAAAGCTTTAAATAAAAATGTAATCTAATTTAGTTTTAGTATGGGTCTCGACGGGTATGGGTCTCTGTGGTTCTATTAAGAATCTCTGGGTCTCTGTGGTTCTATGAAGAATCTCTGGGTCTCTGTGGTTCTATTAAGAATCTCTGGGTCTCTGTGGTTCTATGAAGAATCTCTGGGTCTCTGTGGTTCTATGAAGAATCTCTGGGTCTCTGTGGTTCTATGAAGAATCTCTGGGTCTCTGTGGTTCTATGAAGAATCTCTGGGTCTCTGTGGTTCTATGAAGAATCTCTGGGTCTCTGTGGTTCTATTAAGAATCTCTGGGTCTCTGTGGTTCTATGAAGAATCTCTGGGTCTCTGTGGTTCTATGAAGAATCTCTGGGTCTCTGTGGTTCTATGAAGAATCTCTGGGTCTCTGTGGTTCTATGAAGAATCTCTGGGTCTCTGTGGTTCTATTAAGAATCTCTGGGTCTCTGTGGTTCTATGAAGAATCTCTGGGTCTCTGTGGTTCTATTAAGAATCTCTGGGTCTCTGTGGTTCTATGAAGAATCTCTGGGTCTCTGTGGTTCTATTAAGAATCTCTGGGTCTCTGTGGTTCTATGAAGAATCTCTGGGTCTCTGTGGTTCTATGAAGAATCTCTGGGTCTCTGTGGTTCTATTAAGAATCTCTGGGTCTCTGTGGTTCTATGAAGAATCTCTGGGTCTCTGTGGTTCTATTAAGAATCTCTGGGTCTCTGTGGTTCTATTAAGAATCTCTGGGTCTCTGTGGTTCTATTAAGAATCTCTGGGTCTCTGTGGTTCTATTAAGAATCTCTGGGTCTCTGTGGTTCTATGAAGAATCTCTGGGTCTCTGTGGTTCTATGAAGAATCTCTGGGTCTCTGTGGTTCTATTAAGAATCTCTGGGTCTCTGTGGTTCTATGAAGAATCTCTGGGTCTCTGTGGTTCTATGAAGAATCTCTGGGTCTCTGTGGTTCTATGAAGAATCTCTGGGTCTCTGTGGTTCTATGAAGAATCTCTGGGTCTCTGTGGTTCTATTAAGAATCTCTGGGTCTCTGTGGTTCTATGAAGAATCTCTGGGTCTCTGTGGTTCTATTAAGAATCTCTGGGTCTCTGTGGTTCTATGAAGAATCTCTGGGTCTCTGTGGTTCTATTAAGAATCTCTGGGTCTCTGTGGTTCTATGAAGAATCTCTGGGTCTCTGTGGTTCTATGAAGAATCTCTGGGTCTCTGTGGTTCTATTAAGAATCTCTGGGTCTCTGTGGTTCTATGAAGAATCTCTGGGTCTCTGTGGTTCTATTAAGAATCTCTGGGTCTCTGTGGTTCTATTAAGAATCTCTGGGTCTCTGTGGTTCTATTAAGAATCTCTGGGTCTCTGTGGTTCTATTAAGAATCTCTGGGTCTCTGTGGTTCTATTAAGAATCTCTGGGTCTCTGTGGTTCTATGAAGAATCTCTGGGTCTCTGTGGTTCTATTAAGAATCTCTGGGTCTCTGTGGTTCTATGAAGAATCTCTGGGTCTCTGTGGTTCTATGAATAATCTCTGGGTCTCTGTCGGTCTCCATGAGTTGTGGCTCTGTGGATCTCTTATGAGTCTGTAGAATACATCAACGTGCTATTTAAGAGTATTTGTTGACCTATCATTTGTGGCAGCCAGGTCACTTATATCGAATAAGTAATATATTTTTTTAAAACAGTTTTTTTAAAACACGCTTTAATGAAATGTACCGTACTAGCAATGGAAGAACTCCACCACGACTCCAAGAAGTGGCCCCGAAGCTTGCCACAACGCAAGGGGACCGTGGTAAATTACAGCCAACGTCAGTTTACCGTAGACAATGAGACCCAAGCCGAAACATGACATCTAAAAATAATGTTTAAATATATATGTTTTATTTTTAATGGTAGAATATATTATTGTCATCAGTATGACATAAGTATACCAAGTTTTGTAGTCGATACCACAATGGGAAGTGGGTTACAATTGAGTTACAAGATTTGAGGATACAACGACAATAGACAGAGTGAGTTAAAAGACAGTGTGTTAAACAAATTTGCTTTACAGCTCAGTGGGCCTTACCCGGTCAAATAAAACTAGTGAAATAAAACACATTCTCCTGCGGAGGGAGGGAGCTGGTAGGAACGTTGGGTTGCTCGGTCAATGGCCAGGGTCAACAAGGGCGGCACCACGTGGTGTATTCCGCACAATATGCCCGACTGTGAGGGCGGGCACAAGCCTGGCGTGAGTAGGTTAAACGTTGAGTTTTATAAGGGCACCACGGGGTGACCAGCCCCTCCCAACCCAGCCCCTCCCCACCCAGCCCCTCCCCACCCAGCCCCTCTCCGCCCACCCTCCCCGCCCCACCCACCCCACCCAGCCCCTCCCCACCCTGCCCCTCCCCACCCAGCCCCACCCCTCCTACTCCCCACCCAGCCCCTCCCCACCCAGCCCCTCCCCACCCAGCCCCTCCCCACCCAGCCCCTCCCCACCCAGCCCCACCCCTCCCCACCCAGCCCCACCCCTCCCATTTTTGGATGCACGACGGAAGGACGCACGGACACAATAATCCCCTGTGGGCTGGTGGTGTAGTAACCAGGAGGCTCCTACACCAGTACAATAGTTGAGCGTCTAGCGTCAGGATAGAGAGAGCGAGTGACATGACAGGGGTTCTGACCTGCACAGCTGTTGGGCTATGATGGCAGATTCGTACACCACGCTCCAATATTCGTAGTGTCGAACCCGGACTGTCAAAGACAAAGACCCCCCCCCCCGGTTATCGCCTTACAACACGAGTGTTGGGGCAAGTGCTGTTAGCGAGCCATCATCATCATCACCACCACCACCACGATGCACGGGCAGATAACAGCCCTGTAGGTTTCGATTTAAAGCTTTCGTGACTGCAAGGATTCATCTTCTTTGGTTCTTTCGGTAAAGTCACCACCACGTAGAATGAGAATAAAACAATAAATTAATAAAATAAAATAACACAATAAAATTCTCACGACGTTTCGGCCACAACACAAGTGGCCTAAAATAACACAATAAAATAACACAATAAAATTCTCACGACGTTTCGGCCACAACACAAATGGCCTAAAATAACACAATAAAATAACACAATAAAATTCTCACGACGTTTCGGCCACAACACACAAGGCCACTTGTGTTGTGGCCGAAACGTCGTGAGAATTTTATTGTTTTATTTTATTTTATTCATTTTTTTTAATTCCCATTCTACGTGACTTTACCGAAAGAACCAAAGAAGATGAGCCCTGCAGGTGTCTACTGCACGTTTCACTTTTCATTGATTTGGTATAGCCCCGTGAGCCATTCTCGGCTCTTGAAATCGGGTGCAACCACAAAACAAACCAAAAAAAACCTAAAACATGAACAAGAAAAACATCTTAAAGTGACTATGTGTGACTGTGCAAAACAGAAAATCCGGGAAAAAAACAGCAAAATATTCCAGAAAAAGCGTCGTACACCAACGCTGCGTGCAAAAAATCCCAGTGGGATGCAAGTCAAACAACAACCACAACAACCACAAGACAACTAAGATTAAGGCCATCAGTCTAACTCCGTACTACAACAAAACAAACCATGGCCAAACCAAAACACTTGGCATTCGTTGTTTTCACGTAGTGCCAATATGGCTCAAGTAGTGCACATAATAGTAGTGTTTAGTAGTTTGTATGCTAGTGTGTAGTGTATAGAATAACAGTGTAGTGTATAGTGCAGTGTATAGTAGTGTGTATAGTGTAGTAAGTGTATAATGTAGTAAGTGTAATAGTGTAGTGTATAGTGTAACAGTGCAGTGTATAGTGTAGTGTGTAACAGTGTATGTAGTTAGTGTATAGTAGTGTGTATAGTGTATTGTGTAAGTTTAGTGTAAGTGTAGTATATAGTGTAGTGTATAGTGTAGTAATTGTAACAGTGTAGTGTATAGTGTAGTGTATAGTGTAGTGTATAGTAGTGTATAGTGTAGTAATTGTAACAGTGTAGTGTATAGTGTAGTAAGTGTAACAGTGTAGTGTATAGTGTAGTGTATAGTAGTGTATAGTGTAGTAATTGTAACAGTGTAGTGTATAGTGTAGTAGTGTACCAGTGTAGTGTATAGTGTAGTGTATAGTAGTGTATAGTAGTGTGTATAGTGTAGTAAGTGTAATAGTGTAGTGTATAGTGTAGTGTGTAACAGTGTATGTAGTTAGTGTATAGTAGTGTGTATAGTGTAGTAATTGTAACAGTGTAGTGTATAGTGTAGTAATTGTAACAGTGTAGTGTATAGTAGTGTATAGTGTAGTGTATAGTAGTGTATAGTGTAGTAATTGTAACAGTGTAGTGTATAGTGTATGGTAGTGTATAGTGTAGAGTGTATGGTAGTGTATAATGTAGTGTATAGTGTATGGTAGTGTATAGTGTAGTGTATAGTGTAGTGTATAGTGTAGTAATTGTAACAGTGTAGTGTATAGTGTATGGTAGTGTAGTGTATAGTGTATGGTAGTGTATAGTGTAGTGTATAGTGTAGTGTATAGTGTAGTAATTGTAACAGTGTAGTTTATAGTGTATGGTAGTGTAGTGTATAGTGTATGGTAGTGTATAGTGTAGTGTATAGTGTAGTGTATAGTGTAGTGTGTAGTGTAGAGTAGTGTGTATAGTGTAGTAATTGTACCAGTGTAGTGTATAGTGTATGGTAGTGTATAGTGTAGTGTATGGTAGTGTATAGTGTAGTGTATAGTGTAGTGTATAGTGTAGTGTATAGTAGTGTGTATAGTGTAGTAATTGTAACAGTGTAGTGTATAGTAGTGTGTATAGTATATAGTGTAGTGTATAGTGTATAGTAGTGTGTATAGTATATAGTGTAGTGTATAGTAGTGTGTATAGTGAGTAATTGTAATCCATGGGCAGACAGCCCGTCGGTGTACCACTACACAACCTTCCCCTTCTCGGTCTTGTAGTGGCCCAATATGCCACTTCTCTCTCTATCTCTCTGGCACCAATTTCTCGTGATTGCGATGTCGTTGTCATCGTCGTGAAGCCAATGTCCGTGAAGTCTTCCTCTATTATCTCCGATTCATCAGGCTGGCTGGGCGCAAGTCGCACGTCCCTTCATTCATTTTCGCGACCGGCGGACGGGCGCGCCCCATCCCGGCAGCGCGGCTAGGAAAAGCGTAAAAAGCCTAGGGGGGGGGGTGGTGTGGTAGGCCTCGCGCGCGTTACAAAACAGGGCGAAGGAGCCGCGGTGTGTCGTTACCGTTCTTGGTCAAGTCCTTTAGGAACTGCGCGTCCACGTAGTTGTCGGGGTAGTCTTGCTTCTCGTACAACACCTTTCGCCACGGCTTCTTAGCCTCCGTCGTTGTCTTTCGTGCCTGCGTGCTCACGTCGGTTGCCATTGCAAAGTGCGCCCGGTGAATACGCGGCGACCATCTTGCATAGGGGTAAGTGGTGAAAGGGACGCGGCGTCCATCTTACTCGGGGGGAGTGAAGGGAACGCGGCGTCCATCTTACTCGGGGGGAAGTGAAGGGGACGCGGCGTCCATCTTACTGGGGGAAGTGAAGGGGACGCGGCGTCCATCTTACTCGGGGGGGGGGGAAGTGAAGGGAACGTGGCGTCCATCTTACTGGGGGAAGTGAAGAGTACGCGGCGTCCATCTTTCTCGGGGGGAAGTGAAGGGGACGCGGTGTCCATCTTACTCGGGGGGAAGTGAAGGGGACGCGGCGTCCATCTTACTCGGGGGGAAGTGAAGGGGACGCGGCGTCCATCTTACTCGGGGGGAAGTGAAGGGGACGCGGTTTCCATCTTAC
Organism: Petromyzon marinus; assembly: GCF_048934315.1. Lineage (NCBI taxonomy): Eukaryota > Metazoa > Chordata > Hyperoartia > Petromyzontiformes > Petromyzontidae > Petromyzon > Petromyzon marinus. The sequence goes on along the minus strand of NC_133740.1, from coordinate 8,703,613 downwards.
TCGGGGAGAAGTGAAGGGAACGTGGCGTCCATCTTACTCGGGGGGGAAGTAAAGGGGACGCGGCGTCCATCTTACTCGGGGGGGCAGAGAAGGGGACGCGGTGTCCATCTTACTCGGGGGGAAGTGAAGGGGACGTGGCGTCCATCTTACTCGGGGGGAAGTGAAGGAGACGCGGCGTCCATCTTACTCGGGGGGCAGAGAAGGGGACGCGGCGTCCATCTTACTCGGGGGGAAGTGAAGGGGGACACGTCCTCCATCTTACTCAGGGGTGGGGGGGGGACGCGGCGTCTATCTTACTAAGGGGGGAGGAGACGCGGCGCCAATCTTACTCAGGGGGGGGGGAAGGGATGCGACGCCCCATCTTACTCCGGAGGCGAGTGACATAGTCACTTTAAGACGTTTTCTTGTTCGTGTTTTTTGTGTGTTGTGGTTGCACCCGATTCAAGAGTCGAATGGCTCACAGGGCTATACCAAAATAAATAAACTGAAACTGAAATCATCTTACTCAGGGGGAGGGGACACCGCCCATCTTACTCAGGGAGAGGGGAACCCCTCCCTCCCTACTCTCCCTCTCTCCCTCCCTACTCTCCCTCTCTCCCTCCCTACTCTCCCTCTCTCCCTCCCTCTCTCCCTCTCTCCCTCCCTCTCTCCCTCTCTCCCTCCCTACTCTCCCTCTCTCCCTCCCTACTCTCCCTCTCTCCCTCCCTCTCTCCCTCTCTCCCTCCCTACTCTCCCTCTCTCCCTCTCTCCCTCCCTACTCTCCCTCTCTCCCTCCCTACTCTCCCTCTCTCCCTCCCTACTCTCCCTCTCTCCCTCCCTACTCTCCCTCTCTCCCTCTCTCCCTCCCTACTCTCCCTCTCTCCCTCCCTACTCTCCCTCTCTCCCTCTCTCCCTACTCTCTCCTCTCCCTACTCTCCCTACTCTCCCCTCTCCCTACTCTCCCTCCCTACTCTCCCTCTCTCCCTCCCTACTCTCCCTCTCTCCCTCTCTCCCTACTCTCCCTCTCTCCCTCCCTACTCTCCCTCTCTCCCTCCCTACTCTCCCTCTCTCCCTCCCTACTCTCCCTCTCTCCCTCCCTACTCTCCCTCTCTCCCTCCCTACTCTCCCTCTCTCCCTCCCTACTCTCCCTCTCTCCCTCCCTACTCTCCCTCTCTCCCATTGGTAGCGCCCTGAGACTGTGCAGCGCAGCGCTTCACCGCTTCCACCACCGCTCACCGACGTCCCCCCCACAGTCACGTGGTGTGCTTGAACAACCAATCGGCGGGCTAGTTTTTTTGGCGGGTAACTCGGGGTCTGAACCGGAACCGGAACCGGATTCATTCGCCCCGCCCCCCCCCCACCACCCTAGGCACCACCCCCCTCCCCTCCACCAATTCTCCTCACGGTGCAGCGTCGACTTCGTAGGCCGAGTGAGTTTGTTTTCTGTCGTCGTTATAGTACGAGTCGCATCGAGTAAAACGTCGTTTACTCGTTTATCCCCGGTGACATCGACCGGTGGTGCTTATTTATTCCCAGCTTTAATTAAGAGAGGGGTTTGTTTTTTTTGTAATTGTCAACTTCTCGGGCCTAGTCTTGCAGGCCTCGCGTAGGATTCTCAGGCTTCAATCGCAACGGAGTTCACCCCCCCTCCCCCCTTTGCCCCCCACCCCCCTTACGGCTCGTAGCCAAAGGCGCAGCCCCTGCAAGTGCCTCCACTCGAGGCAGCGAGCGACGAGACACACAGCGAGTCAACCCACACGGGTTGACTCCGGTTTTTTTGTACAGGGGGAAATGGAGCTGTCAGGTCTGTGCGGCGTGTACAGCCGTTTCAGTACGGGCAATAACAACAACAACATTATTGTCTTGTAGTGAGACACTGGGTGGTGAGACACTGGGTGGTGAGACACTGGGTGGTGAGACACTGGGAGTGAAACACTGGGTAGTGAGACACTGGTGGTGAGGCACTGGTGGTTAGACACTGGGTGGTGATACACTGGGTGGTGAGACACTGGTGGTGAGACACTGGGTAGTGAGACTCTGGGTAGTGAGACACTGGGTGGTGAGACACTGGGTGGTGAGACACTGGGTGGTGAGACACTGGTAGTGAGACACTGGGTGGTGAGACACTGGGAGGTGAGACACTGGGTGGTGAGGCACTGGGTGGTGAAACACTGGTAGTGAGACACTGGTGGTGAGACACTGGGTAGTGAGGCACTCGGTGGTGAGGCACTCGGTGGTGAGGCACTCGGTGGTGAGGCACTGGTAGTGAGACACTGGGTGGTGAGACACTGGTTGGTGAGACACTGGGTGGTGAGACACTGGTGGTGAGACACTGGGTAGTGAGACACTGGGTGGTGAGACACTGGGTGGTGAGACACTGGGTAGTGAGACACTGGGTAGTGAGGTACTGGTAGTGAGACACTGGGTAGTGAGACACTGGTGGTGAGACACTGGGTAGTGAGACACTGGGTGGTGAGACACTGGGTGATGAGACACTGGTGGTGAGACACTGGGTAGTGAGACACTGGGTGGTGAGACACTGGGTGGTGAGGCACTCGGTGGTGAGGCACTGGTAGTGAGACACTGGGTAGTGAGACACTGTGTAGGGAGACACTGCTAGTGAGACACTGGGTAGTGAGACACTGGTGGTGAGACACTGGGTGGTGAGGCACTGGTAGTGAGACACTGGGTAGTGAGACACTGGGGAGTGAGACACTGGGTGGTGAGACACTGGTGGTGAGACACTGGGTGGTGAGACACTGAGGAGTGAGACACTGCTAGTGAGACACTGTGTAGGGAGACACTGCTAGTGAGACACTGGGGAGTGAGACACTGGGTAGTGAGACACTGGGTAGTGAGACACTGGTACAGAGACACTGGTGGTGAGACACTGGGTAGTGAGACACTGGGTGGTGAGACACTGGGTGGTGAGACACTGGGTAGTGAGACACTGGGTAGTGAGACACTGGGTAGTGAGACACTGGCAGTGAGACACTGGGTGGTGAGACACTGCTAGTGAGACACTGTGTAGGGAGACACTGCTAGTGAGACACTGGGGAGTGAGACACTGGGTAGTGAGACACTGGGTAGCGAGACACTGGGTAGCGAGACACTGGGTAGCGAGACACTGGGTGGTGAGACACTGGTACAGAGACACTGGGTAGTGAGACACTGGATGGTGAGACACTGGGTGGTGAGACACTGGGTGGTGAGACACTGGGTGGTGAGACACTGGGTGGTGAGACACTGGTACAGAGACACTGGGTGGTGAGACACTGGGTGGTGAGACACTGGGTGGTGAGACACTGGGTGGTGAGACACTGGGTGGTGAGACACTGGGTGGTGAGACACTGGGGAGAGAGACACTGGGTGGTGAGACACTGGGGAGAGAGACACTGGGGAGAGAGACACTGGGTGGTGAGACACTGGGTAGTGAGACACTGGGTAGTGAGACACTGGTACAGAGACACTGGTGGTGAGACACTGGGTAGTGAGACACTGGGTGATGAGACACTGGGTGGTGAGACACTGGGTAGTGAGACACTGGCAGTGAGACACTGGGTAGTAAGACACTGGGTGGTGAGACACTGCTAGTGAGACACTGTGTAGGGAGACACTGCTAGTGAGACACTGGGGAGTGAGACACTGGGTAGTGAGACACTGGGTAGTGAGACACTGGTGGTGAGACACTGGGTAGTGAGACACTGGGTAGTGAGACACTGGTGCAGAGACACTGGTACAGAGACACTGGGTAGTGAGACACTGGTACAGAGAGACTGGTGGTAAGACACTGGGTAGTGAGACACTGGGTAGTGAGACACTGGGTAGTGAAACACTGGTACAGAGACACTGGTACAGAGACACTGGGTAGTGAGACACTGGGTAGTGAGACACTGGTGGTGAGCCACTGGGTAGTGAGACACTGGGTAGTGAGACACTGGGTAGTGAGACACTGGTACAGAGACACTGGTGGTGAGACACTGGGTAGTGAGACACTGGGTGGTGAGACACTGGGTGGTGAGACACTGGGTGGTGAGACACTGGCAGTGAGACACTGGGTAGTGAGACACTGGGTGGTGAGACACTGGGTAGTGAGACACTGGCAGAGACACTGGGTAGTGAGACACTGGGTGGTGAGACACTGGGTAGTGAGACACTGGCAGTGAGACACTGGGTAGTGAGACACTGGGTGGTGAGACACTGCTAGTGAGACACTGTGTAGGGAGACACTGCTAGTGAGACACTGGGTAGTGAGACACTGGGTAGTGAGACACTGGCAGTGAGACACTGTGTAGGGAGACACTGCTAGTGAGACACTGGGGAGTGAGACACTGGGTAGTGAGACACTGGGTAGTGAGACACTGGGTAGTGAGACACTGGTGGTGAGACACTGGGTAGTGAGACACTGGGTAGTGAAACACTGGTACAGAGACACTGGTACAGAGACACTGGTACAGAGACACTGGGTAGTGAGACACTGGGTAGTGAGACACTGGTACAGAGACACTGGTACAGAGACACTGGTACAGAGACACTGGGTGGTGAGACACTGGGTAGTGAGACACTGGTGCAGAGACACTGGGTAGTGAGACACTGGTGCAGAGACACTGGGTGGTGAGACACTGGTAGGTGAGACACTGGTACAGAGACACTGGTGGTGAAACACTGGGTGGCGAGATACTGGGTAGTGAGACGCTGGGTGGTGAGACACTGCTAGTGAGGCACTGTGTAGGGAGACACTGCTAGTGAGACACTGCTAGTGAGACACTGGGGAGTGAGACACTGGGTAGTGAGACACTGAGTAGTGAAACACTGGTACAGAGACACTGGGTAGTGAGACACTGGGTAGTGAGACACTGGGTAGTGAGACACTGGGTAGTGAGACACTGATGGTGAGACACTGGTGGTGAGACACAGGTACAGAGACACTGGTACAGAGACACTGGGTGGTGAGACACTGGTACAGAGACACTGGGTAGTGAGACACTGGTACAGAGACACTGGTGGTGATACACTGGGTAGTGAGACACTGGGTAGTGAGACACTGGGTAGTGCATACCTGTCAACCCATACGGTGCACGTATTCTTCCTAGGATGAACGTTGAGATTTTTAAGGGCACGGGGGTGAACAAAATAACGTCTGAATTGTTCTGTAATAAGTTGGGCACTGATGCGGGGTTGACAGGTTTTGTACGACAGTGTAATTGGCCTACTCTTTCGCTTCTTGCGATGCGAGCACACGGCCTGACTCCAGCGTGTTTGTACCCATCCGCATTCGGGGTTCGGCATGAACATTCCTTAAAAACTCGCAGAGCCAGACTAAGGCAAACTTTTACGAGTCGCCTGCACTGAGGAAAGGGCCCATTGGCCGAAACGTCGCCTCTTTTTATGTTCCCCTCGGAACAACAACAACAACAACACTAAGTGGCGGCGACGTCCCCACGGCGCTTGTGCCAGGCTGGGTGCACTCTGAGGCCATCGCGTGAAGCGTCCGACGGCTCCGCTGCTTGCCACGAGGTCACCGAACAGTCCCAGCCAGGTGCCCATGGGTTTGGCCGACTGCGGTGTGAATGCCAGGTCGTGCCGCGCTAACTGAGCCACCACCCCCCTGGGCTCTTACAACTTTTTACGAGTTATAATAATAATAGGGGTTTTTCCCCTTTTTTCTGGCAACAAACTTGAAACCTTTTTTTTACAAGGATTCATGTTTACTGCATTAACCGCAATGCCTGCAGTCAAAATGCAAACAAAAAACACACTATGATAATATATGATGCATTGTCCTTGAAACTGATTGGTCCACACCAAGGGACGGCTTTCTTTTGAGCCTCGACCCAATTGGTGCTCGACCAGATGACGCCAAAAGGCCAAAAGGCGTCATCTGAATCCTTGTAAAAAGGTTTCAGTTTTGTTGCCAGAAAAAAAGGGGAAAAACCCCTATTATTACATTTTGGTACTGGCAAAGGAGGTCTAATGATCTTGACGAGTTGTTTGGTTTAATGAATAACATCATCATTGTGGCATTGACAGCATAGCAGTCTCGGCACCAGACTCCAGGTAGTCCCCGACTTAGGGTGGGGATGCGTTTCGACGAGCACCATCGTCGTAAGTCGAAGATGGCCTTGGCCTACCCAGGAGTCTTAAAGAATGGTGATAATTGAGCAAAAACAGAGCAATTAACAGTACCGTGCTGTATAATACTGGTAGGAACGAAGTTGTAAACTGAGTGTACGAGCCTGCAATGATTAATGTGTCCGTCCGTCCGTCCCCTTTTAATACTTTAACGAAGTGAAATCTCGTGCTGTTGGGGTGTAAAAATAAAATTGGGCAAAATTCCAATGTTCCTACCAGCCCACCCTGCAGGGACCTGTACTATATACTGTGTGTATTAATTACAATACTGTATTGCACGGTAAAATTTAAAGAAAAAAACCAAGGTGAATTCTTAGCCTACCTATATGAACTGCAATTTTATAGAAAGTTTTTTTCAGGAAACAATCCTATCTGCTATAAAAAAACTTTCAACATGCATTGAACGTATGTATCGCATCGTGGTTACCCTCAAATGAAATCGCTAAAGCTACGTATCATACACGCATTGAACGTATCGTAACGTGTCATATTCTACTGTACTCACCAAGATTCTGTCCGTCGTCTGCATACTTGAACGATGTTAAGGTTGTTGATGACCACATTAACTTAGTTTGATGGCGATGATCAAGTTACAGTATCGGACCTCGTAGCACGCTGCTGCGTTTGCCTGCCGCGCGAATTTAATATTTTTTTTACAATTTTGTCATATCGCTATCGTAAGGTCGAAATATCGTAAGTCGGACCATCGTAAGTCAGGGACTAGCTGTATTTGGATGATTTTGCTTGCGATAAATGTCCAAATGATGAAGCCACTTTGTGGTGGGGCAGGTCGCTTTTGAAAAATCAGTGAATACCTCGGTGTCCTTTAACTCGTAGTATGGAGACGGTTTAGTGTTGTATTCGTGTGTGTTTGGGCGATTTGTTTACGTTGTAATTTGAACGCCTATCGTGTTTTGTATTGTTGTTACGTTCTTAACCCCTTGCCCCTACTGAACATTTGTGAAAAAGAGCTTTATAGCTCATCGGATTCCTCCAGTATAAATAAATATTCTGATTCTGGAAACAGCGGCAGCAATGTCATCATCGTGAGCTAACGGTGGTATCATAATCGTAGCAATATGAACAGCAAGTGTCATCGTCAGAGCAACAGTACTGTCATTGCTATCGGAGTCACAGCAGCAGCAGCAGTATCATCATAGCAAGAGCAGCAGCAAGTGTCATCGTCATAGCAACAGTACCGACGTTATAGCGGTCGGTATCGTAGCAGGAGCAGCAGCGGCGTCATCGTCATAGCAACGGCGGTACCATCTCTATAGCAGTCGCACCAGCAGCAGTATCATCGTTTCAACAGCATCGGCGGTGTCACTATAATCGGCAGGATGTCGAGGGAGGAGGGAGCGAGGTCGGGTCGCGCGCACCACAGCGCCGCAGAACGCACGCACGAGCGTCTGGCACGAGCCCCCGATGCCATCAAAGCGGCCATCGAGGCGGGCAACATCAACATCTCCAGCGGTAACATCGGCAACATCGGCAACATCGTCGTCGTCGTCGTCGTGATCACTATCACGATCGTCGCTATCACACCGTCACTATCGCCCGCAAACGTCAGCATCCCCAGCGGGAACATCGCCAGCATTGCATGGCCAACACCATCGTCGTCACTGTCGCCAACATCACTAATATTCATCAATATCACTGATATTCATCAATATCGCTATCATCATCATCAGCAGCAGCAGCAGCAGCGGCATCAGCAACATCACGATGACCCGCAGCATCAACATCTGCGGTGTTAAACATTACCCTTGTCCACCATCACTATCACCAGCATCATCTTTGGGTCTCTGTGTGAGTCATTGGGTCTCTATGTGAGTCTCTGGGTGTCTATGCGAGTCACTGATGACCGTGCCGAGACCATTGACTCACTGCACAAGAGACCCCCGGCCCCACCTCTGTTATCATTGCTGTGGCTGGGGGCGGCTGCTGAAACCCGGGCTGGAATCCCAGGGCTCTCGGCAACGGATCCGGCTCCGTGCCTCTGACCTCGTGAGCCACGGACTCAGGGGTGGGCCCCACCAATCCCCTAACCCAGACATGGGCAGAGCACGGCCCCCGGGCCGTATACGGCCCGTTGGACTTTTTAATCCGGCCCGCCGAACTTGTCCAAATATTAATATTATTATTATTGAATTAAATTTTACCTTTCTCCTGTAATGCCCCCCATTTCTCCATTAGATGACGCACTTTGACCGGGAGTTACGACATGGTTTCTGTATTGTTCAAGTTCGTGCAAATCGTCAAATTGCCTTGCAAATAAACGCTTTGCTAACTGTTAAAGGCCAAATCCTTTAATGTAATGATTTTTAACACGTCATTTACATTAGTTCACACAAACGCTCCATCCATCTGTTCCTGGCCCGGCCTCTCTGTCAAATTTTAGTACCCATTGTGGCCCGCGAGTCAAAAAATGTGCCCACCCCTGCCCCAATCCCTACCCGCTCGGGTTTCCACCACCACCACCACCACAACCACCACCACAACCACCTCCTCCGCGTGCCGTGACCCAGGGGAGTCGATGCCGGTGGAGGCCGGCGGCGGTCCCGGCGGCGTGACGTCGCGCCAGGCCGAGATGCTGGCGGAGTTTGAGCGGCGCAAGCGCGCGCGGCTCATCAACGTGTCCACCGACGACGCCGAGGTGAAGGCGGCGCTGCGCAAGCTGACGGAGCCCGCCTCGCTCTTTGGGGAGGGGCCCGCCGAGCGCAGAGAGAGGTGCGGGAAGGGGAGGGGTGGGTGGGGGAGCACCAGCGGCTCTGTCGCTCCATACAACGCATGCAACGCACGAGCAGTCCACGGTGCACTGCACTGCGAGTGTATGTATGCACGCCGCACTGCGCCACTACCGCGGTAGAGATTCACATGCACCGCACTACCTTATGCACTGCAGCGCTGCCAGCGTTGCTGCACAAGTGTTTACACTGCGCTAGCAGTGTAGGCTCGCTGCGCTGCAGCTTGTGCTGTTGATGATGGCGATGAGATTGATGCCGTTGATGGCGACGAAGCCGCTGTTGAGGACGATGGCTGTGACGATGATGATGATGGTGGTGGTGGTGGCGGCGGCGATTGCGGTGGCGATGGTGGTAGTTTTGTGGGGTGTGGTGGTGCAGCGGTTAGCGCGCCGCGCTACGAACCCGGCGACCGGAGTTCGATGCCCGCTCACTGCCAACACCCAGTGGCGATGATCTGAACCGGTCCTGGGGCTCCCCTAGGTCGACTCAGCCTCAAATGAGTTAACTGGTACGGTGTGTAAACATTGCTACTCGGGAGACAAAGGCGGCCGGGCGTGTGGTGCTGGCCACCCACCCCCTCGTGTGCCGTGCCAGCCCTCATAGGTGCTGCTACCTACTCGCGAACAGCACTTGCCCCAACAGTCTGTTAAGGCTACAGGGGGGACCTTTGTCTTTGAGCGTAGGCTGCGGAACATCCTGTCTGTCGTCGGTCAAGATGCTCTCAAGAAATCGAAACGAGAGGAGGAGGAGAGAGCTCAGAAGAAGAAACAGGAGGTAGAGATGTCTTCTCACCTCACTCGCCACTCACCACTCACCACACTCGCCACTCACCACACTCGCCACTCACCTCACTCACCACTCACCTCACTCACCACTCACCACACTCGCCACTCACCTCACTCGCCACTCACCTCACTCGCCACTCACCTCGCCACTCACCTCACTCGCCACTCACCTCACTCGCCACTCACCTCACTATACACTACACTACTATTCACTACACTACGATACACTACACTACTATACACTAGACCACTATAAACTACACTACTATACACTACACTACTATACACTACACTACTATACACTACACTACTATACACTACACTATGATACACTACACTACTATACACTACACTACTATACACTACACTACGATACACTACACTACTATACACTACACTACTATACAATACACTACTATACACTACACTACTGTACACAACACTACGATACACTACTACACACTACACTACTACACACTACACTACTACACACTACACTACTACACACTACACTACCACACACTACACTACCATACACTACACCACTATACACTGAACTACTATACACTACACTACTATACACTACACTACTATACACTACTACACACTACACTACTATACACTACACTACTATACACTACTCTATACACTACTCTATACACTACACTATACACTACACTACTATACATTACACTACTATACACTACACTACTATACACTACACTACTATACACTACACTACTACACACTACACTACTATACACTACACTACTATACACTACTCTATACACTACTCTATACACTACACTATACACTACACTACTATACACTACACTACTATACACTGTACTACTATACACTTTACTACTATACACTACACTACTATACACTACACTACTATTATACATTACACTATAAACTACACTACACTACTATTATACATTACACTATAAACTACACTGCTACACACTACACTACTATACACTACACTATACACTACACTACTACACACTACACTACTACACACTACACTACTACACACTACACTACTACACACTACACTACTATACACTACACTACTATACACTACGCAACTATACACTGCACTACTATACACCACACTACTATACACTACACTACTACACACTACACTACTACACACTACACTACTATACACTACACTACTATACACTATACACTACACTACTACACACTACACTACTACACACTACACTACTACACACTACACTACTACACACTACACTACTACACACTACCACACACTACACTACCATACACACACCACTATACACTACACTACTATACACTACACTACTATACACTACACTACTATACACTTCACTACTATACACCACACTACTATACACTACACTACTATACACTACACTACTACACACTACACTACTACACACTACACTACTACACACTACACTACTATACACTACACTACTATACACCACACTTACTACACTACTATACACTACACTACTACACACTACACTACTACACACTACACTACTATACACTACACTACTACACACTACACTACTATAGACTACTATACACCACACTACTACACTACTATACACTACTATACACTACACTACTATACACTACACTACTACACACTACACTACTACACACTACACTACTACACACTACACTACTACACACTGCACTACTACACACTACTCTACTATACACTACACTACTATACACTACACTATACACTACTACACACTACACTACTACACACTACACTACTACACACTGCACTACTATACACTACACTACTACACACTACACTACTATACACTACACTACTATACACTACGCTACACTCACCACACCAAACTCACCCATCTGCTCCCCACTGCTCCTTGCCCCACAGCTGCAGGAGACTTGGTACCACGAGGGGCCCGAGACTCTCAAGGAGGCCCGCATCTGGCTCGCCAAATACTCGTTACCACGGTAACCACCCTGCTTTAACCAACCCATTACCATGGCAACCACCCTCGCTAACTCCTCATTACGACGGGAGCCGCCCCTCCGGCAAATATTCATTACCATGGTAACCCAGCTAGCCAACCACTGATTACCATGGTAACCACACTCGCTAACTGCTCATCACTATGGTAACCGCCCTCCTCACTAAATACACATCACCATCATAGTCCAGTTCACTAACAACTCATTACCATGGTAACCTCACTCGCTAACTGCTCATCACTATGGTAACCGCCCTCCTCGCTAAATGCACATTACCATCATGGTCCAGTTCACTAACTCATTACCATGGTAACCACACTAGCTAGCTGCTCATCGCTATGGTAACCGCCCTCCTCGCCAAATACACATTACCATCATAGTCCAGTTCACTAACAACTCATTACCATGGTAACCACACTCGCTAACTGCTCATCACTATGGTAACCGCCCTCCTCGCTAAATACACATTACCATCATAGTCCAGATCACTAACAACTCATTGCCATGGTAACCACACTAGCTAACTGCTCATCGCTATGGTAACCGCCCTCCTCGCTAAATACACATTACCATCATAGTCCAGTTCACTAACAACTCATTACCATGGTAACCACACTAGCTAACTGCTCATCACTATGGTAACCGCCCTCCTCGCTAAATACAACTCATTACCATGGTAATAGAATTAGTTGTTACCACGGTAACCACCCTCACTAACCTTGGATCACCTAATTCTTCTCGTGAGTTATAATTGGTCATTGGCTCCTCTTCACTCATTTCGATTGGTCAGTTTCTTTCCCATGGCTCGTTCGATTGGCTGAGACACCGGTGTCACCGTCCCTGTTGGTCGACGTCGCAGCGGCTACTTCCGATTGGCCGAGGTCAACGATGTGTTGATAACGCACTCTGATTGGCTGCCATCGTGTTCAATGACACGTTCTCATTGGCCGGTGTTGTCTCGATGACGCTTTCTGATTGGTCGCCCTCCCCCCACCGCCTCGTGTGGTGCGTTGCGATTGGTCGGTTGTGTCTGCTTTGTCAGGGCGATGCAGAGGCTGAAGGAGGCGAGAGCCAATCGGGAGCTGCCGGAGGCGGCGAGGAACGCAAAGAGGCAGGAGCTCCATCGGCAGATACGGGTGAGCGATGATATCAGCTACGGCAACATCATCATTAGCAGCTGATGATGATGTTGGGTTTGATCTTCCGCGGAACTCATCGTCCACCCCCTAAACCACATCACCCACTGCACAAACCATGGCGGTAGATGCGGATAACTGATGATGCACAAATGGAGAATTAAAAACTCTCCAGTAGCAGCGTGAGGACCATACAACGTATAGCGATGCAATGCCCGATCCACGATCACGAAGGAGACATCACGGCGACGATGACGATACGCTACTGCTCCGCTTGCTCCTGCTGACGTGGTTATATCTGGGCTTGACCACCTCTCGAATGTGAAATTGTAGTCGTCGTTGCTCTGCTTCTACGTCAGCCGTACAAAAGAAGAAACGGCATCACTAACAGCAGCATCGGTATCTTCAATATCAAATGCAGCAGCAGCAGCAGCAACATCATCATCACCAGCATCTAGAACAGCGGCAGCAGAAACTCATCATCATCATCACCCTCATCGCCGTGTGTGTGTGTGTGTGGGGGAGCGGTGGCATAGCGGTTAGCGCGCTGCGCTACGAACCCAGCTGAGACCCGAGTTCAACTTCCCCTCGCCTCCACCATCCAACACCGGTAGCACCGAATATGTGAACAGGTCATGGTTCCTCCCATAGGTCGACCCGGCCTTGAATGAATACCCGGTGCGGTTGTGTGGTAAACAACAGCGCCGGGGAGACAAAAGGCTGCCCGGCGCACGTGTGGTACCGGCCACACCACCACCACCACCTCTTTTGCCGTGCCGGCCTTTATAGGCTCTGCTTACTCGCTACCGCCACTTGCCCCAATGGCCTGTTGAAGGCTACACGGTGGGGGTGGAGGATCTTCAGATTTGTCTTTTTTTTTTCTCGCCCACCCTCCCGCTACCCGTCACCCCACAGTCGCTCAGTAACTTCTGCAGTCAGATCGGTGACAGTCGGCCCATCTCCTTCTGCCAGTTCAGCCCCAACTCCAAGATGCTGGCCACGGCCTCCTGGTGAGTCCCAGTGGTTGGGGGTGGGCGGGTGGGTAGGTGGAGAGAGAAGTGTCTGGGTGTTCGCGTGTGTACGTGCGTCTGTATGCACGCAGGTGTACGTCTCTGTACGTGTGTATACGTCTCTGAACGTGTGTGTGTACATGTGTGTGCGCGTGTGTGCGCGTGTGTACGTGTGCCCTGGTGGTCCCCCTTTTTAAGAAGGGGGACCGCACAGACTGTAACAACTACAGGGGCATCTCACTCCTCAGTGTGCCGGGAAAGGTCCTGGCAAGGATTATTCAACATCGCCTTGCCAGGCACGCTGAGGAGAGGCTTGCGGAGCCCCAATGCGGTTTCAGGAAAGGGCGGTCCTGCACAGATGCCATATTTTCTGTCCGTCTGCTACAGCAGAGGTGTAGGGAATTCCAACAAGACCTACTGCTTGACCTGGTCAAGGCCTATGATACCATCAGTAGGCCTGGGCTCTGGGTTGTTCTTCGTGCTTTTGGAGTACCTGACCCTCTGCTCACGATCATTAAGGACCTTCATGATGGTGAGCGGGCCCGGGTAAAACTACGTGGCCGGGAGTCAGAGCCATTCCCTGTACACCTTGGGGTGCGACAGGGATGTCCTCTGGCTCCCACATTATTTAACATCTATTTTGACCACGTAGTTCGTGAAGCCTTCAATAGCTGTACCGGGGGAATCTCCATATGGTACAGATATAATGGGAGGCTGATCGATGCCCGGGTGTGGTCAAGGGATGGGCTCCCTATTGCTCAACCACGTTATGTATGCTGATGATTTGGTAATAGCTGCTCATTCAGAGGAGGAGTTGGAGACGCTGGTGCTGAGACTGGAGTGTGCCACTAAGAGGTGGGGCCTTAGCATCAGCCCCACCAAAACTAAGCACCTGCCTGGGTATTTTGTACCATCGGACACTCCACCCCCACAACTCCCAATCGGTGATGGGGCAGTTGTGGAGAGAGTGGAGAGTTTCCCATACCTGGGCAGTGTGCTTATGACTGGCTCCAGTTTAACAGCAGAGGTCTCACTCCGAATCAGTCGAGCGGCAATATATTTTCATCGGTTGCGTAACGCTGTGTGGAAGCTACCTGGTCTGTCGCTCCACACTAAGCTTCAGGTCTTCTCGGCCACGGTCATTCCCTCTCTTCTCTACGCTTGCGAAACGTGGACCCCCCTAATGGAACATCTTCGCCGGTTAGAAACATTTAGGCTGGCCTGCCTACGATCCATCCTGGGTTTAACCAGACTGGATTGTGTGAGGAGCTCACAAATCCTTGAAAGATCTGGGCAAGGTCCCATCGGTGAGCTCCTCCGGCGGGGAAGGCTGCGATGGCTTGGTCATGTAGCCCGCATGCCCAGCCACCGCATGCCGAAACAGCTTTTGTTCGGCCGGATTGAGGGGGCTAAGCGGGCGCGGCACGGGCTAGAGAAGAGATGGAGTGATGTGGCACAGGAGGACGTGGAGCTGAGTGGACTTGCCGATGACTGGTACCAGCGGTGTCAAGATCGGCCTCTGGAGGAGGCTCGTGAAGGACGCTACTGGGCAGTTGGAGGCAGTCGCCCTCCAACAACAACGGAGGGTGGAGGAGCGACGCTCACAACAACGCAACAACGAGCGGAGCGCCGGGTGGCTAAAGCACAGCAGGTTGCCACAATAGGGGGCACAGGTGGTGCATCAGCCAGTCATCTCAGTCAGTCGACTCGTGGCACCTGGGTCTGCCCCGTGACCTCCTGCCAGCGGGCGTTCGACACTTCACGTGGCCTCAGGATGCACATAGCCTGGCACAAGCGTCGTGGTGACGGCACCGCCACTTAGTGGCGAATGGCAGTTGTTGTTGTTGTTGTACGTGTGTATACGTCTCTGTACGTGTGTATACGTCTCTGTACGTGTGTATACGTCTCTACGTGTGTGTGTGCGCGCTTGTGGACGTCTGTGTACGTGTGTGTGTGTGCGCGTGTGTGTACGTGTGTGCGCGTGTGTACGTGTTTATACGTCTCTGTATGTGTGTATACGTCTCTGTACGTGTGTGTGTGCACGTGTGTGCACGTGTGTGTACGTGTGTGTGCGTGTGTGTGTGTGCGTGTGTGTACGTGTGTGTGTGCGTGTGTACGTGTGTATACGTCTCTGTACGTGTGTATACGTCTCTGTACGTGTGTATACGTCTCTACGTGTGTGTGTGCGCGCTTGTGGACGTCTGTGTGTGTGTGCGCGTGTGTGTACGTGTGTGTGTACGTGTGTGTACGTGTGTGTGCGCGTGTGTACGTGTGTATACGTGTGCACGTGTGTATACATCTCTGTACGTGTGTGTGCGCGTGTGTGTATGTCTCTGTACGTGTGTATACATCTTTGTACGTGTGTATACATCTCTGTACGTGTGTGTGTGCGCGCGCTTGTGGACGTCTGTGTACGTGAGTATGTGCGCGTGTGTGTACGTGTGCACGTGTGTATATGTCTCTGTGCGCGTGTGCACGTGTGTATATGTCTCTGTACGTGTGTATACGTCTCTGTACGTGTGTGTGTGCGCGCTTGTGGACATCTGTTGACATGTGTGCGTACGTATGTATACGTGGGGAGCGGTAGTGTAGTGTTTTGCGCACTGTGCTTCTAGTCCGGCGACCCAAGTTCGATTCCCGCTCACGGCCAACACTAGTGACGATTATCTGAATCGGTTCTAGGCCTCCCCTAGGTCGACTCAGTCTCAAATGGGTAAACATTGCCACGGGGGAGACAAAGGCGGCCGGGCGTAGTGTTGGCCATCCACCCCCTCGTGTGCCGTGCCGCGCTTTATAGGTGCTCGCTAACGGCACTCGCCTCAACAATCTGTTAAGGCTATACGGGGGATCTTTGCCTTTGTACGTGTTGCGTATGAATCTGCCAGTCATCTCAGTCAATCAACCCCCACAGCACCTGGGTCTGTCCCCATGACCTCCTGCCAGCAAGAGCCTTCGACACTTCATGCGTCCTCAAAGTGCACCTAGTGTGGCACAAGCGCCGTGGTGACATCACCGCCACTCAGTGGCGAATGAATGAAGGCTGCTGTTGTTGTTTGTGATGATGTTGGTGGTGGTGGTGGTGGTTGCTGTTGCCGATTGCGGTGTTGATGGTTGCAGGAGTGGACTGTGCAAGCTATGGTCCGTCCCAGACTGCACCCCGATCCGCACTCTGAGAGGTTTGTCCGCCAGACACTCCGTGCCCCTCGGCTCTCTCGCAATGGCCATCTCAAACAAACACACGCCCATACGCTTTGGTTCTATTGGGTAAAGTCACGTAGGTGAAAATAAAATAACAAAAAATCACAACGACGTTTCGGCCACAACACAAGCGGCCTTCATCAGGTGAAGGGACGAGCCTGTCTGGAGGACAGCGCTCGAGTGGAAGAAGCCACGCTTAGATCACGACCTTTAAGCTGTGTGAGAAGATAAAGAAGACCAAGCGCCTTGACAAAGGAATTAGCATATAATTTAGCATTGAAATGGCTCATTGAAATAGCTAAGTTAAAGTATACACATACGCAGAGGTGCCCCTTTGACGAAGGAATTAGCATCGAATTTAGCATTGAAATAGCTGAGTGATTAGCTAGTAACTGGTCACAGAAATAGCTATGTTAAAGTTAGAGTATATACATTCACCGAGGCACCTAGTGCTCATCAAACAGGAGAATTTAGCGAAACACAACCACGCTCAGACATCGGACCTGTGTGCGAGCAAACAATGGTGTTCTGACAAATAAATTAGCATAAAAATTAGCATTTGATTGGCGGATTTTATGAAAGAGGTGGTGTACACACGCCTACCCGGCTAAGACCCCCGAGTTGGAATCCCGCTCACAACCACCAACGTCGCCGCTGGGGAGACGGAGGCGTTGCCGGCCACCCATCCCCCCGGCGCGCCGTGCCGCCCTTCCTAGACGCTCCTGCCGCTTGCTAGCGGCACTTGCCCCGGCGGTCTGTTGAAGGCTGCGCGGGGGACCCTTTGTCTTTGCTCCTGATCCAGGCCACGACCAGAACGTGGGGGCGATCGTGTGGCACCCGCAAGCCACTCTGAGCCTTGACCCCAAGGACTGCAACATGGCTTCCTGCAGCGCGGACGGGGCCGTGAAGCTGTGGAACCTAGTGAGGTGAGAGGGGAGGACACGCGGAGAGAGACACGCGGAGAGAGACACGCGGAGAGAGACACACGGAGAGAGACACACGGAGAGAGAGACACGCAGAGACACAGAAAGAGACACAGAAACAGACACACACAGAGACACGCGGAGATACGCAGAGACACGCGGTGACGCAGAGAGAGATACGCAGAGACTGCAGATAAAGACACGCAGAGACACACGGAGACGCAGAGAGACACACAGAGAGACACGCGGTGATGCAGAGAGAGACATACGGAGACGCAGAGAGAGACACACTGAGAGACACACGGCGCGACACGCGGTGACGCAGAGAGAGACAGTGACGCAGAGAGAGACACACGGAGAGACACGCGGTGACGCAGAGAGAGACGCGGAGACGTGTAGAGACGCGGATAGAGACACAGAAACGGACACACAGAGACACGCAAAGGCACACGGAGATGCAGAGAGAGAGACACGCGGAGACGCAGAGACACACGGAGAGACGCAGATGGAGACAGAATGAGGGGACAAGATTCGGCGGATAGACTCGACAGGGATGCACGATGTGGACAGGGACACGGTGTTGACAGAGACACGGTGTTGACAGAGATGCGGTGTTGACAGAGACACGGTGTTGACAGAGACACGGTGTTGACAGAGACACGGTGTTGACAGAGACACGGTGTTGACAGAGACACTGTGTTGACAGAGACACTGTGTTGACAGAGACACGGTGTTGACAGAGACACGGTGTTGACAGAGACACGGTGTTGACAGAGACACGGTGTTGACAGAGACACGGTGTTGACGGGAGACACGGTGTTGACAGAGACACGGTGTTGACAGAGACACGGTGTTGACAGAGACACGGTGTTGACAGAGACACGGTGTTGACGGGAGACACGGTGTTGACAGAGACACGGTGTTGACAGAGACACGGTGTTGACAGAGACACGGTGTTGACAGAGACACGGTGTTGACAGAGACACGGTGTTGACAGAGACACGGTGTTGACAGAGACACTGTGTTGACGGAGACACGGTGTTGACGGAGACACGGTGTTGACGGGAGACACGGTGTTGACGGGAGACACGGTGTTGACGGAGACACGGTGTTGACGGAGACACGGTGTTGACGGAGACACTATGTGGCCGGGTAGAGACCAGACGGGAGACGTGTCTCCTGCTGTGCCTGTGTGTGCCGTGCGTCCCGACAGCGATGAGCCCATCGCCAACATCGAGGGGCACACGGCGAGGGTGGCGCGGATCGCTTACCACCCGTCGGGGCGCTTCCTCGGCACCACGTGGTATGGCGGCGGGCCGGCCTCGCGAGCGAGTGTGTGTGAGCGTGAGTGTGTTTGTGTTTAGATGTATGCGTGTTTTTGTTTGTGTGAGGTGAGCGCGTGTGTGTTGGCTGAGCGCTAGTTTGTGTGTGTGTGAGGTGAGCGCTAGTGTGTGTGTGAGAGTGTGTATGTGAGCGGTGTGGTGTGAACGAGAGTGTGTGTGTGTGTGTGTGAGCAGGTGTGTGAAGGAGTGTGTGTGTGTGTGCATGTGAGCGTGTTTGTGTGTGTGAGCGTGTGTGTGAGGTGAGCGTGTGTGTGTGAGGTGAGCGTGTGTGTGTGAGTGTGTGTATGTGAGCAGTGTGTGAACGAGAGGGTGTGTGAGCAAGTGTGTCAAGGAGTGTGAGTGTGCATGTGAGCTTGTTTGTGTGTGTGAGGTGAGCGTGTGTGTGTGAGGTGAGCGTGTGTGTGTGAGGTGGGCGTGTGTGTGTGAGGTGGGCGTGTGTGTGTGAGGTGAGGGTGTGTGTGTGTGAGTGTGTATGTGAGCGGTGATGTAGCGAGTTAGGGCGCTGCGCTACGAACCCGATTCCCACTCACGGCCAACACCACCGATGACGATTTCCTAAACCGGTGCTGGGCCTGCCCCTAGGTTGACTCAGCCTCAAATTAGTAACCTGGTGCGATGTGTAAACATCGCTTTCGAGGGAGACGGAAAGGGTGACCGGGGGGTGGTTGCTGACCACCCACCCCCTCGTGTGCCGTGCCAGCTTTCACAGGTGCTGCTCCACTAACAGCACTTGCCCCAACAGTCTGTTAAGGCTATACGGGGGTGCGGGGGTATTTGCCTTTGCATGCGTGTGAGTGTGTACGCATTCTCTCTCGTCTTCTCATTTGTGTCCCCCGCCCTCCCCGTGTCTGCGTCCCCGCGTGCCCCAGCTATGACCATTCCTGGAGGCTGTGGGACCTACAGGCTCAGGAGGAGATCCTGCACCAGGAGGGCCACAGCAGGGAGGTGTACGACATCGCCTTCCACCCCGACGGGTCGCTCGCAGGGACAAGGTGCTCGCCGCTCGCTCGCTCACCCCACCTGTCCGCCTGCCCGCCCGCCCGCTCACTCACCACTGCAACGTGATAATAGATGAATGGATTTGAAAATCGATTGTCCGTTCCACGCCGCGGCGTTGCGCGTTCCCTTGCAGCCACCAGGCGGCGCTGCTACACAGCGCAGTGCACACGAGACGCGTGTGTACGTGTGTGTGTACGTGTGTGTGTGTTCGTGTGTGTGTACGTGTGTGTGTTCGTGTGTGTGTGTTCGTGTGTGTGTTCGTGTGTGTGTTCGTGTGTGTGTACGTGTGTGTGTACGTGTGTGTGTGTTCGTGTGTGTGTTCGTGTGTGTGTTCGTGTGTGTTCGTGGTCGCGTGTGCGTGGTCGCGTGTGCGATGGTGCAGCGGTTAGCGCTACGCCGCGCCACGAACCCGGCGATCTGAACCAGTCCATGGCCCTCGCCTAGGTCGACTCCGCCTCAAACGCAGTGTGTAGTAAACATCGCGACGTGGGAGACAAAGGCGTCCCGGGCGGGCGTCGTAGGCGCTGCTGCTGCTGCTGCTACTCGCGAACAGCACTTGCCCCAGCGGCCTGTTAAAGGCTACACGTTTGGGGGTGGGTGGTGGGGTACCTTTGTCTTTGTGCGCGTGCAGTGGCCTGGACTCGTTTGCTCGCGTGTGGGACCTGCGAACTGGCCGCTGCATCATGTTCATGGAGGGTCACCTCAAGGAGATTTTCAGCATCGACTTCTCTCCCAACGGGTGAGGCCCCACGGCCTTCTAAACTAAACTAACAAAATCTAAACAATTTTTGTTATTTTATTTTCCCAGGTAAGGCCCCGTCGGGCTATATAGAGCTCTCTTTCAGAAGCGACCTGTCTGTCACAAATGATAGCTCAACCGAGTGGCTTATCGTCATCATGTGGACATATATAGCAGCCAAATATTGTGAACGTGTGATGTTTATTCTAAATGTGGAGGGAAAAACTGGAAGACCCGGAGACAAATCCACACGACCACAGGGAGAACATGCAAACTCCAAATGTCCAGTAGGGGTTGGTGGGGTCAGTGGGGGTGAGTGGGGTCAGTAGGGGTGAGTGGTGGTCAGTAGGGGTGAGTGGTGGTCAGTAGGGGTGAGTGGTGGTCAGTGGGGGTGAGTGGTGGTCAGTGGAGGTGAGTGATGGTGGGGGTGAGTGGTGGTGGTCAGTGGGGGTGAGTGGGGTCAGTGGGGGTGAGTGGGGTCAGTAGGGGTGAGTGGTGGTCAGTGGGGGTGGGTGGGGTCAGTAGGGGTGAGTGGTGGTCAGTGGGGGTGAGTGATGGTGGGGGTGAGTGGTGGTGGTCAGTGGGGGTGAGTGGTGGTGGTCAGTGGGGGTGAGTGGTGGTCAGTAGGAGTGAGTGGAGTCAGTAGGGGTGAGTGGTGGTGGTGGTGGTCAGTGGGGTCAGGAGGGGTGAGTGGTGGTCAGTGGGGGTGAGTGGTGGTCAGTGGGGGTGAGTGGTGGTGGTGGTCAGTAGGGGTGAGTGCTGGTCAGTAGGGGTGAGTGCTGGTCAGAAGGAGTGAGTGGGGTCAGTAGGGGTGAGTGGTGGTGGTGGTCAGTGGGGGTGGGTGGGGTCAGTAGGGATGAGTGGGGTCTGTCGGGCTGGGGGGGGGTTATCGTGTGCACGCCCAACGTCAAGCGAGTACTCGTCATGCAAGCAAGCGCCACGATAACCGCACGGCCCTCCCAGTGCAATGTTGCAACTCGCTGCTCCGGCAAACGCCATTTTTACCCCCTCCCCTACCCCCCCTCCGCACCGCCGCCCTCCGCCACCTCACCTCACCCCCCCCCCCCCCCCCCCCCGCCAACCTCGCCCACAGGTACCACATCGCGACGGGCAGCGCTGACAACACGTGCAAGATCTGGGACCTGCGGCGGCGCGCGTGCGTGTACACGGTGCCGGCTCACCACAACCTCGTGTCGCGCGTGCGCTTCCAGCGTGAGTTACGCACGCGGCCGGGAGCACTTAACCTACGCACGCACACACACACACACACGCACGCACACGGGGGTCTTTGTATACTTGTGTAGTGAGCCATTTCAGAGACACTTTTTAGGAGGCAACAACGTTTATTCTACACGTATGCAACACCGTTACACACGGGGACTAATACACCGACCTCTCACTCTCGTTGCACACGGGACCACAATACACCTATCTCTTGGTTCTTTCGGTAAAGTCACGTTAGAAGGGAAACAACCGAGACGATGGATTCTGGCTTAGCAATCATTGGAAGGATTTGATAAACCATTTCAGGTCTTAATTAATTCATAATTAAGGTTTTTGGGTTAGATTGCGTTTATTTATAAATGTGTCGTAACCCTCCACCACCCGACACGGCCAATCAGCAAAAAAAGTGTCACGTTGACAAAAGACAAATAATTCACTACTTCAGCCCACCGGTGTGTTGAAGAGTTAATCCACATTTACAGTTTGAGTACGACGTTTCGCTGGTAAATACTTCCAGCATCATCGGGCAATTCGCCAGAATGGTAAAGCCCTCGCTTGCTCCCGGTTTTATATAGAGCAGCAGGGTGACGTCATCACTTAACTCATCAGGTGCAGTGATTAGAGGCGGAGGGGGGGGTAATGTAATTATATAATCGATTAGTAATCAGTCATTGGTTATGATTAGTAATGAGTTGTAGATTAGTAATTCTTTCAATCAAAATGTAATGTGTATTATTTAATAATACTCTTCAACACACCGGTGGGCTGAAGTAGTGAATTATTTGTCTTTTGTCAACGTGACACTTTTTTTGCTGATTGGCCGTGTCGGGTGGTGGAGGGTTACGACACATTTATAAATAAACGCGATCTAACCCAAAAACCTTTATTATGAATAATATTGGTCGCGAAAGCCTACGTGTTAAACTCTTAATTGATTGTTCACGCTTGCGGTGGCTTTCGGACCGCATCCATTATTTTGGTCTCCCACCTCCTCTTTTCCGAACATAGATGGACTCGTCCATCTGAACAAACTGTCAAATCGCTCTCCGTGGTGCTAACGGTTAAAAAAAAAACGCCACTTTTTTCAAATTTTCTTGCTGTGGTTTTCACACCTGATGATGATTGCTTTGTGTTGCAGTCGAAACGTCGTGATAATTTTATTGTTTTATATTTTTATTATTTTATTGTTTCCCTTCTACATGGTGACTTTACCGAAATGACTGCAGGGATATGAATCCCTGCAGTCACGAAAGCTTTAAATCAAAATTTACACCTATCTCTCTGGCACACGGGATAACTATAATCGGGTCAGAGCAGCCAACATGCTGCCTGACCCACGATGTCGAAGACGGAGGCGTCGCACTTGGGTTCTACTTCACCTGCAGACAGCCCCGATATACGATCGGAGCTTGCCTTTTATCCCTCTTGGCGTGGCCTGGCTCCGCCCCCCGGCCACGCCCACCTCTGGAATATTCCCCAAGGTTCCAGGCCACCTGACACCTGTTCCCTCTCTGGCTCCGCCCTCCAGCCACGCCCACCTCTGGAATATTCCCCGAGGTTCCAGGCCACCTTACACCTGTTCCCTCTCTGGCTCCGCCCTCCGGCCACGCCCAACTCTGGAATATTCCACGAGGTTCGAGGCCACCTAACACCTGTTCCCTCTCTGGCTCCGCCCTCCGGCCACGCCCACGTCTGGAATATTCCCCGAGGTTCCAGGCCACCTTACACCTGTTCCCTCTCTGGCTCCGCCCCCCGGCCACGCCCACCTCTGGAATATTCCCCGAGGTTCCAGGCCACCTTACACCTGTTCCCTCTCTGGCTCCGCCCCCCGGCCACGCCCACCTCTGGAATATTCCCCGAGGTTCCAGGCCACCTGACACCTGTTCCCTCTCTGGCTCCGCCCCCCGGGCACGCCCACCTCTGGAATATTCCCCGAGGTTCGAGGCCACCTAACACCTGTTCCCTCTATGGCTCCGCCCTTAACCACGCCCCCCTCGGGAACTCTCCAGACGTTTCTCGGCTACTCTTCCCGTGTCCCCTCGTTCACCTTTGGCCCACATTCCTCACCCCGGCCCATGACTCGTCCCCGCATGCCCCCCCCCCCCCCCCCCCCAGTTACCGCCAGCCGCCCCCACAACACTCCCCCAGTGACCGACTCTGTGGCAATTACCTGCGGCGCTGGCGGAGGAGGCTGCTATCCCCTACTCTGTCGGTAGGCCTCACCTGGTTCTCTTCTGCTAGCACCCAGCACCATGCCCCTAGTGACCCGCTGCGTGGTACTGCACGGCGTGTTCGCCTCGGCGCCAATTTCTACGGCACTTGGCGCTACGCGCCGTTAGTGATCCATTGAACATCACTACTGCTTGTATATTCCTTACGCTTGGATGGTGGAGTGGGGGAGGGTGTGGGGGCAAGGGGGGTGTGGGGGGTTAAGGGTAGGTGGGATAAGGGGGCAGGGGGCGCCGTGGGGGAAGTGTCTGGGTGTTCACTCCCTGGTCGCGTGTGTACGTGTGCGTGCGTGTGTGTGTGTGTACGAACCCTGTGGGTTTTACCGTGCTGCCCACGCATGTAGGCACACGCACAAGAATGCACGCGCGCACGCGTACGTGCGTGCACGTGTGCGTGCGTACGTGCGTGCACGTGTGCGTGCGTGCACGTGTGCGTGCGTACGTGCGTGCACGTGTGCGTGCACGCGTGGGCGTGCATGCGTGGGCCGTACGGTAAACCCACTGTGGTCTGCACGCTCCTTCAACGGAGGAGGAGGAGGAGGAACAGCGGCACTCTCTCTCTGCTGAATCCCTCTCACTCTGGTCGTGCCGGCAGCAGCAGAGCCCAACATTGGGGCATCGGGCTCCTGAACCGTACGGCTATCAGAGAGTGTGGAACGTACAAAGATCCCCCGTGTAGCCTCGACAGACTTTTGGGGAAAGTGCCGTGAGTGAGCACCTGTTTAGGCCGGCACGGCACACGAGGGGGTGGGTGGCCAGCACCACGCCCGGCCGCCTTTGTCTTCCCAGGTACTAATTTTGAGGCTGAGTCAACCTAGAGGAGGCCCCGGACAGGTTCAGTTAATCTTCACTGGTTGTTGGCCGTGAGCGGTAATTGAACTCGGGTTGTCGGTTTCACAGCGCAGCGCGCTAACCACTGCACCTCCAATTTCCATGTGGAATGTACATGCGCATGCACACCCACACATACACACGTCGCTTTAATCTCAACTCATTCTCTTTGCGAGTTTATGGGTCTGTGTGTGAGTCTATGGGTCTCTCAGTGAGTCTATGGGTCTTTGTGAGTCTATGGGTCTCTGTGAATAGTCTATGGGTCAGTGTGATGAGTCTATGAGTCTCTGTGTGGTGAGTCTATGGGTCTCTATGTGGTCAGTCTATGAGTCTCTGCGTGGTGAGTCTATGGGTCTCTGTGTGAGTCTATGGGTCACTGTGTGAATCTATGGGTATCTGTGTGGTGAGTCTGTGGGCCTCTGTGTGAGTCTATGGGTCACTGTGTGAGTCTATGGGTCTCTGTGTGGTGAGTCTATGGGTCTCTGTGTGAGTCTATGGGTCACTGTGTGAGTCTATGGGTCTCTGTGTGGTGAGTCTATGGGTCTCTGTGTGAGTCTATGGGTCTCTGTGTGGTGAGTCTATGGGTCTCTGTGTGAGTCTATGGGTCACTGTGTGAGTCTCTGGGTCTCTGTGTGATGAGTCTATGGGTCTCTGTGTGATGAGTCTATGGGTCACTGTGTGAGTCTGGATCGCTGTGTGGTGAGTCTATGGGTCTCTGTGTGAGTCTATGGGTCACTGTGTGAGTCTATGGGTCTCTGTGTGAGGAGTCTATGGGTCTCTGTGTGATGAGTCTATGGGTTTTTGTGAGTCTATGGGTCTCTGTGTGATGAGTCTATGGGTCTGTGTGATGAGTCTATGGGTCCTTGTGTGATGAGTCTATGGGTCTGTGTGATGAGTCTATGGGTCTCTGAGTCTGAGTCTACGGTTCCATGTGCGAGTCTGTGAGACCCCAGTGTAATCTCCGTGGTTGGGGCTGAAACCTGGATTAGAACCCAGGGTCTTGGCATCGATGACGGCTCAGGGTATCCGACACGGCCGTTATGAACCCTCCGCAATCATCCGGCCCCATCCTCCACTACAGATCTCGAAGTTGCCAAGATTCCCAGTGCACAATGGGCTATTCCAGTGCCTAAGCCATTGTTTCAATCCAGCATCCTTAGTTGAATGGTCTACGTACGTAGGTACGTGTGCGTGCGTGCGTGTGGGGAGCGGTCGACTTGCGGTTTAACACGCTGCATTATGAACCCGGCGACCCGAGTCCGATTCCCCCTCACGGCCACCAACACCAGTGACGATTATCTAAATCCGTCATGCACGTCCCCTCGGTCGACTCGGCGTTCAAATGAGTCTTTCCCCATTGCCACCGGGGAGACAAAGGCGGCCGGGCACAGCGGTGCTGGTCCCAGCCACCCGCTCATGCACCGTGCCGCCATTCATAGTTGTTCTGCGACACAGCGCTTGCCCCAACAGTCTGTTAAAGGCTACACGGGGATCTTTATCTTTGCTCCCTCACGCGCTCATGAACGCGCGCGCACAGGCACCTCGCTTAAACATGCCTCGTCGTCTTGTGAGAAACCAGTCGGCTCAACTTGTTCCCCCCCCCCCCCTCCATCATCATCGGGTCTTCTACCCTCCCAGTCGACCGCCCCTCTCTCTGTCTCTCGAGCCCATCATCATCATCCTGCTACCGCTTCCCCTCCCTGCTGCCGCCCTTCAAGCAACGACCAGCCTACCCCTATCACTTCCCTTATCTCTCACTACCCCTATCACTAGCTGTATCACTCACTACCCCCTACTACTACCCCTATCTATCACTACCCCTATCACGAGCTGTTTCGCTCACTACCATTATCACTCACTAGTCCTATCACTACCCCAATCATTCACTACCCCTATCACTACCCAAACCCCTAACATCACTACCCCTATCACCAGCCAAACCCCTATCACCACTCCAACCCTTATAACTACCCCAACCCTTATCACTACCCCTATCACGACTCCAACCCCTATCACTACTCCTACCCCTATCACCTCACATAGCCTCTGATAGATACTCATAGAAATGCATACTCGTAGAGATGCATGGATATGGGGTTGAAAAGTGGGCTAGGTTTTGCCCAATCCGGACGAAGCTGGCTCGACAAACTTAATAAACAAACTGACAGAGAGACTCCTGGAGACACGTCGGGGCGAGTGAGGGTTGTGGGAGAGACGGTGTGAGGGTTGTGTTGTGTGTGTTGTGGGGGAGGTGTGTGAGGGTTGTGTTGTGTGTGTTGTGTTGTGGGGGAGGTGTGTGA
Organism: Petromyzon marinus; assembly: GCF_048934315.1. Lineage (NCBI taxonomy): Eukaryota > Metazoa > Chordata > Hyperoartia > Petromyzontiformes > Petromyzontidae > Petromyzon > Petromyzon marinus. Next base: position 8,676,029 of record NC_133740.1, on the reverse strand, counting down.
GGGTTGTGTTGTGTGTGTTGTGTGTGGGAGAGGTGTGTGAGGGTTGTGTTGTGTGTGTTGTGTTGTGTGTGAGGCGTGTGAGGGTTGTGTTGTGTGTGTTGTGTTGTGGGGGAGGTGTGTGAGGGTTGTGGTGTGTGTGTTGGGGGAGAGGCCTGTGAGGGTTGTGTTGTGTGTGAGGCGTGTGATGGTTGTGTTGTGTGTGTTGTGTTGTGGGAGAGGCGTGCGAGGGTTGTGTTGTGTGTGTTGTGTTGTGTGAGGCGTGTGAGGGTTGTGTTGTGTGTGTTGTGTGTGAGGGTTGTGTTGTGTGTGTTGTGTTGTGGGAGAGGCGCGGGGGGGTTGTGTTGTGTGTGTTGTGTTGTGGGGGAGGCGTGTGAGGGTTGTGTTGTGTGTGTTGTGTTGTGGGGGAGGTGTGTGAGGGTTGTGTTGTGTGTGTTGTGGGAGAGGGCCTGTGATGGTTGTGTTGTGTGTGTTGTGTTGTGGGGGAGGCGTGTGAGGGTTGTGTTGTGTGTGTTGTGTTATGGGGGAGGTGTGTGAGGGTTGTGTTGTTTGTGTTGTGGTGGAGGTGTGTGAGGGTTGTGTTGTGTGTGTTGGTTATGGGAGAGGTGTGTGAGGGTTGTGTTGTGTGTGTTGTGTTGTGGGAGAGGCGTGTGAGGGTTGTGTTGTGGGAGAGGTGTGTGGGGGTTGTGGTGTGTGTGTTGTGTTGTGTGTGAGGCGTGTGAGGGTTGTGTTGTTTGTGTTGTGGTGGAGGTGTGTGAGGGTTGTGTTGTGTGTGTGTTGTGTTGTGGGAGAGGCGTGTGAGGGTTGTGTTGTGTGTGTGTTGTGTTGTGGGAGAGGCGTGTGAGGGTTGTGTTGTGTGTGTGTTGTGTTGTGGGAGAGGCGTGTGAGGGTTGTGTTGTGTTGTGTGTGAGGGTTGTGTTGTGTTGTTTGTGTTGTGGGAGAGGCGTGTGAGGGTTGTGTTGTGTGTGTTGTGTTGTGGGAGTGGTGTATGAGGGTTGTGGTGTGTGTGTTGTGTTGTGGGAGTGGTGTGTGAGGGTTGTGTTGTGTGTGTTGTGTTGGTGGGAGAGGCGTGTGAGGGTTGTGTTGTGTGTGTTGTGTTGTGGGAGAGGCGTGTGAGGGTTGTGTTGTGTGTGTTGTGTTGTGTGTGAGGCGTGTGAGGGTTCTGTTGTGTGTGTTGTGTTGTGGGGGAGGCGTGTGGAGGTTGTGTTGTGTGTGTTGTGTTGTGGGAGAGGCGTGTGAGGGTTGTGTTGTGTGTGTGTGTTGTGTGTGAGGGTTGTGTTGTGTGTTGTGTTAGAGGTGTGTGAGGGTTGTGTTGTGTGTGTTGTGTTGTGGGAGAGGCGTGTGAGGGTTGTGTTGTGTGTGTGTTGTGTGTGAGGCGTGTGAGGGTTCTGTTGTGTGTGTTGTGTTGTGGGGGAGGCGTGTGAGGGTTGTGTTGTGTGTGTTGTGTGTGGGAGAGGCGTGTGAGGGTTGTGTGGTGTGTGTTGTGTTATGGGAGAGGCGTGTGAGGGTTGTGGTGTGTACTTGTGTATGTATGTGCGTTGTGTAGAGCGGTAGTGCACCTGTTATGTCTCCCACCCTCCCATCACTCGTCCGTCTCATCTTTCCCACTCTCTGATTCAACTCACTGCCTCTCACCTCCCACCGTCTCTCATCCTTCCTTGCCCTCTCACTGTCTCCCAACTTCTCACCCCCTCACCATCTCTCTCACCACCCCCCTCTCACCCCCTCACCATCTCTCTCACCACCCCCCTCTCACCCCCTCACCATCTCTCACCACCCCCCTCTCACCTTCTCACCCCCTCTCTCACCACCCCCCCTCTCACCACCCCTCTCTCACCACCCCCTTCCTCACCACCCCCCTCACCACCCTCTCTCTCACCACCCCTCCCTCACCACCCCTCTCACCACCCCCTCTCTCACCACCCTCTCACCACCCCCTCCCTCACCACCCCTCTCTCACCCCCTCTCTCACCCCCTCTCTCACCACCCCTCTCACCACCCCTCTCACCACCCCTCTCACCACCCCTCTCACCACCCCTCTCACCACCCCCTCCCTCACCACCCCTCTCACCACCCCTCTCTCACCACCCCTCTCACCACCCCTCACCACCCCCGACCCATCCCCCCCACCACCACCACCCGCCCCCCTCCCTCCGCAGCCACGGGTGGCCACTTCCTGGTGACGGCCGCGTACGACAACACGGCGAAGGTCTGGTCCCACCCCGGCTGGTCCCCGCTCACCACGCTCGCCGGACACGAGGGCCGCATCATGGGCCTTGACCTGTCTCCCGACGGGAGCCTCATCGCCACCTCCTCCTACGACCGCACCTTCAAGCTCTGGATGGCGGAGTGAGGGGTGTGGGGGTGTGGGGGCAAGGGGAGGGGTTAAGGGTGGGTGGGATAAAGGGGGGGCATGTGGGGGGGGGGGGGGGCCGTGGAGAAGTGTCTGGGTGTTCACGCGTGTGTACGTGTACGCGTACGTGTGTGTGTGTGTGCTTGCGTGCGTGTGTACGTGTGTGTACGTGTGTGTGTACGGGCAAGGGGAGTGTAGCGGTTGGCGCGTGTTCACTCCCTTACCGCGTGTGTACGCGTGTGTACGTGTACGCGTGCGTGCGTGCGTGTGTGTGCGTGTGTGTGCATGTGTGTGTACGGGCAGCGGTAGCGTTAGCGGTTAGCGCTACGCTGCGCTACGAACCCGGCGACCCGGGTTCGATTCCCGCTCACGGCCAACATCGGTGACGATTATCTGAACCGGTCCCGGGCCTCCCCTAGGTCGACCCAGCCTCAAATGAGTACCTGATGCGGTGTGTAAACAAAGCCACTGGGGAAACACAGGCGGCCGGGCGTGGTGCTGGCCACCCACCCCCTCGTGTGCCATAGCGGCCTTCATAGGTGCTCGCAAACAGCACTTGACCCTACAGTCCGTTAAGGCTATACGGGGGATCTTTATCTTTGTGTCTGTACGTGTACATGTTTGTACACGTGCACACACACGTGTACGTGTTTGTACACGTGTGTGTGTGTGCGTGTGCGCATGTATGGGTGCGTGTACATGCGCGCGTGCGTGAGTGTCTTTGCGAGGTGGGTGGGGGGGGTGGAGCGGTACCGTCGGGGTCAGCGCTGCACTGCGCCACGATCCCGACGACCCAAGTTAGATTCCCGTTCGCGTTCACCGACGCCGGCGGCCATTATCTTCACCGGCCTCTGTGGCCACGTGCACAACAGACAAAGGTCCCCTGCATAGCCTTCGCAGGCTGCCGGTGCAAGTGCCGTTCGTAGCGCGGCGCTAACCGCTAGCGCCAGTGTCCGTCTCCCGGTGCGCTTGGTCGTCCCGTTTGTACTCCGGTAAACTGTAAGCTAAACTTTTTGGGTTTTTTTTTTACGTCATCAGGCAAGGCCCCACCGGGGCTACGTCGCGACCTGGCCACCAGATGTAGCCCAGCAAGAGAAAGGAAGGGGGCTTTTCGTCGCGTGGACATTCATTTGTGGCGAAATTCTCTTGAACGCGCGTTTCTTAGATTTGGGGGGAGGGGGGGGGGGAACCCGTAGGAACCCGGAGAAAAATCCACGCGACCGCGGGGAGAGAGGCACCGCAAACTCCAAATATACAGCAGCAGCAGCATGCGTCGGGGTCAGGATCGAACCGCGATCTCCTGCATACCAGGCGAGGGAGTTAACATCTAGCAGCTGTTATTCTGATGAGAGAGAGTGGCACGCAAACTCCAAATATGCAGCAGGTGTCAAGGTCAGAATCGAACCCACGATCTCCTGCATAACAGGCGAGGTAGTTAACATCTCCTAGCAACTGTTATTCTGATGAGAGAGAGAGACACGCAAACTCCAAATATACAGCAGGTGTCGAGGTCAGGATCGAACCCACGACTTCCTGCATACCGGGCGAGGGAGTTAACATCTCCTAGCAGCTGTTATACTTTTGTGAGAGAGACACGCAAACTCCAAATATACAGCAGGGGTCAGGATCGAACCCACGACTTCCTGCATACCGAGCGATGGAGTTAACATCTGCTAGCAGCTGTTATTCTGATGAGAGAGAGAGAGACACGCAAACTCCAAATATACAGCAGACAGGGTCAGGATCGAACCCAAGGCTTCCTGCATACCGGGCGAGGGAGTTAACATCTCCTAGCAGCTGTTATACTGTGTGAGAGAGAGAGACACGCAAACTCCAAATATACAGCAGGTATCAGGGTCAGGATCGAACCCACGGCTTCCTGCATACCAGGCGAGGGAGTTAACATCTAGCAACTGTTATTCTGATGAGAGAGACACGCAAACTCCAAATATACAGCAGGGGTCAGGATTGAACCAGCGACTTCCTGCATACCGAGCGAGGGAGTTAACATCTCCTAGCAGTTGTTATACTGTGTGAGAGAGAGAGACACGCAAACTCCAAATATACAGCAGGTGTCAGGGTCAGGATCGAACCCACGGCTTCCTGCATACCGGGTGAAGGAGTTAACATCTCCTAGCAGTTGTTATACTGTGTGAGAGAGAGAGACACGCAAACTCCAAATATACAGCAGGTGTCAGGGTCAGGATCGAACCCACGGCTTCCTGCATACCAGGCGAGGGAGTTAACATCTCCTAGCAACTGTTATTCTGATGAGAGAGAGACACGCAAACTCCAAATATACAGCAGGGGTCAGGATTGAACCAGCGACTTCCTGCATACCAGGCGAGGTACTTAACATCTGGCCACCGAGGCACCCTACGCGTTTCGCCCACACTAACAACATTGCCGGTTATAATTAATTTGATATCGCGTCATTCAGGCCGATTGCATGCTGCGACGCTGTACATTAACTTTATGTGCAAGGGGCCAAATCTTTCCGTACAGTAAACCCTCGTTAATTCGACACTTCTGGCTCCCTGGCCTTGCCCGAATTATACAATGTTCCGAATGATTTCCAGTGGTTCTTCCCCAGTGCCCTCCTGACCCAATAAAAATTAAAAAATAAAAATCCGAATTTGTTTTTCCAAATCAGTCCCTTTCTGTGCTCGATGTCGGGTGTGGACGGTGTTTCTGAGAGGGCTGGCTTGCGCAGAGATGCACAAACGAGGTGAAGCCCAACGCGACGGGTTCTGCACCAACGCGCTCCGCCACCAGACCGAGTCCGTTGTTTCGGTTCGTGCCAAGCGGCGTCGCACCGCGTGCCACGCCGACTCCTCGCTTTGTTTTTACCCGCCCGGCGCTCCGCTCGTCGCCGCGAGCGTCGCTCCTCCGCTGTTGTTTGGGGGAGGGGGGGGGGGGCTACTGCCTCCAGCCGGGATCTCGCCTGGTCGGTCAACTGACGGACGCCAAAGGCAAAAGGAGACGGCGACCCTCTCCGTTGACCTGTGACATTTAAATCACGGACGCTCGGTCACGAGATGTTGGTTCCTCCGATGGGTTCTGTCCGTGGTCATCGTAATAACGATTTGTCGTTCACTGAAACGGCGACCCACCCAAGACAGACCTTGGACACGAGCCGAGTGAGGAATTCGTCGTGGGTTGGAATTGAAAGTTTCGTGGCGATGCTATTTTTAATTTTATAGGAGGTATTGAGGAAGCGGATGCTTGACTACGTTGCGGGTGAGTCACGGGCTTTATTTTAACCCATCCGACGGTCCCAACCCTTGAGATTCGCCGTCTCTCGTGGCTTTGGCGTCAGGGTCGGGATCAAACCAACGTACTCCTGCGTACCAGGCGAGGTAGTTAACATCTCCGAGCCAACGTGGCGTGGGACCCCGGTTGGAGAATCGCCGTGATTTTGGTCGCCAAATTGCCTCTGGTCCTGCCTCCAGGACCGGTTGCCCCTCGGTCACCCCCCTCGCACCTCCTGACGTCCTGCATCTAAACCATCGCCCAGAACTCTCCGTGGCTCCTCTACCCAGGAGCTACCCTCGACATCACAGAGAGTCGGGACCACGATCGCCACGCGTCGTTTCTCCGTTGTCGGCCCCTCCACCTGGAACACCGCCAACCCCACCCCCCCGCCCCCCTCCACATTCTCGGCACTGACTTCTTTCCCTACCCTCGAAGTGCCTTCTCGAAACAACATCTTTTAACATTTGACTTTTACTGAGCGCAACTCTGAGCCGGGCACCGCACCTCAGGTTCGCTGCCTTCGGGGCAAGTGAAAATTGTAGTTGTAGATGCAACTGTTTCTTCACGTTCTGTAGATGTAGATGCCACTGGTTCTTCACGTTCTGCAGATGTAGATGCCACTGGTTCTTCACGTTCTGTACATGTAGATGCCACTGGTTCTTCACGTTCTGCAGGTGTAGATGCCACTGGTTCTTCACGTTCTGCAGATGTAGATGCCATTGGTTCTTCACGTTCTGCAGGTGTAGATGCCACTGGTTCTTCACGTTCTGCAGATGTAGATGCCATTGGTTCTTCACGTTCTGCAGATGTAGATGCCACTGGTTCTTCATGTTCTGTAGATGTAGATGCCACTGGTTCTTCACATTCTGCAGATGTAGATGACACTGGTTCTTAACGTTTTGTAGATGTAGATGCCCCTGGTTCTTCACGTTCTGTAGATGTAGATGCCACTGGTTCTTCATGTTCTGTAGATGTAGATGCCACTGGTTCTTCACGTTCAGCAGGTGTAGATGCCACTGGTTCTTCACGTTCTGCAGATGTAGATGCCACTGGTTCTTCAAGTTCAGCAGGTGTAGATGCCACTGGTTTTTCACGTTCTGCAGATGTAGATGCCACTGGTTCTTCATGTTCTGTAGATGTAGATGCCACTGGTTCTTCACGTTCTGCAGATGTATATGCCACTGGTTCTTCATGTTCTGTAGATGTAGATGCCCCTGGTTCTTCACGTTCTGTAGATGTAGATGCCACTGGTTCTTCATGTTCTGTAGATGTAGATGCCACTGGTTCTTCACGTTCAGCAGGTGTATATGCCACTGGTTCTTCACGTTCTGCAGATGTACATGCCACTGGTTCTTCACGTTCTGCAGGTGTAGATGCCACTGGTTCTTCATGTTCACCAGGTGTAGATGCCACTGGTTTTTCAAGTTCAGCAGGTGTAGATGCCACTGGTTCTTCACGTTCTGTATATGTAGATGCCACTGGTTCATGTTCTGTAGATGTAGATGCCACTTGTTCTTCACGTTCTGCAGATGTAGATGCCACTGGTTCTTCATGTTATGTAGATGTAGATGCCACTGGTTCTTCACGTTCTGTAGATGTAGATGCCACTGGTTCTTCATGTTCTGTAGATGTAGATGCCACTGATTCTTCACGTTCTGTCGATGTAGATGCCACTGGTTCTTCATGTTGTGTAGATGTAGATGCCACTGGTTCTTCATGTTCTGTAGATGTAGTTGCCACTGGTTCTTTACGTTCTGCAGGTGTAGATGCAACTGGTTCTTCACGTTCTGTAGATGTAGATGCCACTGGTTCTTCATGTTCTGTCGATGTAGATGCCACTGGTTCTTCATGTTCTGTAGATGTAGATGCCACTGGTTCTTCACGTTTTGTCGATGTAGATGCCACTGGTTCTTCACGTTCTGTAGATGTAGATGCCACTGGTTCTTCATGTTGTGTAGATGTGGTTGCCACTGGTTCTTCACGTTCTGCAGGTGTAGATGCCACTGGTTCTTCACGTTCTGCAGGTGTAGATGCCACTGGTTCCTCACGTTCTGTCGATGTAGATGCCACTGGTTCTTCATGTTCTGTAGATGCCACTGGTTCTTCACGTTCTGCAGATGTAGATGCCACTGGTTCTTCACGTTCTGCAGGTGTAGATGCCACTGGTTCTTCACGTTCTGTAGATGTAGATGCCACTGGTTCTTCACGTTCTGTAGATGATACTGGTTCTTCACGTCCTGCAGATGTAGATGCCACTGGTTCTTCTCGTTCTGTATATGTAGATGCCACTGGCTCTTCATGTTCTGTAGTTGTAGATGCCACTGGTTCTTCACGTTCTGTCGATGTAGATGCCACTGGTTCTTCACGTTCTGCAGATGCCACTGGTTCTTTATGTTCTGTAGATGTAGATGCCACTGGTTCTTCATGTTCAGCAGGTGTAGATTGCACTGGTTCTTCACGTTCTGCAGGTGTAGATGGTTCTTCACGTTCTGTATATGTAGATGCCACCGGTTCTTCATGTTCTGCAGATGTAGATGCCACTGGTTCTTCATGTTCTGCAGATGTAGATGCCACTGGTTCTTCATGTTCTGTAGATGCTACTGGTTCTTCATGTTCTGCAGATGTAGATGCCACTGGTTCTTCACGTTCTGCAGGTGTAGATGCCACTGGTTCTTCACGTCCTGTAGATGTAGATGCCACTGATTCTTCACCTTCTGTAGATGCCACTGGTTCTTCATGTTCTGCAGATGTAGATGCCACTGGTTCTTCATGTTCTGTAGATGCCACTGGTTCTTCATGTTCTGCAGATGTAGATGTTACTGGTTCTTCACGTTCTGTAGATGTAGATGCCACTGGTTCTTCACGTTCTGCAGATGTAGATGCCACTGGTTCTTCATGTTCTGTAGATGTAGTTGCCACTGGTTCTTCACGTTAGCAGATGTAGATGCTACGGGGGAAGGACAACAAACTAAACAGAGGAAGCCGTTCTAAATAAATGAGTTTGACGTCGAGATGATTTTAAAGTGCAGCATAGCTCACAGTGTGGCTTCCTCATATCGGAAGGGGAAGAGCGTTCCAGACGGCCGCAGAAGCAGCAGCGATCTGAAAGTGCCGCATGACGATCATGATGACGACGGTGATCATGACGATGAATATGATGACGATGATGACGATCACATGACGACGATCATGACGACGATCATGATGATGATGATGACTGATCATGATGACGATGATGACGACTGATCATGATGACGATGATGACGACTGATCATGATGACCATGATGACGACGATCATGATGACGATGATGACGACGATGACGACGACGATGATGATGACGATGATGACGATGATCATGACGATGATCATGATGACGATCATGATGATGACGATCATGATTATGACGACTGATCATGATGACGACGATCATGATGATGACGATCATGACGACGATCATGACGATGATCATGACGATGATCATGACGATGTTCATGACGATCATGATGACGATAATGATCATGATGATGACGATGATCATGATTATGACGACGATGATCATGATGACGACGATGATCATGATGACGACGATGACGATGCGGGCGACCGCCGTCTTTGACGGCTGAGCCAACGAACCGCAGCTGAGCGGAGTTCGACGATTCCGCCGCCGCTGCTGCTGCTGCGTTAGCGGTGGTGGTGGTGCACAAACACAGCCAGCGCTCTCAACCACAATGTCAACAACACGGCACGAGAGAGACAGAGAGAGAGGGAGAGAGGGGGCTTCATAAAGCAAAGCATTGAACAAAAAAACCCCCGAAATGATGGAACGAATCAAAGTGCCGACTGCACCGAGCATCATCTTCTTGTTTCCTCTGATTTGTGAAACAAAAAGTGAGAGGGCGGATGGCTCGATTCCCGCTCACGGTCTGCCAGCACCTGGCGACGAATTTCTCTCCCCGTGGCGGTTTCCGCTATTTCACGTTGACGCGTTGTTCAAGGGGAAATCACTTCCGAGCGTGCGGCTGGCGACTCGCACACAGTTGAGTACGTGTGTGAAACACCGGGGAGACAAAGGCGGCCACCCCCCCACCCAACCCCCTCGTGCGCGTTCACCGTGGCGGCCTTCATAGGCGCTTGCTCCGCTTACAGCACTTGCCCCCCCCCCCCCCCAAACAGTCTGTTAAAAGGCTGCACCATCGATCGCCCGTCGGCATCGGCGAGCGGGCGTCGTAAGGAATTGAAGCGACGACGCTGGGTGGTGTGGCGGTGTTGGGTTTGGTGGCGGTGATGCAAGCGCCGCGTGGCGATGTTGTGCGCGCGAAGGAAGAGGTTTTATTTTTAGAATCGCGGGGGTCTGGGACGCAATGTTCTTTCTGCTGCGTCGCGAGCTTTTACATAACCACGGGATCCCCCCCTCCCTCCACCCCCCCTCCCTCCACCCCCCCTCCCTCCACCCCCCCTCCCTCCACCCCCCCTCCCTCCACCCCCCCTCCCTCCACCCCCCCTCCCTCGCTCCCTCCTCCACCCCTCCCTCCTCCCCTCCCTCCCCTCCCCTCCCTCCCCCTTCCCTCCCTCCCCCTTCCCGCCCTCCATCGCTCGCTCCCTCCTCCCCTCCCTCCACTCCCCCCTCCTTCCCTCCCCTCCTCTCCCTCCCCCTTCCCTCTCCCTTCCCTCCCTCCCTCCCCTCCCTCCCCCTTCCCTCCCTCCTCCCCTCCCTCCCCTCCCTCGCTCGCTCCCTCCACTCCCCCCTCCTTCCCTCCCCTCCCTCCCCCTTCCCTCCCTCCCTCCCTCCTCCCCTCCCTCCCCCTTCCCTCCCTCCTCCCCTCCCTCCCCTCCCTCCCCCTTCCCTCTCTCGCTCCCCTCCCTCCACCCCTCCCTCCCCTCCCTCCCTCGCTCCCCTCCCTTCCCCCCCAGCGTGTACCCGCGCGTCATCTCCCTCCCAGGGGGAGCGGTGGCACAGTGGTTAGCGCGCCGCGCCACGAACTCCGCGGGCGGAGTTCGATTCCCGCCCACGGCCCACCAACACCCCGTCCTGGGCCCCCCATCCCCCCCCCCCTCCTCTAGGTCGACTCGGCAGCAAATGAGTTTCCCGGTACGGTGTGTAGTGAACATCGCCACTGGGGAGACAAAGGCGGCCGGGCACAGTGATGCTTCCCCACCCACACCCCCCACCTCGTGCGCTGTGCCGGCCTTCATAGGGTGTTGCTCGCTAACAGCACTTGCCCCAACAGTCTGTTAAGGCTACATGGGGGATCTTTGTCTTTGCTCACACACGCACACACGCACTCGCACGCACTCGCACACACAACAACAACATTCGCCACTAAGTGGTGGTTACGTCACCACGACGCTTGTGCCAGGCTAGGTGCACGTTGAGGCCACGTGAAGTGTTGAACGTCCGCTGGCAGGAGGTCACGGGGCAGACCCAGCAGGTGCCACGGGGCAGACCCAGCAGGTGCCACGGGTCGACTGACTGAGATGACTGGCTGATGCACCACCTGTGCCCCCTACTGTGACAACTTGTTGTGCTTTAGCCGCCCGGCGCTCCGCTCGTTGTTGTGAGCGTCGCTCCTTCGCCCTCCGTTGTTGTTGGAGGGCGACTGCCTCCAACTGCCCAGTAGCGTCCTTCACGAGCCTCCTCCACAGAGGCCGATCTTGACACCGCTGGCACCGGTCATCGGCAAGTCCACTCAGCTCCACGTCCTCCTGTACCACATCACTCCATCTCTTCTCTAGCCCGTGCCGCGCCCGTTTAGCCCCCTCTATTCGGCCGAACAAAAGCTGTTTCGGCATGCGGTGGCTGGGCATTGCGAGCTACGTGACCCAGCCAACGCAGCCTTGCCTGCCGGATGAGCTCACCGATGGGACTTTGTCCAGAAACACTTACTCGGTGTCTTTGTCTCTACGCATGCCTCTTGTCTTTCCACAATGTCTTATCAATGTCAGTATTTGTCTTGATGTATCGGATTACTGTTGTATCTCTGTCTGTCGGTGTCGTTCTCCGCTGTGTACTGTCCCGCGTGTGTCTCTCTCTCCGCATCTGTGATGCTCTGTGTTTTTAAAAAAATATTTGCATTGTTTGATTTGAATAATCCATGGTTTGTTTGTTGTAGTTGTTGAAACTTGATGACCTCCTGTGACCCTTCTGGGCGTCTGTGACACGAAGAGCTTGAAAGCTCATCGGATTCCTCTTGTCTTAATGAATCATCTGAATTGGGGGGAGAAGTATTGTCTTGTGATTTGTAAATCCGTGTGTGTGTGTGTCTGGCTTGTCTCTCGCCATCAGCGAGTTGGCCTCAACGTGCACCTAGCCTGGCACAAGCACCGTGGCGACCTCACCGCCACTGAGTGACGAATGGTTGTTGTTAGCAGCGAGTTGGCACAGTTTGAGGCACAGGCGGTGCATCTGCCAGTCACCTGGGTCTGTCCCGTGACCTCCTGCACCTAGCCTGGCACAGCAGTTAACCCATAACACCTTGGTCTGCCGCGTGACCTCCTGCCCCTAGCCTGGCACAGCAGTCAACCCATGGCACCTGGGTCTGTCCCGTGACTTCCTGCACCTAGCCTGGCACAGCAGTCAACCCATGGCACCTGCTGGGTCTGTCCCGTGACTTCCTGCACCTAGCCTGGCACAGCAGTCAACCCATGGCACCTGGATCTGTCCCGTGACCTCCTGCACTTAGCCTGGCACAGCAGTCAACCCATGGCACCTGGGTCTCTGCCGTGACTTCCTGCACCTAGCCTGGCACAGCAGTCAACCCATGGCACCTGCTGGGTCTGTCCCGTGACTTCCTGCACCTAGCCTGGCACAGCAGCCAACCCATGGCACCTGGGTCTGTCCCGTGATCTCCTGCACCTAGCCTGGCACAGCAGTCAAACCATAGCACCTGGGTCTGTCCCGTGATCTCCTGCACCTAGCCTGGCCAGCAGTCAACCCATAGCACCTGGGTCTGTCCCGTGACTTCCTGCACCTAGCCTGGCACAGTCAACCCATGGTAACTGGGTCTGTCCCGTGACTTCCTGCACCTAGCCTGGCACAGCAGTCAAACCATAGCACCTGGGTCTGTCCCGTGACTTCCTGTACCTAGCCTGGCACAGCAGTCAACCCATAGCACCGGGGTCTTTCCCGTGCCCTCGTGCACCTAGCCTGGCACAGCAGTTAACCCATAACACCTGGGTCTGTCCCGTGACCTCCTGCACCTAGCCTGGCACAGCAGTCAAACCATAGCACCGGGGTCTGTCCCGTGACCTTTCAGCAGCGAGCTGTTGACACTTCGCGTGGCCTCAAAGTGCACCTAGCCTGGCACAAGCGCCACCACTAAGTTGGGGTACAATTGTTTGCGCACGCAGCTGCGAGCCCAGAAACACGAGTTTGATTCCCGACAATGGCTGATATCACCGGTGAGTGATCTTCTGAACCGGTCCTGAGCCTCCCCAAGGTCCGCTCGGCCTCAAACGAGTGCCTGGTGGTGCTGTCGTAGTGTCCCGTAAACATCAGCACCGGGGAGACAAAGGCGGCCGGGCGCGGTGCTGGCCACCCAACCCCCTCGTGTGCCGTTTTGGCCTTGGTCGGTGCTGCTCGCTAACAGCACTTGCCCCAACAGTCTGTTGAGGCTACACGGGTGGTCTTTGGTGGTGGTGGTGAGGGTCCCCAAGGGGTTTACGTGACGGACGACAACTGGGCAAAGCCACCAGCCCTGCCGTGGTGGTAGTGGGGGGGGGGTCCCCAAGGGGTTTACGTAACGGACGACGACTGGGCGAAGCACCAGCCCTGCCGTGGTGGTAGTGGTGGTGGGGGTCCCCAAGGGGTTTACGTGACGGACGACAACTGGGCAAAGCCACCAGCCCTGCCGTGGTGGTTAGTGGGGGGGGGGGGTCCTCAAGGGGTTTGCGTGACGGACGACAACTGGGCAAAGCCACCAGCCCTGCCCGTGGTGGTCGTGAGGGGGTCCCCAAGGGGTTTACGTGACGGACGACAACTGGGCAAAGCCACCAGCCCTGCAATTGCCCTCTCAAGGTGCTGTCCAGGATGGAGGGAGCTCTCTAGAGCACAGCTAGAGTGGTGGGTGCTTGGCCTGCTCTTCCACATCGACCGGTAACGTCTGGGAAAAGGTGGGAATGGCCCACGCTTGTTTGCCTACCGCACGTGACCTGCCGTGTCTCGCTTTCAGGAGGGTACTGCCGCATTTTAGAATCATAATATTTGTTGATACTGCAGAAGGAATCCGATGAGCTATGAAGCTCTTTTTTTTTACTCACAGATGTCCCAGTAGGGGCACGGGGTGATAACGTTACAACGACACACACAAAAAAAGACAGATAAACACATCACCCAGACACATGACAAATACGACACTCAACCATCCGACATCCTACCAGGGCAAAGCCCCGCCGTTGGTGTGAACTTATTATTCAGAAGCTCAACAAAGTGGCCCCCCATCATTTGAACGTCCATGGCAGCCAAAGTCATCGAAAAACCGGAGGTCCTGGAGAAGGCTCACCCATACCACCAGCGCACTGCACGGATGGATTCACGAATCTAGAACACTGCACAGAAGGATTCACGAATCCAGCACACTGCACAGATGTATTCACGAGAAATGTAACGTCTTGTCTTGAGATTTTAGAATGTCGAATTAAACGTGAAAAATAAATGTAACACCCCTATTTAAAAATACGTGACCGGGGTGTTGATCGTGTTGTTTTGTTACAGAATTAAGACTTACACGTGAGAAATATCAAACGTTATACGACTCCTATATATTTATATATCCTAGAAATTTATAAGAATTTCCCATAAGACTCGGAAGGGCTGGGCCAACTCCTCATGCCCATATATGGAAGTGGCTTTTGTGGGCGTTACCATGAGGGATGTGGGGAGGAGGGACCGGAAACGGGCGTGGTTAATGCTAATCTGTGTAAATATGCTAATTAGGGGAGGGGCGAAAACGCCTCTCCGAATTCTCAATAACCCTCGACTTAAAGCTTTCGTTACTGCAGGAATTCATATTATTTGGGTCTTTCGGTAAAGGGCCGTCCATAAATGACGTCACGCGATTTTGGACGATTTTGACCCTCGCCCCCTCGTCACACGACGTCACAAAAAGTCAGATATGACGTCACAAAGCTCTGCCCCCCCCAAAAAACCATATTTCCATTTTTAAAATTAAACATGCTTCAAATCGCTTTAAACTATTGTCACTGTAGTGCGTATTTAATGTGGCGCTGCACTCTGATGTTGTAGGAGAAAACATTTATTAAAAAGTATATTTAATTAAATAGAACGTTTTGATTTAAAGCTTTCGTGACTGCAGGAATTCATATTCTTGGTTCTTTCGGTAAAGTCACCACCACGTCGAAGGGAAACAATCAAATAATAAAAATATAAAACAATAAAATTCTCACGACGTTTCGACTGCAACACAAGCAATCATCATCAGGTGTGGTTTTCACACCTGATGATGATTGTGAAAACCGCACCTGATGATGATTGCTTGTGTTGCAGTCGAAACGTCATCAGGTGTGGTTTTCACACCTGATGATGATTGCTCGTGTTGCAGTCGAAACGTCGTGAGAATTTTATTGTTTTATATTTTAAATATTTTATTGTTTCCCTTCTACGTGGTGACTTTACCGAAAGAACCAAGAATATAAGTAGAACGTGTTGTCTATATTTATTTATAAAGTTGCGCATTTTGATGTGACGTCACATTTCTCAACCCCCCCCCCATTCGTCACACATCGTCACAAATGTCTGACCCCCCCCTCACCCCAGGTGCGTGACGTCATTTATGGACGGCCCCTTTTCGTGACTTGGGTCTTTCGGTAAAGTCACGTAGAGATAGGTTCAAAAAAATAAAAATAAAATAACAAACAAAAAAACTCCGACGTTTCGATCGCAGCACGATCGTTCGTCATCAGGAATTAAAAAAAATAAAGACGAACGCTCGTGTCGTAGTTTTTTGTTGCTATTTTCTTTGAGGCTTTTGATTTGAAAGCTGATTTCTTTGAAACCTTATCGACGTGACTTTACCGAAAGACCCAAGAATAGGGTCAATAACCTGTTTGACAAAACAAATATGTAACAATAGATTTGACCCTTTCGAGGAATAAAACACACGAGGTGAATTCAAATGTTCAAACCACCAAATAGATTATAGCCTTCGCAAGGGATCAAGTTACTTGTTTTGTCTCTCTCTCAAATTTAGCAATCTTTGGAAGAAAGTTAATCGACCAGGTACGGTGTTGAATGTTACGTTAGTCGACTATCTGTGTTGCATTATATTTCTAAGTTTACTAGGTTTCATATTTTGATTTAAAGCTTTCGTGACTGCAGGGATTCATATTCATGGTTCTTTCGGTAAAGTCACCACGTAGAAGGGAAACAATAAAATAATAACATTCTAAAAAATATTGTTTTATATTTTTATTGAAAAATATTGTTTCATATTTTTATAAAAAAATATTATTTTATATTTTTATTATTTTATTACTTTAATATATAGGTTTCATATTTTTGGTTCTTTCGCTAAAGTCACCACGTAGAAGGCAAACAATAAAATAATAAAAAATATAAAACGATAAAATTCTCACGACGTTTCGACGGCAACACGAGCAATCACCATCATCAGGTGTGAAAACCACAGCAAGAAATGTTTTTAAAAAAATGTGTGTTGCAGTCGAAACGTCGTGAGAATTTTATTGTTTTTTATTTGTATTATTTGATTGTTTCCCTATCTACGTGGTGACTTTACCGAAAGAACCAAGACTATGAATCCCTGCAGTCACGAAAGCTTTAAATCAAAATATACTACATTTGTTTTCGCTTTCATTTGTACCTGATGACGATTGCTTGTATTGCAATAGAAACGTCGTATGCTATTATTTAATACTTTTTTCTTTCTACGTGACTTTACCGAAAGAATCAAAGAGTGTGCCCAATGTTGTTGACGGCGGTGTTTTTGTTGTCGCGTTGTGCCAGTGGTGGTTGCACAGACAACCACGACAACAACTCGACTCACATCCGTGTCAACATCGGAATCTGAATGTTTATTACAGCAGGAGGAATCCGATGAGCCATGAAGCTCTTTTTACTCACGGATGTCCAGTATAGGGGGACACGTGCATCTGTGGGAGCTTAAATGGGACAAATGTATTATAGGCGACGTTTCGGGCAATGACCATTCATCGTAACACAATGTGTATGTGCCATTAGGCCAGTGTTATTGAGATGTTAACGACCTCGCCTGGATATGCCGAAGGTCGTGGGTTCAATCCCGACCCTGACGCCTGCTGTATATTTGGAGTTTGCGTGTGGCTAGGAGATGTTAACTCTCTCGCCTGCTATACAGGAGGTCGTGGGTTCGATCCCGACCCTGACGCCTGCTGTATATTTGGAGTTTGCAAGTGGCTAGGAGATGTTAACTCTCTCGCCTGCTATACAGGAGGTCGTGGGTTCGATCCCGACCCTGACGCCTGCTGTATATTTGGAGTTTGCATGTGGCTAGGAGATGTTAACTACCTCGTCTGGTGTACAGGAGGTCGTGGGTTCGATCCCAGCCCTGACGCCTGCTATATATTTGGAGTTTGCATGTGGCTAGGAGATGTTAACTACCTCGCCTGGTATACAGGAGGTCGTGGGTTCGATCCCAACCCTGATGCCTGCTGTATATTTGGAGTTTGTGTGTGGCTAGGTAGATGTTAACTACCTCGCCTGGTATACAGGAGGTCGTGGGCACGACCCTGACGGCCTGCTGGTTTTCACACCTGATGACGATGTCGTGAGAATTTTATTGTTTTATATTTATTATTTTATTGTTTCCCTTCTACGTCACTTTACCGAAAGAACCAAGAACATGTGTTTTATTGTTGTCACGTTCTTGCCCGGTGAGACAAAAGAGCTTTATAGCTCCTCGGATTCCTCATGCAGTATCAATCAATATTCCGATTCTGAATTTGCTGCGGTACCCTCACTGAGGCATCGAATTTGCGCCTTGGTTAAAACGTCGGGCGTGGCGAGACAGAGAGGCATGGGTTAAATCCGGCACGAGAGGGGGCGTGGTTAATATTCAAGGAGGCGTGGTCATACTTAAGGATGGGGCGGGGTTAATATTTAAGGAGGCGTGGTGATACTCAAAGCGGCGTGGTTATATTTAAGGGGGTGTAACTATATTTAAGGGGGCGGGGTACGCGCGACCGGGAGTGGGCGTGGCCGATATCATTTGCGGGCGTGATCAATCCCCGAGAGGGGCGGGCAAGGGGAGGTCGCCGTCCAATCGCGTGGTCACTCTCGCGTGTGGGCGTGGCGAGTGTGCGGGGCGGTGGGGGGGGGCGGAGTCATATAAATAGCGGTGGAGGATGAGGCGGGGTGGATGTCCTTGCGAGAGAAGCCACTCGGGCTTGAGGTCTCCCGGTGTCTTGTCTCCCTCTTACCCCCCCCTCCCCCCCGTGTCTCTCTCTCAGTGTCTCTATCTCAGTGTGTCTCTCCGTGTGTCTCTCTCTCTCTCCGTCCTCCGTGTCTCGTCCCTGACCTGTCCGTGTCTTCCGGTGTCTCGCCCTCCTGTCGTCCCGCTTGGCTGCGTTTGAGTGTCTTCCTGTTTTGGTGTGTGTGTAGTTGCGTCCGTCCGTGTGTGTGTGTGTCTTCTGTCAGCCTCACCTGTGTGTGTCTGTGTATTGGTGTGTGTGTGTCTGTGTGTCTATCCGTGTGTGTGTGTACGTGCCTGTCTGTGTTTGTCTTGTCACATCCTGTCGTGTCCCTTCCCCCCCCCCCACCCCTGTGTAGCTGTCTGTCTGTGTCTCTGTGGTGTGTCCCCGTGTCTCTCTAGGTCTGTGTCTCTCTCTCTGTGGTTAACCCACGTGTTCCCGTAAGGGCAGCGTAGGGGGCCCCCAAAGCACATCACGTATGGAGACTAAGCCATATTTTCGTTTTGGTAAGCGAACTACTTGCATCATGTTTGCATGTATACACACACACAGTAATTACATGTTACATTGTGTGTCTGTGTGTAGCAATTGGAGTGTATCAGGTCGTATTGTGGCGTTGCATGCATTGTGCGAATTGTCCAGTGTGTAATTCCGCACAACAAGATGCATTTTTTTTTAAAATCCTACGTGGTTTGTGTATAGTGTCTTGAAAGCTGCACTGATGTATCTCATGAATCTACGCGTTAATGTACGTGTGTATAACGTCTTTAAGGAGAGTGCGTTGAATTATGCATTCAACGTGTGTGCATCCTGCACGGTTAATATCACACGCTATACTGTACGTGAATACGTGTAAAGGTTACTCGCGAAACGTCGTACTTTGTGTCTTGTTAAACGTTGTGGCTTTTGCTCTCCCAGGAACGAATTGGGCACGTTCCGTTTACGTGACGAATCTTACTAATTTGCTGCGTCGGGTGGTGGCGGGTTTAACGACACAATTTACGCGATATAACCCCAACAAACCTGGATGTGCGCGCTATATTGAACCACAATTATATTAATTATAGTATATGCAGCGCGTACTTCACAATGCACCATACATTGCAGATTAATAGCGCCAACTGTATATTACGCTAGACATAATAAGTGTTATAGTATTAATATTCTCGGTTATTTCGGTAAAGTCACGTCACATTATTCGTCACGTAATAATAATAATTCACTGCGCGTGTGTGTATATATAGGAGTTGTAATGTGCGCGTTGTTAAAAATTATTAAATGTTGTTGCGGGATAAGCGGGTTGGTGTGCAACTTTAACGCATTGCAAGTATACTGAATTTTTGTTTGTATATTATAAATCCGAGCACGGGTACAGTTAAAGCACGCGCGTGTGTGTGTGTGCGTTGTTTAAAACGTTAATCTTTCTTGGGGTTGCTCGATCCACTGCTGGTTGGAGGCATCCGTATAACTAGTTGACATCGAAGCCGCGTGTGTACTTTATATTAAATCTGTATCTTGAGTATCCCGAGATCGTTAACTCGCTTTCCGCGATCGCAACTTTAACACGACCGAGTAGAAATGCCGCAAACAGGTACGCAAACAAATTTATTTTTTTATTTTTTCTTTGCTTGTTAACAAAACGCTTATTCTGATGGGACACGCCAAAAAAAAGGTGTGTGTTTGTTGTTAAAGAACGATGTGTTGAAGAACGATGACAGGCGCCAGTAACGAAACGTCGTCAACTCCTCAAGTCCGACGTTTTAATAAAACTAAAACTGCGGCTCGGCCGCAAAGTCTCGTCTGCCGTGCGTAGAGAGGACGTCGGGCGTTACACAACGATAACAAGCGAACGCGGGAAGAAAAACAAAACACAACAAAGGCAACGGTGTAAAAAAAAACAACTAAATTATAACGATTGTTTTCTGTTTACAATCGTTTAAAAAAAAAATTGTTGTTGTGTTTGAGGCGATGGGATGGTTTCTGCGGCCTGGGACGAAAACACTGAGAGATGGAGCCTTCGGTTAGCCTAGGCTGTGGTGACGTTAGTTTTTTTTAAAATATTTGTTTTTGGAACATTAACAAAACGTCTTTTTTAAAACCCGTCGACAAAGTTTACACCGAACGCGCGGTCCACGTGATGTTAATTGTCGTTGTAAATGTATATTTGAAAAAAAAAAATCGGAAATCTGTCGAAACTCTACGTTGCGCCGATCGGCGACTTGATTTTGAGGCCTAGCGGAGGCTTCGACGAAAAGTGATGGAAGTTAAAAAAAATAAACACTTCTTGTTGTTGTAGCTTTTTTTTTTTAAAAACACACGATAAATAGAACGTTGTTTGTTTGCAATTATATTGTCTTAAACTTAAAGCGGTCGCTTTCGACGCGAACTGGAGGAGGGAGAGGATGAGGAGGGGAGGGCGTGAACAGCTTCACATTTTTTTGCAAAAAATAAACTCGGTGAGCGCTTTGACGCGTTTTTTTTTAAAACAAATAATAACAACAATTGTTACACTTCAAACTTTAAACACGTTGACGGTGCCGTATACGAGCCATAGCGATGCATTCCTTGAGGCCCAGGGCGAAGTTTTCTTTTGGTTTGCTTGCGCGTTTGTTAGCGTTCGGTTTTTTTCCTTCTCTCTCGCCTTAACCGCATTACCGTACGTTATGTTTTTTGTTGTTGCTGTTGCTTTTGATCGCCTCTAACTCCCTTAAACGTGTCTATAAAAGTTACCGTGCGAGCATTCGAAGTCTCTCTGTCGTCACACACACACACAACAACCCCCTACCTACCACACACAACCCCGTACATTGCCCGTGTATATCGACGGGCCCTATGGGCGCCTGCGATGACTTACTTTGTTACGCGCGTATAACGTTTAATAGGCTTATTTTGCTTCGGTATTATTGATAATAATTGTGTAAATGTCGTGTGTTTTTAAATGTGTATAATATTATACACGTGGTCATGTTGTGTCGGGCTGTGTACGTTGTTGCTGCGTGGAATGTCGCGCGCGTGTGTGTGTTGTTTCGTGTCCGCGGTCTAGTAGCAGTTCACGCGGTTAAAGTTTAGTTTCGCTGAGTGCATTAAGCGTTAACGCCTTACCCAGCGTGTTAATAACCTTCGTGCACAATGACATCGGTACGTATTTGTACGATTTAAAGACTAACGATCCCCCCGGTAGAGCCTTTACATACTGTTGGGGCAAGTGCTGTTAGCGAATAGCAAGCACCACCACCACCACCCCTTCGTGACCAGCAACCACGCCCGGCCGCCTTTGTGTCTCCCCCACCTACTCGGGTTGAGGCTGAGTAGACCTAGGAGAGGCCCAGCACGGGTTCAGATTAATAATCGTCACCTTGTGTTGACCGTGAGCGAGAATCGAACAGACGCGCATCAAGAAGTCACGCACGCACCCACACACACACACTTGAACACACACAGATAAAAGTTCCCCCTTGTATAGCCTCAACAGATTGTTGGGACAAGTGCTGTTAAGCGAGCAGCACATGTGAGAATGCTGGGACTGTACACGAGGGGCGATGTTGACTTACACGCCGCACCAGGTATAACTTCATTTGAGGGCTGAGTCGACCTAGGGGAGGCCCAGAACCGGTTCTGATAATCGTCCACTGCTCGTCGTCGGCCGTGAGAGGGAATCGAACTCTGAGGTCGCCGGGTTCGTAGTGTTGACCGCTGCACCACCGCTCCCCATACACGAATTTATCCCGTAGAGCCTGTAACAAACTATATATAGTAATAGGTTTTTACCCTTTTAGCTGGCACAAAAAACTGACACCTTTATACAAGGAGATCATGTTTGCAATAACCACAACACAAGCAGTCACAAATGCAAGCAAAAAGAGACAACTCTGATAATGATATCGGCACTGTCAGAGTTGTCTCTTTTTGTTTGCATTTTTGACTGCTTGTGTTGTGGTTATTGCAAACATGATCCCCTTGTATAAAGGTGTCAGTTTTTGTGCCAGCTGAAAGGGTAAACACCTATATTCTTAGCTCTTTCGGTAAAGTCACGTTGAAGGGAAACAATAAAATAATAAAATATATGTAAAACAATAACAAAATTCTCACGACGTTTCGACCATAACACAAACGGTCGTCATCAGGTGTGTCGGTAAAAACCTATTATTATATATAGCTACTGGCAAAGGAGGTCTCATACCTGCAACAAACTGTTGGGGCAAGTGATGTTATTGAACACGTCCACGTACGTACACATACACATATACACACGTGCAGTAGATCTCTGTAAAAACACAGCGCTGTTTTACTTTACGCGTGCGCCTAAAATTGTTTATTTTCTTTAATCATCAGAATCTTTGGATGCTAAACCCCCGGGGGGGGTTCAGTGCAGCAAATGTGTAAACATGTAAAACCCACGCGTCTCTCTGTGCGGAAAGTTCGACTCTTGGGAGTGCAGCTGGTTGGCACGCCGCGCGCTATGAACCCCACCCATGTGGCACTGGGACTTGGCTACGAACCAGAGTTCGATTCCCGCTCACGGCAGCCAACGCCGGTGACGATTATCTGAACCGGTTCTGGGCCTAACACTAGGCCGACTCGGCCTCAAATGAGTACCTGGTGCGGTGTGTCGTAAACATCGCCACTGGGGATGCAAAGGCGGTCGGGCGTGGTGCTGGCCACCCACCCCTCCTCGTGTGCCGTGCCGGCCTTCATAGGTGCTCGCTGACAGCACTTGCCGTAACAGTCTGTTAAGGCTACACGGGGGACCTTTAGTTCGATGAGAGGAGTGCGTGGTGGGTTAGCGCTACGCTGCGCTATGAACCCTGGCACCAGAGTTCGATTCCCGTTCACGGCCGCTAACACGGGTGACGATTATCTGAACCAGTTCCGGGCCTCCCTTAGGTCGACTCGGCCTCAATTGAGTACCTGGTGCGGTGTGTAAGAAAACATCGCCACTGGGGAGACAAAGGCGGTCGGGCGTGGCGCTGGCCACCCACCCCTTCGTGTACCGTGCCGGCCTGCGTCGGTACTCGCTAACAGCACTTGCCCCAAACAGTCTGGGCAGGGCTGCTGCGGGGATCTTTGCCTTTGCAGTTCGTGTCAGGGGTGAATTTCGGTCAAATGATTCTCATACTTCGCAGGAGGTCGGGGAAAATAGCAAAGTGAAGTACGCAACCAATTGGATGCTGCTACGCTCTCAGTGCAAAGTTCACGGGGTATGTGCGTACCGTGCATTAATTCTAAAACGAAGACACGTACGGGTGTGTAACGTTTTGCAGAGAGTATGCATTGAATTATATAGTCGATGTGTTAATTAACATCGTGCGCTCTGCACGGTTAAGATGTGCAAATGCAGTAATACTGCGCGGTGCATCGTGCATGAATGTGTACGCTTTACTGAACCGCCAGTATATGCAGTGTATACTTCACGATGCACCGTACATTGCAAATGATTGTGCTTTGTAGATGACCACAATACGTTACACAATGAACATTGTTAATCGCGTCACGAACGGAGCTACATTGGGAGGACACTGCTCGCAACAGAGAAACTTGGCCACGTTGCTGGAGTGAGTTCTGCACAGAGCTTACTCCCTACACCGCTTGTCCTCAACCTCATTTAAGTCCTAAACGCGAGCTCTAACCCATAGCGGTGATGCTTACCGTCAACCCTACCACCAATCCCTGAAAGAAAATTCCAAACCCGCTTACCCGTTCCCCTTTTCCTACGCCTTGTAAAAAAAAAAACCTCAACTCCTAAAATCCAAACCTCTTGTTCCTAAACCCTCACCTTAACCCCTAGCCCTAAATCTTATCTCGTTAACCATTGACCTGCACTCTTATCTTCAGGCCTACACAATAGTTACCCTAAATCCTAACCCCTCATCCATTAACCCTAATCGTAAACCTAAACCATAACCCCTCACCCTAAATCCGAGCCCACCTTTTATCCGTTTACCTTAACCCCAGACCATAATTGTAAAACCTTAACCCCTAAATCGAAAACCATAACTCCCCTAGTTTGAAATATAGCCCCTAAACCTAAATCTTGCCGTAAACCCTAACTCTAAATCCTACCCACTAATCCATTACACCTTGGCCTTACCCTGACCCTGTGCCACGAATACGGTGACCAGAGTTCGATTCCCGCGCGCAGTCGCCAACGCCAGTGACAATTATCTGAACCGGTCGTGGGCGGGCGCCCTTGGGTAGACTCGGCCTCAAATGAGTGCCTGGTGCAATGTGTAAACATTGCCACCTGGGGAGACAAAGGCGGCCGGGCGTGGTGCCGTACCAATCTTTATAGATGCCCACTAACAGCACTTTCCTCAACAGTCTTTTTAAGCTAAATGCAGGGGATCGTGAATTATTTATATGTAGTACAAGTTTATGTGTGTATGGGAATGTTGGTATATGCTGTATGCATAGTAATATAAATGTACGTGGTATTTAATTACATTGAGTGGCAGAAAGTTTAACCTGTGGGTTAGAGAATGAATGGGGCGCTGCGGTGGTGAGATGTTAACTACCTTGCCTGGTATACAGCAGGTCGTAGATTTGATCCCGACCCTGACAATGCCTGCTGTGTATATGGAGTTTGCATGTACTCCCCGTGGTCCCGTGGATTTTCCTCGAAGTCCCCCGGTTTTTGCCCTCCCACATTTAGAATCAAAATGCTTTTTAGAATATTTCGCTGCTGTGTACATTTCCACGCGGGGCTATCGTTTGTGGTGGCCAGCTCTCCTCTGATAAAGAGCTTACACAGCTTAGTGGAGCCTTTCCTGGTAAAATAATAAATTGTTTTTTAAAAGTTTAAATGCATGCATGCGAATTGCATCGTCGTAAGCTATTTATAAAAGTGAGCATGGCGCGTCGTGGAGCAGTTGGGACGATGGACAGGAATAATAACTGGAGTGGCAGCCAAGGAATGGAATGCGCCCGAGAGGGACCTCCACCAGGGAGATGGAGTGACGATTACAGCGGTCCATGTGCAGGTGCTGGATGCATTTTTTTTTACCTCGCAGGGATCGTAAGATCTGGCTCTGTCTTGGGGGTGGGGGGCGGGTGAAACCCTTCCATCCGGCGGTGGAATTGATGACAGCTGATAATGGTGGTGGCGATGATAAATGTACGTGTGGGTACGTGCGGGTGTGTGCGCGTGTTGGTATGTTTGTGTTCAGGATGGGTGTCTATATATGGGGCATGGTAGTGTGGCGGAAAGCACCCTGCTGCGTTAGGTTACCCCGGTGACCCAAGTTCAGTCCCCACTGGATATTTTGAACCGTTCCTGGGCCTCCTCTCCCTAATCTTGACTCGGCCTTAAATCAGTACCACCTGGCATGGTGTTTAAGTCTCAGAACGAGGCAGGAGACGAATGCGAATGGGTGTGGCGTTGGTGTTGGCCACCACCCCACAAGGTGCGCTTTTCCGGCCACAATTAGGCCCTGCTACCCGCAAACAGCTCTTGACCCAACAGCCTGTTAAAGGCTACACGGTGGGGAACTTTGTCCTTTTGTGTCCGTGTGTTTCGTATCGCCCTGGTAAGTCGGCAGTAACCTTGTCTCACTCGCAACACATGCTTACAGAGTGTTCCCCCAAAATGTTGATTGACGTCACATTTGGCACTGGGGTGCCCTTGAAAAATCTGCAGATGCAAACATTTGCAAGTTTACCTCCCAGTTACGGTCGGGGTTGTTGAGGTGGGTGGGGTGTCCCAAATAAAAAATAATGTCTTGGTTTTTCAGTGTTGTTTTGATCGGGAACAGCGTCTGATTATAAAAGTTGGGGATTTTAAGGACAAATGTGGGTTCTTTGTGGGGAGCGGGTGCTCGGTCGTGGTGCACTCGCGGATCGTCGCAGAGGTCCCGCAGTTCGAATCCGACCGGCCGCCCTGGTTACCCGCCGCCGGTGCGGGAACCGTTTTGCAATGATTGTAGTTTTTTTTTTATATAAACAAGGCGTCTTTTTCGTGCGAAATTTCACCTCGCGACGCTGTGACGCGAGAGAGAGAGTAGTAAGAACGTGGATAAATGTAGGATAGCGCATTCTGACTGGAGGCAGAAATAGGCGAGGTTTTTATACGACACTTCCGTACGCCCCATAATAGTTTTTTTTTTGGGTTAGATCGCGTAAATGCAAATGTGTTGTTGAACCTGCCACCACGCGATGCAGCCAATTAGTGAGGTTTGTCACGTAAACAAAACATGCCAGTTCGTTATGAGTGTAATGACGACTTGACTCTTTCTTGAGATGTTTTTTTTATTGAAGACACGGTCACTTGAACCGGCGGAGACCCTACCGCAACAGCCCCGAGTCTCCCACGCATTTCCCTTATATGGGGTCCGAGGCCCACGCCCCCATTCCCGAACATTCTCGCTGGTTATAGACGCTCGCTTGACCATTCCCGAGCCTTCTCGATCATTCCCGTAGCCACCAGTCCACTCGCACTGCAAGCTGGCTCCCCTGTCATTACCTCCCGTGGCTACCAGTCCATTCGTACTGCAGGCTGACTCCCCTGGCATTACCTCCCGTAGCCATTAGTCCATCCATACTGTAGGCTGACTCCCATGGCATTACCTCCCGTGGCCACCAGTCCACTCGCACTGCAAGCTGGCTCCCCTGTCATTACCCCCCGTGGCCACTAGTCCACTCACCGAAGGTTGACTCGACTGTCATTACCTCCCGTAGCCACAAGTCCATCCATACTGCAGGCTGACTCCCATGGCATTACCTCCCGTGGCCACCAGTCAATTCGTACTGCAAGCTTGCTCCCATGTCATTACCTCCCGTGGCCACTGGTCCACTCACACCGAAGGTTGACTCGACTGTCATTACCTCCCGTAGCCACCAGTCCATCCATACTGCAAGCTGACTCCCGTGGCATTACCTCCCGTGGCCACCAGTTCATTCGTACTGCAAGCTGGCTCCCCTGTCATTACCCCCCGTGGCCACCAGTCCACTCACACCGAAGGTTGACCTGACTGTCGTTACACTATACTCTTTGGTTTTTTCGGTAAAGTCACGTAGGTATAAAATAAGTAATATAAAAAACTACTTTTTAAAAAACACGCTTTAATGAAATGTACCGTGCTAGCACTGGAAGAACTCCACCACGACTCCAGGAAGTGGCCCCGAAGCTTGCCGCAACGCAAGGGGAGCGTGGTGATTTACAGCCAACGTCAGTTTACCGTAGACAATTAGACCCAAGCCGAAACATAACGTGTAAAAATGAATGCTTAAAAAGATGTTTTTTAAAAAAATTTTAATGATAGAATATAGTATTGTCATCAGTGACACGAGTATACCAAGTTTGCAGTCGATGCCACATTGGGAAGTGGGTTACAATTGAGTTACAAGATTTGAGGATACAACAACAACGGACAGGGTGAGTTAAGAGAAAGCGTGTAAAACAAATACATTGCCATTGTTACTGGAGCTTGTTCATCGATGTATGGTTGAACTTCTTTCGCACCGTACGTAGCCGACCGTGCTAAGCGGAGGTGCGGGGGAAGGACCACAAACTAAACAAAAAACAGTTGTAAATAAATGAGTTTTTTTTTTATCGAAAATGAGTTTTCATTCTACACATACCGTAGCCATGACAATCACAACTGCTAAGATTACCATCACCATCGCCACAATCCTTACCGCCATCATCATCGTCCCTAAGGAATCACTGGAATGGACGCCATCTGCTACGACTGCATCAAGTGACGCAGGAGATTCAATTAAGTCTCTTGTTAGGTTCAATTAAAGGACATCATTGCCCCTGCCATAGCAACATGGACATTACATTGACGAGCTATACGCACTGGATTGGACGGTGGTGGGGGGGGGGGAAAGAGTGGTGGTGCTGCGCTTAGCGCGCACCGCGCTACGAACCTGACAGCCCGAGTTAGATTCCCAACAATGGCTAATGTCGGTGGTGTGGGTAATATCTGAACCTTGTCCCCTCGCCAACCTTCACTGGCTAGCGTCGTGAAGCAACACCTGATGACTGACACGGCGTGGGGGAGGCCTTCAATCACTCGGTGGATTGGCAAAGGCCTGGACATTATTTTACATCGCCAAGTTCGCATATCCGACTCATTGTGGACTTGAGGTGTTCCCGAGGGATGCACGTTACGTCCATCCTCGTGAATAGCACATTGCTCGCGGATGATAACGATAGTAGGCCTAAGATCATGAATTTTTCCGTGAGTAAATACGTAAATAAGCGATTAAATACGTGAAAATTATAATAACACGCAAATTAAATGCGTGCCTTTTTGGTTTCTTCCGTTAAAGTCATCGCGTAGGTATAAAAAGTAAAATAAATCACGACGTTTCGGGCGCACCACCAGCGCCCTCCCGTCAGGTGTGCTGCGCCTGAAACGTCGTGATTTTTTTGATTTTTTTTCTCTACCCACGAAAGCTTCGGATCAAAATAAAATTTGGTTTGAATAAACATCGAAAACACCAAACAAAAATCACGAAAGTGTTCAATAATATCCTGTGAACTCATCGCTCAATCTCTTCGCTTCATCTCATCGCTTCATCGCTCCCTCGATGCAGTCGTGCACATTTCCCAGATGCGTTTTCTCGGATGGGCGAAATCACGGCTCCCCCCCCCCCCCAGCCCCCCCCAGCGAGTTCGTGTATCGCGAGGGAATGCCTACGGTCTGACACGTGTGAAGTGAACGTGCAGTTGAGAATGCGATGGTTGTTATTACGCGGCGGGGTGGGTGGGTTGGGCGGGGGATGAGCACTTTGATCGCGCCAGGGCGGATACGTGACGGTCGGATAGCGCGTCACCTTCACCGTGTTTATTCGCGTCCTCGACGATCGCGGGCATTCTGGGCCCCCCTTGCTATTTTATTATTCACGACGCATTATAATGAGTGGGCTGAATGCGCACGTCTCATTTGGGGGGGCGGGGAGGTGGAGGAGTGGAGGGGGGGGGTGGGCCTTCTCTTCGCTCGGTCCGAGAAGGGATGCCGAATTGATATGTTGGCTTGCCAAGGGGTGACGGATTACGAACGTTGTAAAGTCGGGCTACCTCGTACGACTCCCCCCCATCATTCCGCGTCGCGCCGCGGTAAGTTTTCCAATTGCCAGGCAGTGGTGGCTACGCACGTAGCGCTGTCGAGGCAGCGGTGGGGGCGGTGGGGGGGGATTGGTGGATCGCAATTTTCATCGTAACGCGGTAAAGCGCGGTCGTTCCGTCGCTCTTGTGCGTTGGCCGTAGTGGGTGCTTTGGGGAAGAAAAAAAAACAGCGGGCGCACGCACGCACGCACGAGGAGATGGCCGCCCGGCGAGTGGCGCGCACGGCGCTCCGGTGCGTTCCTGAAAAGTGCCGCGTCAAGCGGAAACTGTTTCGCCCGTCAACGGCGCGGTGGCTGTGAAGCAATTCGCCGTCGAGCGCTCAGAAACTGCTCTACAGCGGGGTGCTCGTTACAGCGGGGTGCGTGTTCCATGCTATAACGGAGTGCGTGTTGTTCCACGCTACAGCGGGGTGCGTGTTGTTCCGAGCTACAACGGAGTGCGTGTTGTTCCACGCTACAGCGGGGTGCGTGTTGTTCTACGCTCTAACGGGGTGCGTGTTGTTCCACGCTACAACGGGGTGCGTGTTGTTCCACGCTACAACGGGGTGCGTGTTGTTCCACGCTACAACGGGGTGCGTGTTGTTCCACACTACAACGGGGTGCGTGTTGTTCCACGCTACAACGGGGTGTGTGTTGTCCCACGCTACAGCGGGGTGCGTGTTGTTCCACGCTCTAACGGGTGCGTGTTGTTCCACGCTACAACGGGGTGCGTGTTGTTCCACACTACAACGGGGTGCGTGTTGTTCCACGCTACAACGGGGTGCGTGTTGTTCCGAGCTACAACGGGGTGCGTGTTGTTCCACACTACAACGGGGTGCGTGTTCCACGCTACAACGGGGTGCGTGTTGTTCCGAGCTACAACGGGGTGCGTGTTGTTCCACGCTACAACGGGGTGCGTGTTGTTCCACGCTACAACGGGGTGCGTGTTGTTCCACGCTACAACGGGGTGCGTGTTGTTCCACGCTACAACGGGGTGCGTGTTGTTCCACGCTACAGCGGGGTGCGTGTTGTTCCACGCTCTAACGGGGTGCGTGTTGTTCCACGCTCTAACGGGGTGCGTGTTGTTCCGAGCTACAACGGAGTGCGTGTTGTTCCACGCTACAGCGGGGTGCGTGTTGTTCCACGCTCTAACGGGGTGCGTGTTGTTCCACGCTCTAACGGGGTGCGTGTTGTTCCGAGCTACAACGGAGTGCGTGTTGTTCCACGCTACAGCGGGGTGCGTGTTGTTCCACGCTACAACGGGGTGCGTGTTGTTCCGAGCTACAACGGTGTGCATGTTGTTCCACGCTACAACGGGGTGCGTGTTGTTCCACGCTCTAACGGGGTGCGTGTTGTTCCACGCTCTAACGGGGTGCGTGTTGTTCCACGCTACAGCGGGGTGCGTGTTGTTCCACGCTATAACGGGGTGCGTGTTGTTCCACGCTCTAACGGGGTGCGTGTTGTTCCACGCTACAACGGGGTGCGTGTTGTTCCGAGCTATAACGGGGTGCGTGTTGTTCCACGCTACAACGGGGTGCGTGTTGTTCAGAGCTACAACGGGGTGTGTGTTGTCCCACGCTACAGCGGGGTGCGTGTTGTTCCACGCTACAACGGGGTGCGTGTTGTTCCACGCTACAACGGGGTGCGTGTTGTTCCACGCTACAACGGGGTGCGTGTTGTTCAGAGCTACAACGGGGTGCGTGTTGTTCCACGCTACAACGGGGTGTGTGTTGTCCCACGCTACAGCGGGGTGCGTGTTGTTCCGCGCTCTAACGGGGTGCGTGTTGTTCCACACTACAACGGGGTGCGTGTTGTTCCACGCTACAGCGGGGTGCGTGTTGTTCCACGCTCTAACGGGGTGCGTGTTGTTCCACGCTACAACGGGGTGCGTGTTGTTCCACGCTACAGCGGGGTGCGTGTTGTTCCACGCTCTAACGGGGTGCGTGTTGTTCCACGCTACAACGGGGTGCGTGTTGTTCCACGCTACAACGGGGTGCGTGTTGTTCCACGCTCTAACGGGGTGCGTGTTGTTCCACGCTACAACGGGGTGCGTGTTGTTCCACGCTACAACGGGGTGCGTGTTGTTCCACGCTACAACGGGGTGCGTGTTGTTCCACGCTCTAACGGGGTGCGTGTTGTTCCACGCTCTAACGGGGTGCGTGTTGTTCCACGCTCTAACGGGGTGCGTGTTGTTCCACGCTACAGCGGGGTGCGTGTTGTTCCACGCTACAACGGGGTGCGTGTTGTTCCACGCTCTAACGGGGTGCGTGTTGTTCCACGCTACAACGGGGTGCGTGTTGTTCCGAGCTATAACGGGGTGCGTGTTGTTCCACGCTATAACGGGGTGCGTGTTGTTCCACGCTCTAACGGGGTGCGTGTTGTTCCACGCTCTAACGGGGTGCGTGTTGTTCCACGCTCTAACGGGGTGCGTGTTGTTCCACGCTACAGCGGGGTGCGTGTTGTTCCACGCTATAACGGGGTGCGTGTTGTTCCACGCTCTAACGGGGTGCGTGTTGTTCCACGCTACAACGGGGTGCGTGTTGTTCCGAGCTATAACGGGGTGCGTGTTGTTCCACGCTACAACGGGGTGCGTGTTGTTCAGAGCTACAACGGGGTGTGTGTTGTCCCACGCTACAGCGGGGTGCGTGTTGTTCCACGCTACAACGGGGTGCGTGTTGTTCCACGCTACAACGGGGTGCGTGTTGTTCTGAGCTATAACGGGGTGCGTGTTGTTCCACGCTACAACGGGGTGCGTGTTGTTCAGAGCTACAACGGGGTGCGTGTTGTTCCACGCTACAACGGGGTGTGTGTTGTCCCACGCTACAGCGGGGTGCGTGTTGTTCCGCGCTCTAGCGGGGTGCGTGTTGTTCCACACTACAACGGGGTGCGTGTTGTTCCACGCTACAACGGGGTGCGTGTTGTTCCACGCTCTAACGAGTGCGTGTTGTTCCACGCTCTAACGGGGTGCGTGTTGTTCCACGCTACAACGGGGTGCGTGTTGTTCCACGCTCTAACGGGGTGCGTGTTGTTCCACGCTACAACGGGGTGCGTGTTGTTCCACGCTACAGCGGGGTGCGTGTTGTTCCACGCTACAACGGGGTGCGTGTTGTTCCACGCTACAGCGGGGTGCGTGTTGTTCCACGCTACAACGGGGTGCGTGTTGTTCCACGCTACAACGGGGTGCGTGTTGTTCCACGCTACAACGGGGTGCGTGTTGTTCCACGCTACAGCGGGGTGCGTGTTGTTCCACGCTACAACGGGGTGCGTGTTGTTCCACGCTACAACGGGGTGCGTGTTGTTCCACGCTACAACGGGGTGCGTGTTGTTCCACGCTACAACGGGGTGCGTGTTGTTCCACGCTCTAACGGGGTGCGTGTTGTTCCACGCTCTAACGGGGTGCGTGTTGTTCCACGCTCTAACGGGGTGCGTGTTGTTCCACGCTACAGCGGGGTGCGTGTTGTTCCACGCTCTAACGGGGTGCGTGTTGTTCCACGCTACAGCGGGGTGCGTGTTGTTCCACGCTACAACGGGGTGCGTGTTGTTCCACGCTACAACGGGGTGCGTGTTGTTCCACGCTCTAACGGGGTGCGTGTTGTTCCACGCTCTAACGGGGTGCGTGTTGTTCCACGCTACAGCGGGGTGCGTGTTGTTCCACGCTACAGCGGGGTGCGTGTTGTTCCACGCTACAACGGGGTGCGTGTTGTTCCACGCTACAACGGGGTGCTTGTTGTTCCACGCTCTAACGGGGTGCGTGTTGTTCCACGCTACAACGGGGTGCGTGTTGTTCCACGCTACAACGGGGTGCGTGTTGTTCCACGCTACAGCGGGGTGCGTGTTGTTCCACGCTACAACGGGGTGCGTGTTGTTCCACGCTACAACGGGGTGCGTGTTGTTCCACGCTACAGCGGGGGGCGTGTTGTTCCACGCTCTAACGGGGTGCGTGTTGTTCCGAGCTACAGCCCCCCCCCCCCTGAGCCTCGTGTAACGCAAGATCGCGGACAGGCCGTTACCCCGGCATTGGGGCGAGGCCGACCGATAATAACTTAGCAGGGGGGGGGGGGGAGGATTTGGTGAACGAATTCCGCTGCTGGATGGAGCGCCCGCCCGCCCGCCACGTGCCGTTTCGGTTGTGGTGTTCGTTTGATGGCCGCGCTTTCACCACGCCGCTGGTGGTCAGGTGGGGGTTTTAAAAACGCGTTGGGGGCGGGCGGGCGGGGGGGGGTGGGTGCGCGGTTTTAAGAAGGGGCGGCGCGCGCGGAACAGGTTTCAGAAATAACTCGCCCACCGGCATTAGCCGCGGCGGTAAATCAAACCCGCGCCGCTTGGGTCATATCGGGGCATGCTAACCCGCTTGTGCCGCCACCGGCCCCCCCCCCGCCTGCCAATGTTGATCCCCGCTTCCCACCCCCCCCACCCCCCCCCGCCCCCCCCCCCCCGCTTCCCACCCCCCCCCCCCCCCCCCCCAAATGTTGATCCGAAGTGAAGAAATTTCAATTGTCTTCTTTTGGTTCTTTCGGTAAAGTCACGTAGAATGAGAATAAAATAATAATAATTTATTTTATTCTCATGCCACGTGGCGGTGACTTTACCGAAAGAACCAAAGAAGATGAATCCCTGCAGTCACGAAAGCTTCAAATCGAAATTTCAATTGGGTTATATCACGGGTGAGCAAAGTGCACCCTCCCCGTTTCAAGGAGAGATGATGGCCTGCGGAAAATGGCAGATGAGGTCGCAGAACTAGTTCTGAAGGGGGTTGGGTGTGGGTGGGTGGTCCCACACTTGTCCCACGGTTGTCCGCATTTGGCGGTGATGCAGCACGTGCCCGGCAACCCCCGGCGCCGAGCCACGCGTCGGTTAGAAGCCGAACCTTTTCCTACATTCTCGCCGGCAAATTTTACCCTCGGCGCATTTGATTTGATTTTTTTCCCCCCCTTCCCCTCTCGCGCACGGTCAACGGTGACCCAGGCCGAGCCGTCAATTCTCGCCGCGCCCGAGAACCCGGTTTAACCACAACAAAACCCCCCACCCCGTCCGCGGGGGGAAGTCCATGGGCGGCCGGCCGGCCGGCCGGCCGGCCTGGCCTGGCCTGGCCGTGAGCGGTGGGCTCGGCGCTCGGCGCGCTGCGCCGTGGACCCGGTGCGGGCGTGCCAACGCCACCGCTCGGGAGACGATTGGCCGGGCGCGGTGCTTGGCGCCCGCCACCCCGTCGTGTGGCCCACGGTGTCCCGTCGCTTCGCGGGTGCTGCTTGGCTAACGGCACTTGCCCAATGCAGTATGTTGAGGCTGTACGGGGGGGGATCTTTGTCTTTGTTGATGTGGCCTGTGATGTGGTGGCGGTGGCGGTTGTGCACAGTGTGGTGGTGGTCTCCAGTCCTCAACGCGGTGTCGAGGAATTGGGAGTTAAGTTCACGGGAACGGTCGCAGTGCGTAAATAGTCTCGTCTCTCGTGTGTGTGTGTGTGTACGCTATGTTGAACTTTCATTTCGATTTGAAGCTTTCTTGACTGCAAGGATTCGTCTTCTTTGGTTCTTTCGGTAAAGTCACCACGTAGAATGAGAATAAAATAATAAAATAACACGATAAAATTCTCACGACGTTTCGGCCACAACGCAAACGGCCGTCTTCAGGTGAAAGGTACAGAACTGTCGGGACGACATTGAAGCTCTGTCGTCCCGACAGGTCTGTACCTTTCACCTGAGGACGGCCGCTTGCATTGTGGCCGAAACGTCGTGAGAATTTCATTGTGTTATGTTGAACTTCTTTCGCACCATACGTAGCCAAACGTGCCGATCGTAGGCGCGGGGGAAGGCCCGCTTGACATTGTGCACTGAACGTAGTACAGGTTTCTTTTGGGTTGGATCGCGTAAATCTAAATGCCGTCCCGTTAAACCCGTCAGCACCCAACACAGCCAATTAGTGAGGTTTGTCTCGTGAACAGAAGGTGGCCAATGCGTTACTAGTACAGTACTAGTGTGTACTGTGTAGTGTAGTATACTAGTACAGCACTAGTGTGTAGTGTAGTATACTAGTACAGCACTAGTGTGTAGTGTATAGTGTAGTATACTAGTACAGTACTAGTGTGTACTGTGTAGTGTAGTATACTAGTACAGCACTAGTGTGTAGTGTAGTATACTAGTACAGCACTAGTGTGTAGTGTATAGTGTAGTATACTAGTACAGCACTTGTGTGTAGTGTATAGTGTAGTATACTAGTACAGCACTAGTGTGTAGTGTGTAGTGTAGTATACTAGTACAGCACTAGTGTGTAGTGTAGTATACTAGTACAGCACTAGTGTGTAGTGTATAGTGTAGTATACTAGTACAGCACTAGTGTGTAGTGTATAGTGTAGTATACTAGTACAGCACTAGTGTGTAGTGTATAGTGTAGTATACTAGTACAGCACTAGTGTGTAGTGTATAGTGTAGTGTATTGTGTAGTGTACTAGTACAGCACTAGTGTGTAGTGTATAGTGTAGTGTATTGTGTAGTGTACTAGTACAGCACTAGTGTGTAGTGTATAGTGTAGTATACTAGTACAGCACTAGTGTGTAGTGTATAGTGTAGTATACTAGTACAGCACTAGTGTGTAGTGTAGTATACTAGTACAGCACTAGTGTGTAGTGTATAGTGTAGTATACTAGTACAGCACTAGTGTGTAGTGTATAGTGTAGTATACTAGTACAGCACTAGTGTGTAGTGTATAATGTAGTATACTAGTACAGCACTAGTGTGTAGTGTATAGTGTAGTACAGCACTGTGTGTAGTGTATAGTGTAGTGTAAGGTTTGTCACGTAAACAGAACATGCCAATGCGTTACGAGTACAGCACACCGATGTATTGGAGAGCAAATCCACAACAATTACAATCTTTTGTCAAGATGTGCTGTACTTGGTAACGAATTGGCCACGTTCTGTTTACGTGGCAAACCTCACTAATTGGCTGCGTCGGGTGGTGGCGGGTTTAACGGCACAGCATTTATATATGTACGCGATTTTAAATACGTAAATGTGGTCGCGGAAGGCTACGTGTTAAATCGTACACTGCATAGCCATAAGCGAGCACCTTCACATGGTGCTGTGGGCAACTCCACGCTGGGCCGCCGCCTCGTTTAAATGTTTTTGCACACACCGCACCGGGCACACATATATATTTTTTTCATCAAAGTCCGAGTCGACCCTGGGTGGAGGCCCGGGACCGGTTCAGAGAAGCCGTCACTGGTGGTGTTGGCCGCGGGCGGGAATCGAACTCGGGGCAGTCTGTTGAGGCTACGCGGGGGGGATGGTACACGAGCGAGTGGGTGGCGAGCGCCACGCCCGGCCGCCTTTGTCTCCCCAGTGGCGGGGTTGTTTACACACCGCACCGGATGCTCATTTGAGGCCGAGCCGACCTAGGGGAGGCCCGGGAACGGGGTTCGGTTTAATCGTCCGTGGTGTTGGCCGCGTGCGGGAATCGAATTTCGGATCGCCGGGTTGGTCACGCGGCGCGGCGCTAACCACTGCACCGCCGCCCCCTCCCCCACTGCACGAAGACAAATAAAGGCACGTGATGGCACACACACAACAACACACACAACAACATACACAACACACACACAACACACAACAACACGCACAACAACACACACAACAACACACAACAACACGTACAACAACACGCACAACAACACACACACGCACAACAACAACACACACAACAACACACCCACAACAACACGCACACGCACAACAACAACACACACAACAACACACACAACAACACACACAACAACACACACAACAACACACAACAACACGCACAAC
This sequence comes from Petromyzon marinus, assembly GCF_048934315.1. Classification (NCBI taxonomy): domain Eukaryota; kingdom Metazoa; phylum Chordata; class Hyperoartia; order Petromyzontiformes; family Petromyzontidae; genus Petromyzon; species Petromyzon marinus. Next base: position 8,639,158 of record NC_133740.1, on the reverse strand, counting down.
AACACACAACAACACGCACAACAACACACAACAACACGCACACGCACAACAACAACACACACAGCAACACACACAACAACACACACAACAACACACAACAACACGCACAACAACACACGCAACAACACGCACACAACACGCACAACACACACAACAACACACCCACAACAACACGCACAACAACAACACACACAACAACACACACAACAACCGCCATTCGCCACTAAGTGGTGGTGACGTCACCACGAGGCTTGTGCCAGACCATGTGCACCACAACAACATGCACAACAACACGCACAACACACGCACAACACACGCACAACAACACGCACAACAACACGCACAACAACACGCACAACAACACACACAACAACACACACAACACGCACAACACACACAACAACACGCCCAACACACAACATACACACACAACAACAACACACGCACAACACACACAACATACACACACAACAACACACGCAAAACACGCACAACACACCCACAACAACACGCACAACACACAACAACACGCACAACACACACAACAGACACAACACACGCACAACACACACAACAACACAACAACATGCACAACACACACACCACACAGACACAACACGCACACAACACACGCACAACAACACACGCACAACACGCACAACACACCCACAACAACACGCACAACACACACAACAGACACAACACACGCACAACACACACAACAACAACACAACAACACGCACAACACACACACCACACAGACACAACACGCACACAACACACGCACAACAACACACGCACAACAACACACGCACAACAAGCACAACAACACACAACACACGCACAACACACACAACACGCACAACAACACACACAACGACAACACACAACGACAACACAACAACACACACAAAACACTCGCACAACACACCAACAACACACGCACAACACACGCACAACACACGCACAACACACGCACAACACGCACAACAACACGCACAACCACACGCACAACCACACGCACAACAACACACACAAGAACACACGCACAACAACACGCAAGAACACACGCACATCAACACACAAGAACACACGCACAACACACAAGAACACACGCACAACAACACACAAGAACACACGCACAACAACACACAAGAACACACGCACAACACACGAACACACGCACAACAACACACAAGAACACACGCACATCAACACACGCACAACACACGCACAACACGCACAACAACACACACAACAACACACGCACAACAACACACACAAGAACACATGCACAACAACACACACAAGAAAACACGCACAACAACACACACAAGAACACACGCACAACAACACACACAAGAACACACGCACAACAACAACACACGCACAACACACGCACAACAACACACACAAGAACACACGCACAACAACACACGCAAGAACACACGCACAACAACAACACACGCACAACAACAACACAACAACAACACACGAACAACACACGCACAACACGCACAACAACACACAAGAACACACGCACAACAACACATGCACAGCACACGCACAACACACACAACAACAACACACACAACAACACACACAACACACGCACAACAACACACACAAGAACACACGCACAACAACACACACAAGAACACACGCACAATAACACACACAAGAAAACACGCACAACAACACACACAAGAACACACGCACAACAACAACACAACAACAACACACGAACAACAACAACACAACAACAACACACGCACAACACACCAACCAACGCACGCACAACACGCACAACAACACACACAAGAACACACGTACAACAACACACACAAGAACACATGCACAACAACACACACAAGAAAACACGCACAACAACACACACAAGAACACACGCACAACAACACACACAAGAACACACGCACAACAACAACACACACAAGAACACACGCACAACAACACACGCAAGAACACACGCACAACAACAACACACGCACAACAACAACACAACAACAACACACGAACAACACACGCACAACACGCACAACAACACACAAGAACACACGCACAACAACACATGCACAGCACACGCACAACACACACAACAACAACACACACAACAACACACACAACACACGCACAACAACACACACAAGAACACACGCACAACAACACACACAAGAACACACGCACAATAACACACACAAGAACACACGCACAACAACAACACAACAACAACACACGAACAACAACAACACAACAACAACACACGCACAACACACCAACCAACGCACGCACAACACGCACAACAACACACACAAGAACACACGTACAACAACAACACGCACAACACGCACAACAACACACAACACACAACACAACACACAACACAACACACGGACATCAACACACGCACAACAACAACACACACACACACCAACAACAACAACACACACAACAACAACACGCGTTTGCTCGTGCACGCGCGTGTGCGCGCCCTGGCACGCGCGTTAGCGGCTGGCGCAGTGGGTCCGTCCGTGTGTGTGAGACCTCGTCGCGTAATTTGTGTCGGCAGGTACGTTAGCGCTTCAAGCTCGGCTCCGGTGCCCTAATCCGATGGGGGGGGGGGGGGGATTTGCACTCAGTTTGTCGCTTGAACCCCTCGGCGTGCGTCGTTGGGTGTTTCCGGCCGGTTTCGTTGTGTTCCTGTCCCCTCCCGCGAGACTTGAGACGCAAGATATGTCCATCGCGAATCCTGGGGTTGTCTCCTCGTCTCCGACGGTGAGTGATGGCCCCGAGCCTAACTCGAGACACCGATCCCGAGACCCGGTCTAAGGATCGGTGTCTCGGGCGCGGTGGCCTGAGACCGGGTCTCAGGCCACCGCGCCTGAGACTGGGTCTTAGGACACCGATCCTGAGACCCGGTCTCAGGATCAGTGTCTCAGGACACCGCGCCTGAGACACTGATCCTGAGACCGGGTCTTAGGATCAGTGTCTCAGGCGCGGTGTCCTGAGACCCGGTCTGAGGACACCGCGCCTGAGACCGGGTCTCAGGATCGGTGTCCTGAGTCACAGGTCTCAGAAGACCGATCCTGAGACCGGATCCTGAGACCCGGTCTCAGGACACCGATCCTGAGACACCGATCCTGAGACCCGGTCTCAGGATCGGTGTCTCAGGACACCGATCCTGAGACCCGGTCTCAGGATCGGTGTCCTGAGACCCGGTCTCAGGACACCGCGCCTGAGACACTGATCCTAAGACCCGGTCTCAGGCGCGGTCTCCTGAGACCCGGTCTCAGGAGACCGATCCCAAGACCCGGTCTCAGGACACCGATCCTGAGACCCGGTCTCAGGACACCGATCCACGGCGAGAAAAATTTGAAAAAAGTGCCGTTTTTTTCCCCTTCCAAATTTTCTTGCCGTGGTTTTCACACCTGATGATGGACGATTGCTTCTCGTGTTGCAGTCGAAACGTCGTGAGAATTTAATCGTTTTATATTTTTTATTCTTTTATTGTTTCCCCTATCTACGTGACCTTACCGAAAGAACCGAGAACACACACACACACACACACGTAAAACTCGCTTGGGTTCGTGCGTCAGTTGTCGGTGACGTTGCCCCGTCCGCTGTCCCTTAAACCCGACCCCCCCCCCCCGCAGAGTCCTCCAATCAAGTGGGTGCACCCATGAGCGCCCAGTCCCCTCACTCCACTATGAGCTCCCCGCCGCCCCTGGCTCACGGAGGGGCAGGGATGGGGGGCTCGAGGGTGATGGGGGGCCTGGGCGGAGGGGGCAGCGGGGCCGGAGGAGGAGGACCCCTGAACGGCCTGGGGTCCCCGTACCCCGTCATCAGCTCCTCGGGGCTGGGATCGCCCATCATCACTACGCAGGGCCTCGGCTACGGCAGCGGCATCGGGAACCCACAGGTGCAGTGTCGGTCGCGTTGGGGGGCGGGGGTTGGGGGGGGGGTGGTGACTGCGGTGGTGGTAGTAGTAGTGGTGGTAAGGGTTGTTTATGGTGGTGGTCATGAATGTGGTTGATGATGGTTGTATTGTGGTGTAGAGGATGGTAGCAGCAGTGGTTGGTGGTAATGATTGTGATGGTGGTAATGATTGTGATGATTGTAATGATGATGATTGTGGTGGTGATTGAGGTGATGGTAGCGTTGTGGTGTTGAGGATGGTAGCAGCAGTGGTTGGTGGTAATGATTGTGATGATGACGATGGTGGTGGTGATGATTGTCGTGATGGTAGAATTGTGGTGTTGAGGATGGTAGCAGTAGTGGTTGGTGGTAATGATTGTGATTATGGTGGTGGTGATGATTGTGATGATGGTGGTGGTGGTGATTGAGGTGATGGTAGCATTGTGGTGTTGAGGATGGTAGTGGTGGTGGTAATGATTGTGATGATGATGGTGGTGGTAATGATTGTAATGATGGTGGTGGTGATTGTGGTGATGGTAGTATTTTGTTGTTGAGGATGGTAGCAGTAGTGGTTGGTGGTAATGATTGTGATGATGACGATGGTGGTGGTAGTGATGATTGGTGATGGTAGTATTGTGGTGTTGAGGATAGTAGTAGTGGTTGGTGGTAATGATTGTGATGATGATGGTGGTCGTAATGATTGTAATGATTCTGATGATGGTGGTGGTGATGATTGTGGTGCTGGTAGTATTGTGGTGTTGAGGATGGTCGAAGCAGTGGTTGGTGGTAATTATTGTGATGATTATAATGATGATGGTGGTGGTGGTGATTGAGGTGATGGTAGCATTGTGGTGTTGAGGATGGTAGTAGTGGTTGGTGGTAATGATTGTGATGATGATGGTGGTGGTGGTGATGATTGTAATGATTCTGATGATGGTGGTGGTGATGATTGTGGTGCTGGTAGTATTGTGGTGTTGAGGATGGTCGAAGCAGTGGTTGGTGGTAATTATTGTGATGATTATAATGATGATGGTGGTGGTGGTGATTGAGGTGATGGTAGCATTGTGGTGTTGAGGATGGTAGCAGCAGTGGTTGGTGGTAATGATTGTGATGATGACGATGGTGGTGGTGATGCTTGTGGTGATGGAAGCATTGTGGTGTTGAGGATAGTAGTAGTAGTGGTTGGTGGTAATTATTGTAATGATCACGATGGTGGTGATGATGGTAGTATTGTGGTGTTGAGGATGGTAGTAGTGGTTGGTGGTAATGATTGTGATGATGACGATGGTGGTGGTGGTGATGATTGTGGTGATGGAAGCATTGTGGTGTTGAGGATGGTAGCAGTAGTGGTTGGTGGTAATGATTGTGATGATGACGATGGTGGTGGTGATGATTGTGGTGATGGAAGCATTGTGGTGTTGAGGATGGTAGTAGCAGTGGTTGGTGGTAATTATTGTTATGATTGTGGTGGTGGTGATAATGACTGGTGGTGGTGATGATTGTGATGGTAGCATTGTGGTGTTGAGGATGGTGGTAGTGGTTGGTGGTAATGATTGTGATGATTGTGATGATGGTGGTGGTGATGATTGTGGTGATGGTAGCATTGTTGTGGTGTAGAGGATGGTGGTTGTGGTTGGTGGTAATGATTGTGATGATGATGGTGGTGGTGATGATTGTGGTGATGGTAGCATTGTGGTGTTGAGGATGGTAGTAGCATTGGTTGTTAGTAATGATTGTGATGATGATGGTGGTGGTAATGATTGTGATGATTGTAATGATGGTGGTGGTGATTGTGGTGATGGTAGTATTGTGGTGTTGAGGATGGTAGTAGTGGTTGGTGGTAATGATTGTGATGATTGTGATTATGGTGGTGGTGATGATTGTGGTGATGGTAGTATTGTGGTGTTGATGGTAGTAGTAGTGGTTGGTGGTAATGATTGTTATCATTGTGATGATGGTGGTGGTGATGATTGTGATGATGGTGGTGGTGATGATTGTGGTGATGGTAGTATTTTGTTGTTGAGGATGGTAGCAGTAGTGGTTGGTGGTAATGATTGTGATGATGACGATGGTGGTGGTAGTGATGATTGGTGATGGTAGTATTGTGGTGTTGAGGATGGTAGTAGTGGTTGGTGGTAATGATTGTGATGATGATGGTGGTGGTGGTGATGATTGTAATGATTCTGATGATGGTGGTGGTGATGATTGTGGTGATGGTAGTATTGTGGTGTTGAGGATGGTCGAAGCAGTGGTTGGTGGTAATGATTGTGATGATTATAATGATGATGATGGTGGTGGTGGTGATTGAGGTGATGGTAGCATTGTGGTGTTGAGGATGGTAGCAGCAGTGGTTGGTGGTAATGATTGTGATGATGACGATGGTGGTGGTGATGATTGTGGTGATGGAAGCATTGTGGTGTTGAGGATCGTAGCAGTAGTGGTTGGTGTTAATGATTGTGATGATGACGATGGTGGTGGTGATGATTGTGGTGATAGTAGAATTGTGGTGTTGAGGATAGTAGTAGTAGTGGTTGGTGGTAATTATTGTAATGATCACGATGGTGGTGATGATGGTAGTATTGTGGTGTTGAGGATGGTATTAGTGGTTGGTGGTAATGATTGTGATGATGACGATGGTGGTGATGATTGTGGTGATGGAAGCATTGTGGGGTTGAGGATGGTAGCAGTAGTGGTTGGTGGTAATGATTGTGATGATGACGATGGTGGTGGTGATGATTGTGGTGATGGAAGCATTGTGGTGTTGAGGATGGTAGTAGCAGTGGTTGGTGGTAATTATTGTTATGATTGTGATGATGGTGGTGGTGGTGGTGATGATGACAATGGTGGTGGTGATGATTGTGATGGTAGCATTGTGGTGTTGAGGATGGTGGTAGTGGTTGGTGGTAATGATTGTGATGATGGTGGTGGTGATGATTGTGGTGATGGTAGCATTGTTGTGGTGTAGAGCATGGTGGTTGTGGTTGGTGGTAATGATTGTGATGATGATGGTGGTGGTGATGATTGTGGTGATGGTAGCATTGTGGTGTTGAGGATGGTAGTAGCAGTGGTTGTTGGTAATGATTGTGATGATGATGATGATGGTGGTGGTAATGATTGTGATGATTGTAATGATGGTGGTGATTGTGGTGATGGTAGTATTGTGGTGTTGAGGATGGTAGTAGTAGTGGTTGGTGGTAATGATAGTGATGATTGTGATTATGGTGGTGGTGATGATTGTGGTGATGGTAGTATTGTGGTGTTGATGGTAGTAGTAGTGGTTGGTGGTAATGATTGTTATCATTGTGATGATGGTGGTGGTGACGATTGTGATGATGGTGGTGACGATTGTGATGATGGTGGTGGTGATGATTGTGGTGATGGTAGTATTGTGGTGTAGAGGATGGTGGTAGTAGTAGTGGTGGTGGTGATGATTGTAATGATGGTGGTGGTGATTGTGGTGATGGTAGCATTGTGGTGTTGAGGATGGTAGCAGTGGTGGTGGCGGTGGTGACCTTACAAAGGTACTTGGTGGTTAGCCCCGCAATATTAACAGGAACTTATCGATCTTTCTACTCCAACGAGCTCCCTGGGATCATCGGATTGCCGCCTTCTCTAAGTACACCGAGGTTCAAGGCTCATTACCTGGGGTGGATTGCGCTTAAGCCTTGGGACACGTTGCCTCTGCCAAGAGGACAATCAAGAGTCGTCAGAGCTATTTGAGTCTCGTCTTGAAATTGGCCTTAACCCCCCCTTCCCCATCATGTCCTCGTCGTACCCTGCAGGTTCCGTTTCTTTGCTGCCTTCCGTACACGGCGGTGCCGCATTGGTGGGGATCTGCGGCTGAAATGCGTCGCTTTACTGACGTGAATAATTAGTGGTGTTCGGGGCTTCTTGGTGGCGGCGGGTGCGGTGGGCACGGTGATTTTTGGTCGTGGTGTTGTGTTGGCGGTAAGGATTTTGTGTTGGCGATGTTCATGGCCCGAGTTAAACATCATCATCATCATCATCATCCTCACCCCCCCCCCCCCCATCAACACCAAAAATAGATCCCCCGTGTAGCCTCGACAGACTGTTTGGGGCAAGCGCTGTTTAGCGAGCAGGCACCTGTGAAGGCCGGCAGGCACGGCACGCGCCGGGGGTGGGTGGCCAGCAACCAACGCCCGGCCGCCTTTGTCTCCCCAGCGGCGATTGTGTACGCAACGCACCAGCTACTCATTTGAGGCTGAGTCGACCTAGGGGAGACCCAGGACCGGTTCAGGTAATCGTCGCCGGTGTTGGCCGTGAGCGGGGAAAATCGAACCCGGGCCGCCGGGTTCGTAGCGCAGCGCGACGCTAACCCGCTACACCGCCCCCCCCCCCCCCGCCCCGCCCCCAAACACCTCCGCCCCCCCCCCTTCCCTTTCCCTGCCCCCCACCCTGTGTTTTGCAGGCGGGCGGCGGTGTGGGCAGCTCCAGCGGGCTCAACATGGTGAGCAGCTCGGAGGACGTGAAGCCTCCGCTGGGCATCAACGGCGTGGGCGGCAAGGCGTCGATGCACGGTGGCAGCAGCCCCCTGCCCTGCCTCTCCAAGCACATCTGTGCCATCTGTGGGGACCGCTCTTCTGGTGGGGGTGGGGGGGGGTGTGCCCCTGTGTGCAGAGAGGCGCTTTGACACTACCGGACCGCCACCACCGCCACCACCGCCACTTGCTTACACGAGGGCACCGCGGTCTTACATAGTGCAGCAAAACCTTGGATTGCGAGCGACTTGGCCTGCGAGTGTTTTGCATGAGGAGCTCAACACATTTTTCAAGTGGATTTTAACTTGACGAACGAGCAATACGAGCAGTGGACGTACTGGACACGCTCTGTACTGCCGAGCGTCACGTGATCACGAATGAGCCGAACGGTTCTTCTCTCTCTCTCTCGCTGTGGGATTGTGGGTAATAGTCTCCCATGCTCGGTCTCGGTCGGCGTGCCTCACTCGTATAGTCAACATCCGTGCGAGCGTAGACTGTTTACTACAGTACTATAGTGTTGTGACCACGTGTATACTGTTTACTACAGTACTGTATAGTGTTGTGACCACGTGTATACTGTTTACTACAGTGTTGTGACCACGTGTATACTGTTTACTACAGTGTTGTGACCACGTGTATACTGTTTACTATAGTGTTGTGACCACGTGTATACTGTTTACTGCAGTGTTGTGACCACGTGTATATTGTTTACTACAGTACTACAGTGTTGTGACCACGTGTATACTGTTTACTACAGTGTTGTGACCACGTGTATACTGTTTACTAGAGTGTTGTGACCGCGTGTATACTGTTTACTATAGTGTTGTGACCACGTGTATCCTGTTTACTACAGTACTATAGTGTTGTGACCACGTGTGTACTGTTTACTACAGTATAGTGTTGTGACCACGTGTATACTGTTTGCTATAGTGTTGTGACCACGTGTATACTGTTTACTACAGTACTGTATAGTGTTGTGACCACGTGTATACTGTTTACTACAGTGTTGTGACCACGTGTATACTGTTTACTACAGTGTTGTGACCACGTGTATACTGTTTACTACAGTGTTGTGACCACGTGTATACTGTTTACTATAGTGTTGTGACCACGTGTATACTGTTTACTATAGTGTTGTGACCACGTGTATACTGTTTACTACCGTACTATAGTGTTGTGACCACGTGTGTACTGTTTACTACAGTATAGTGTAGTGACCACGTGTATTCTGTTTACTATAGTGTTGTGACCACGTGTGTACTGTTTACTATAGTGTTGTGACCACGTGTGTGTGTGTGCGGGTAAAGCATTTTTTGTTATTTTGTGTCCAAGTGTAATGACTGTTCTTTAGTAACTGTGCTGCAACAATGGCCCAACAATGCAATGTCACATTACCGCGAAATCCTCGAAAGGAGGCAAAAGCGAGCGTCATTGGGATAGGTTCCTTGTTAAAGTTGCACAAATAGGTTCCTTGTACTGGTAGGAACGAAGTTGTAAACCGAGTGTACCAGCCTGCAATAGATTAATGTGTCCGTCCGTCCGTCCCCTTTCAATACTTTAACGAAGTGGAATCTCGTGCTGTTGGGTGTAAAATCAGCAATAGACAGCGCAGAGACTTGTCCTACCAGCCCACCCTGCAGGGACCTGTTTAAAGTTGCACATAAAGAAAATGATTCCAGTGAGCCACCAGATGGCAGTGATTCCGTTAGTGACAGTGAAAGTCGTCCTACTCAATAACCCTCCTCCTCCTCATCTCCTCTCTCTCGTCTCGCTCACACCAGCCACGATTACATTTAATTAATACATTTGATTGCTTTATATTAAATTTAAATGAAAAAAATATAAAAAAGGTTTTTATATTTTTACATGAACATTTTTCGGTTGCGAAACGAATCATCTTGAGTTTCCATGATTTCTTGTGGGGAAATTCGCTTTGATATACGAGTGCTTTGGATTACAAAGACGTTTCCGGAACGAATTATGCTCGCAATCCAAGGTTTTACACTGTACTTCAATCCTACCACGTGACATGATATTAGTACTACAGCAGCAAAGTCCTCCAGGGAGTCGGGTACTCACAAGTACCCACTAGTAACCTGCACCTCCACACAGGACTCTACCTACGGTGCACTACCGCTACATCAATAACATTAACCACCTCCACACAGGACTCTGCGGTGCACTACCGCTACATCAATAACATTAACCACCTCCACACATGACTGCGGTGCACTACCGCTTCATCAATAACATTAACCACCTTCACACAGGACTCCACGGTGCACTACCGCTACATCAATAACATTAACCACCTCCACACAGGACTCTACCTACGGTGCACTACCGCTACATCAATAACATTAACCACCTCCACACACGACTCTACCTACGGTGCACTACCGTTACATCAATAACATTAACCACCTCCACACAGGACTCTGCGGTGCACTACCGCTACATCAATAACATTAACCACCTCCACACAGGACTCTGCGGTGCACTACCAAGACATCAATAACATGAACCACCTCCACACACGACTCTGCGGTGCACTACCGCTACATGAACACAATTAAAACTAAACTAAAAGTTTTTTTATCTTACCAGGTAAGGCCCCGCTCGAGCCGGGTAACCCGTTCTTTCCACAAATGACAGCCCCCCGCGCAAGCGGCTTGTCACGCGGAAATGTAACGCAGCAAAACACTCTCGAACGCGCCGTAGCTAAACGCGGAGGGGAAACGAAAAACCAACCCCATCGCCGTGACCACTCGAGGCCTCCGGCCACCTCCACAACGGCCCTCGCCGACGCCGCCGCCCTGCTGCGTAGGCCAACCCGTGCCAATCGGGTGGTGCAGGGCGGTGTGTGTGTAACGCCGGACCAAAACAACGACGCTAACCGCCGCCGCCCCCGCCCGCCCCCCCCCTCCACACCGGCGCAGGCAAGCACTACGGTGTGCACAGCTGCGAGGGCTGCAAGGGCTTCTTCAAGCGCACGGTGCGCAAGGACCTGAGCTACACTTGCCGCGACACCCGCGACTGCATCATCGACAAGCGGCAGCGCAACCGCTGCCAGTACTGCCGCTACCAGAAGTGCCTCGCCACCGGCATGAAGCGTGAAGGTGAGACGCGGGACGCCGCTGGCTTTCGACCCCCGACCCACGACCCACGACCCACGACCCCCACGACCCCACCAAGGACGACGAAGGGCGGCGCGTGCGTAGGCCGCGGGGTTTAGCACGTCGCGGTTTCGCGCCGGCGTTGTCTCGGGCCGCGGAGTTTTGCCGACCGGCCACCCGGTCCGCACGTGTCTGTCGTCACGTGTCCGTCATCACGTGGCCGTCATCACGTGTCTGTCGTCACGTGTCTGTCATCACGTGTCCGTCATCACGTGTTCGTCGTCACGTGCCCGTCGTCACGTGCCCGTCGTCACGTGTCTGTCATCACGTGTCTATCGACACGTGCCTGTCATCACGTGTCTGTCGTCACGTGTCTGTCGTCACGTGTCTGTCGTCACGTGTCCGTCGTCACGTGTCTGTCATCACGTGTCTGTCATCACGTGTCTGTCATCACGTGTCCGTCATCACGTGTCCGTCATCACGTGTCTGTCATCACGTGTCCGTCGTCACGTGTCTGTCATCACGTGTCCGTCGACACGTGTCTGTCATCACGTGTCTGTCATCACGTGTCCGTCGTCACGTGTCCGTCGTCACGTGTCTGTCATCACGTGTCTGTCATCACGTGTCTGTCATCACGTGTCCGTCGTCACGTGCCCGTCGTCACGTGCCCGTCGTCACATGTCCGTCGTCACGTGTCCGTCGTCACGTGTCCGTCGTCACGTGTCTGTCATCACGTGTCTGTCATCACGTGTCTGTCGTCACGTGTCTGTCACCACGTGTCTGTCATCACGTGTCCGTCATCACGTGTCCGTCATCACGTGTCCGTCATCACGTGTCCGTCATCACGTGTCTGTCATCACGTGTCTGTCATCACGTGTCTGTCATCACGTGTCTGTCGTCACGTGTCCGTCGTCACGTGTCTGTCGTCACGTGTCTGTCATCACGTGTCCGTCATCACGTGTCCGTCATCACGTGTCCGTCATCACGTGTCCGTCATCACGTGTCTGTCATCACGTGTCTGTCATCACGTGTCTGTCGTCGTCCGTCGCCACGTCTCCGTCGCCGCGTGCCCGTCGCCGCCTCCAACGTGCGGCCCTTTGCGTGTCCCCAGGCCACGCGGCGTTCCTGGCCTCCAGCGAGGAGGAGGAGGCAGCTAGGTCCAGTTGCACGGAGTTTTGTCTTCCTGTAGTGTGGAGTAGAAGGCCGTCCTTAATGACCACCCCTGTTGGCAACTTGTCACTTCACGGCGGGCCTCCATAGAGCCCAATGTGTAGTTTATTGTGTAGTGTATAGTAGTGTGTAGTGTAGTGTATAGTATATAGTGTACAGTAGTGTGTAGTGTAGTGTATAGTCGTGTATAGTAGTTAATAGTGTAGTGTGTAGTGTATAGTAGTTAGTGTAGTGGTTAATAGTGTAGTGTGTAGTGTATAGTAGTTAGTGTAGTGGTTAGTAGTGTAGTGTGTAGTGTAGAGTAGTGTGTAGTGTATTGTAGTGTGTAGTGTGTATAGTAGTGTGTAGTGTAGAGTAGTGTAGTGTATATAGTGTACAGTAGTGTGTAGTGTATAGTCGTGTATAGTAGTGTAGTGTGTAGTGTATAGTAGTGTATAGTGTAGAGTGGTGTGTAGTGTATTGTAGTGTGTATGTGTGTAGTGTGTATAGTAGTGTAGTGTATAGTGTACAGTAGTGTGTAGTGTACTGTAGTGTGTGTATGTGTGTAGTGTATAGTAGTATAGTAGTGTATAGTAGTGCATAGTAACCACGGTCCTCCATAGAGCCCAGTGTGTAGTGTATTGTAGTATATAGTGTATAGTAGTTAGTAGTGTCGTGTATAGTAGTGTAGTGTGTAGTGTATAGTAGTGCGTAGTAACGACGGTCATCCATAGAGCCCAGTGTGTAGTGTATTGTAGTGTAGTGTGTGTAGTGTAGTAGTGTAGTGTATAGTAGTGTATAGTGTAGGGCCTCCATAGAGCCCAGTGTATAGTAGTGTGTAGTGTATAGTAGTGTGTAGTGTAGTGTATAGTAGTATAGTAGTGCATAGTAACGACGGTCATCCATAGAGCCCAGTGTGTAGTGTATAGGAGTGTAGTGTATAGTGTATATAGTGTAGGGCCTCTATAGAGCCCAGTGTGTAGTGTATAGTGTAGTGTATAGTGTAGTGTGTAGAAGTATAGTAGTGCATAGTAACGACGGTCATCCATAGAGCCCAGTGTGTAGTGTATAGTAGTGTAGTGTATAGTAGTGTAGTGTGTAGTGTAGTAGTGTATAATAGTGTATCGTGTAGTGTGTAGTGTAGGGCCTCCATAGAGCCCAATGTGTTTGCTTACCGACCATTCCCCTGTTAACGACGGGCTGTTGTAGGCACAGTAAAGTATTAATGAACGCATCGATTTTACCGCGTTTCTTCTAATGTTATTCGTTCATAGTGTTAGTATTTTTACGAATTAATATCCACTGTTTAAATATTACAAGGTACATTATTGTTTTTTGGCGTGATAGAGGGGTGACCGTCGATGCTGTCGGAACGAATTGAGCCTTTAACGTCCATTTCCTGCCGGATCCGTGGGGCCAATTACCGCCGCTAAGAGGAGGCCTTCTGCTGTACAGCACTGTGCACGAATGCCACGTGCACAGTGCCGTACACCACGTTTCATTGTTGTACTCTGCGCACTTGCTGTAGGAGCCATTACATTTGAACGCTCTGGAAATATCCATCGCGTTTTAATTTCAAAAATACTTCCCGGTTTAATGTTTGGCTTGATGCAGGGCAACATAAAACAACAACATTACCAACAAGAGGAGGGTGTTGATTTGAAGCTCTTGTGACTGCAGGAATCCATACTCTTTGGTTTTTTTTGGTAAAGACATCACGTGGGTATAATGATTGATTTGATTTTGTACCTACGTGACTTTAACCGAAAGAATCAAAGAGTAAGACTAGGAGAGTGGTGGTGGGGGGTTGGGTGTCGTATTATGAACCGTGAACTGCTTGACCCCGCCGAGATGGGCAAGGGTTTGCTGCATGCTTCTTACGCACGCCTTTAGAATTCGTGGACTCGCATGGAGACCCGTGGACTCGCATGGAGACCCGTGGCCTTGCGTTGAGAGACACGTGGACTTGTTTACAGAGACCCGTGGACCTGCGTAGAGCGTTTTGTCATCGGGAGAATGTGGTGGCTGCTGTTGTGCGGTGGGTCCACCTGACCCCAGGCAGCCACTAGAGGCGCTGCAGCATCCAGCCACTCGGCTCGAGTGAGGGAAAAGAGTCGACGTGGAACGATTCTTCGCACCTAGAATCGATTCTCACCAAAAAACACTCCCAATATTTATGCGTTTGTGTTTATGTTCCTGTGCGTGTGTGCGTGTTTCTCCGTGTGCACGCGCGTCCATGTGGGTGTGCGTTTTACGTGTGTCCGTGTGGTCCTGTGTCTGTGCCCACCCACCCGTGTGTGCGTGCCTGCTTGTCTTTGTCCGTGTGCGTCTGCCCACGTGCGCGTCTGCCCGCGTGCGCGTCTGCCCGCGTGCGTTTGTTCGTCGTGCCCCGTGTGGCGCCTGTGCCCCCCCCCCCACTGCGGCGCCGGCGGGCGCTTGCGCGGGCGTGACGGCCGGCGAGGCAGCCGTGCAGGAGGAGCGCCAGCGCGGCAAGGACAAGGAGGACAGCGGGGACGGGGAGGGCGGCGCCGGCGGGGGTGCCAACGAGGACATGCCCGTCGAGAAGATCCTGGACGCGGAGCTCGCAGTGGAGCCCAAGACGGAGACCTACGCCGAGCTGGGCGCCGCCTCGCCCGCCGGCGCCTCGGTACGCGCCGCCTCGCTAGCGCACGAGCGCATGCGCACGGTGGCACTCTAGTGCGCTAGTGCGCCACACCGTAGCGCACTAGCGCATGCGCACGGTGGCATGCTAGTGCGCTAGCGCCACACCGTAGCGCTAGCACACTAGCACATACACACGGTGGCATTCTAGTGCGCTAGTGCCACACACTAGCGCTAACACACTAGCACATACACATGGTGGCACTCTAGTGCGCTAGTGCCACACCGTAGCGCTAACACACTAGCGCATACACATGGTGGCATTCTAGTGCGCTAGTGCCACACACTAGCGCTAACACACTAGTGCATACACACGGTGGCATTCCAGTGCGCTAGTGCCACACACTAGCGCTAACACACTAGCGCATACACATGGTGGCACTCTAGTGCGCTAGTGCCACACCGTAGCGCTAACACACTAGCGCATACACACGGTGGCATTCTAGTGCGCTAGTGCCACACACTAGCGCTAACACACTAGTGCATACACACGGTGGCATTCTAGTGCGCTAGTGCCACACACTAGCGCTAACACACTAGCGCATACACACGGTGGCATTCTAGTGCGCTAGTGTGGTAGCACTCTGCATATGTAAATACATACGTAGAGTAGAACCCCTGGTACCGACCACCCCTGTTAACAACTAATCGCTTAACGCCGGGCCAATGTGTTAGAGCCCAGTGTGGAGTGTATGGTAGTGGAGTGTATGGTAGTGGAGTGCATGGTAGTGGAGTGTATGGTAGTGGAGTGTATGGTAGTATAGAGTAGAATCCCTTTTAACGACGACTAATCACTTAACAGGCCTCCATAGAGTCTAATGTGGAGTTATCGTAGTGTGTAGTAGTGGAGTGTATAGTAGTGTAGTGTATAGTAGTGTAGTGTATAGTGGGTGTAGTGTATAGTGGTGTGGTGTAGTGTATAGTGGTGTGGTGTAGTGTATAGTGTATAGTGGGTGTAGTGTATAGTGGGTGTAGTGTATAGTGGTGTAGTGTATAGTTGTGTAATGTATAGCAGTAGAGTAGTGTATAGCAGTGGAGTAGTGTATAGCAGTGTAGTGTATAGCAGTGTAGTGTATAGTAGTGGAGTGTATAGTAGTGGAGTGTATAGTAGTGTAGTGTATAGTAGCGTAGTGTATAGTAGCGTAGTGTATAGTAGCGTAGTGTATAGTAGCGGAGTGTGTAGTAGCGGAGTGTGTAGTAGCGGAGTGTGTAGTAGCGGAGTGTGTAGTAGCGGAGTGTGTAGTAGCGGAGTGTGTAGTAGCGGAGTGTGTAGTAGCGGAGTGTGTAGTAGCGGAGTGTGTAGTAGCGGAGTGTGTAGTAGCGGAGTGTATAGTAGCGGAGTGTATAGTAGCGGAGTGTATAGTAGCGGAGTGTATAGTAGCGGAGTGTATAGTAGTGTAGTGTACGGAGCCAACCGTGCGGGGAAAGCACAACAAATTAAACACAAAGCAGTCTACAGGCAGTGTCCCTGGAGTCTATGTTGCATTGTTGAGTCTATGGGGCAGTGTTGAGTCTATGGTGCAGTGTTGAGTCTATGGTGCAGTGTTGAGTCTATGGGCAGTGCTGGGTTTATGGTGCAGTGTAGAGTCTATGGGCAGTGTTGAGTCTATGGGCAGTGTTGAGTCTATGGTGCAGTGTTGAGTCTATGGTGCAGTGTTGAGTCTATGGTGCAGTGTTGAGTCTGTGGTGCAGTGTTGAGTCTGTGGTGCAGTGTTGAGTCTATGGTGCAGTGTTGAGTCTATGGTGCAGTGTTGAGTCTATGGGGCAGTGTTGAGTCTATGGTGCAGTGTTGAGTCTATGGTGCAGTGTTGAGTCTATGGTGCAGTGTTGAGTCTATGGAGCAGTGTTGAGTCAGTGGAGCAGTGTCGAGTCTATGGGCAGTGTTGATTGTATGGGCAGTGTTGAGTCTATGATGTAGTGTTGAGTCTATGTTGCATTGTTGAGTCTATGGTGCAGTGTTGAGTCTATGGTGCAGTGTTGAGTCTATGGTGCAGTGTTGAGTCTACGGTGCAGTGTTGAGTCTATGGTGCAGTGTTGAGTCTACGGTGCAGTGTTGGAGTCTATGGTGCAGTGTTGGAGTCTATGGTGCAGTGTTGAGTCTATGGTGCAGTGTTGGAGTCTATGGTGCATTGTTGGAGTCTATGGTGCAGTGTTGGAGTCTATGGTGCAGTGTTGAGTCTATGGTGCAATGCTGAGTCTATGGTGCAATGCTGAGTCTATTGTGCAGTGTTGAGTCTATTGTGCAGTGTTGAGTCTACGGGCAGCGACGTATGTTGAATTGCCTCCCCTCTACCCCAACCTCTCCCGACACCCCCTCCCCCATCGTGTCTCATCGCTGCCTCCCCCCCCCCCCCGCTCTGCGCCCCCCTCCCCCCCCGACTCCAGCCCAACGACCCGGTAACGAACATCTGCCAGGCAGCGGACAAGCAGCTGTTCACGCTTGTGGAGTGGGCCAAACGCGTCCCCCACTTCTCGGAGTTATCCCTCGACGATCAGGTCATCCTTCTACGTGCGGGTACGCTCCCCCCCCCCTCCGTGTGTGTAGCCCCTTCAAACAAGGTGCGCCTTTGAGCGAGCGCACGGAATTGAAACATGGGAAAATAAATATTAATTAGCGGTAAGAAAACACAAAATAAAGGCTGCACGTGGACGGGAAGGCTCTGATTCGGTCAGTGATGAAAAGGTGAACTGGCTCGCTATTCGGTTCGGACGTGGGGAGAAAAAAACTGAGTCTATGGGCAGTGTTGAGTCTATGGTGCAGTGTTGAGTCTATGGGCAGTGTTGAGTCTATGGGCAGTGTTGAGTCTATGGTGCAGTGTTGAGTCTATGGAGCAGTGTTGAGTCTATGGTGCAGTGTTGAGTCTATGGTGCAGTGTTGAGTCTATGGTGCAGTGTTGAGTCTATGGAGCAGTGTTGAGTCTATGGGCAGTGTTGAGTCTATGGGCAGTGTTGAGTCTATGGTGCAGTGTTGAGTCTATGGTGCAGTGTTGAGTCTATGGAGCAGTGTTGAGTCTATGGGCAGTGTTGAGTCTATGGTGCAGTGTTGAGTCTATGGGCAGTGTTGAGTCTATGGGCAGTGTTGAGTCTATGGGCAGTGTTGAGTCTATGGTGCAGTGTTGAGTCTATGGGCAGTGTTGAGTCTATGGGCAGTGTTGAGTCTATGGGCAGTGTTGAGTCTTTGGAGCAGTGTTGAGTCTATGGTGCAGTGTTGAGTCTATGGTGCAGTGTTGAGTCTATGGTGCAGTGTTGAGTCTATGGTGCAGTGTTGAGTCTATGGGCAGTGTTGAGTCTATGGTGCAGTGTTGAGTCTATGGTGCAGTGTTGAGTCTATGGTGCAGTGTTGAGTCTATGGTGCAGTGTTGAGTCTATGGAGCAGTGTTGAGTCTATGGAGCAGTGTTGAGTCTATGGGCAGTGTTGAGTCTATGCTGCAGTGTTGAGTCTATGGTGCAGTGTTGAGTCTATGGGCAGTGTTGAGTCTATGGTGCAGTGTTGAGTCTATGGGCAGTGTTGAGTCTATGGGCAGTGTTGAGTCTATGGGCAGTGTTGAGTCTATGGGCAGTGTTGAGTCTATGGGCAGTGTTGAGTCTATGGTGCAGTGTTGAGTCTATGGGCAGTGTTGAGTCTATGGTGCAGTGTTGAGTCTATGGGCAGTGTTGAGTCTATGGGCAGTGTTGAGTCTATGGTGCAGTGTTGAGTCTATGGGCAGTGTTGAGTCTATGGGGCAGTGTTGAGTCTATGGAGCAGTGTTGAGTCTATGGAGCAGTGTTGAGTCTATGGTGCAGTGTTGAGTCTATGGTGCAGTGTTGAGTCTATGGGCAGTGTTGAGTCTATGGTGCAGTGTTGAGTCTATGGTGCAGTGTTGAGTCTATGGAGCAGTGTTGAGTCTATGGTGCAGTGTTGAGTGGTGCAGTGTTGAGTCTATGGTGCAGTGTTGAGTCTATGGGCAGTGTTGAGTCTATGGTGCAGTGTTGAGTCTATGGTGCAGTGTTGAGTCTATGGTGCAGTGTTGAGTCTATGGTGCAGTGTTGAGTCTATGGTGCAGTGTTGAGTCTATGGTGCAGTGTTGAGTCTATGGTGCAGTGTTGAGTCTATGGTGCAGTGTTGAGTCTGGTGCAGAATAATCCACGCGACCATACGGCGGGCGTCGGGGTCGGGATCGAAGCCACGACCTCCTGCGTAGCAGGCGAGGGGAGATGGCATCTCCTGGGCACCGAGGGTAGCCGGGCGAGGGACCGGGTGGATGTGGGTGGGTGGGGTGGGGGTGGGTAGACGTGTGGTGAACGGCGGAGGCTTGGAACAGAGAAACGAAGTCTTGAAGGGGGCGGTGTCCAGAACGCATCGTGACGTTGCCCTTGGCTGAGGACGTCGTTCCGATGACCGGTGAGGAGGTGAACGAGGTGGACGTGATCCAGTGCCTCGCGCCGCACCTCCTCCGTCATTCCTTCAACCCCCACGCCCCACCTCCTCCGGTTTGCGTGGCCCATTGAAATGTGCAGAATCGACAAATTGGGGGGTGATATTTCACGACGTTTCGGGCCGCAACACAAAGCGGCCTTGTTCAGGTGAAGGAACGGGCGGAATTAGCACGCAGCTTAAAAGACCCGGTTCCATGCTTGGCAGCGTTCACTCGAGCGCTGTCCTTCTGGACAGTTCCCGTTTCTTCACCTGAAGAAGGCTGCTTGTGTCGTGGCCGAAACGTCGTGAGAGTTTTATTTTATGTTTTATTATTATTATTTTGTTTCCCTTCCACGTGGTGGTGACTTTACCGAAAGAACCAAGGAGATGAATCCCCGCGGTCAAGAAAGCTTTAAATCGAAAAATACGGATAGTATTTATTTCTCCTGGAGGAACCCGAAGCTGTTTTTTTTTTTCACGGATGCCCAGTAAGGGGGCGCGGGGGTCAGAACACATTACAGCAGCAAAATGTAAACGGATCGCTTGAAAAAATAAAATACGTTAATGAAACTTAAACGATTCGTATGTTACCAGGTTGAGCCCCCACCGAGCTACGTGGGTCTTCATCAGACGCGACCTGGCCCGCCACAGACGATAGCCCTATTCATATTCTTAGCTCTCTCGGTAAAGTCACGTTGAAGGGAAACAATAAAACAATAAAAAAATATATATAGAACAATAAAAAAAATTATCGCGACGTTTCGACCGTAACGCAAACGGTCGTGAGAATTTTTATTGTTTTATATTAATATTTTATTATTTTATTGCTTCCCTTCAACGTGACTTTACCGAAAGAGCGAAGAGTGTGAATCGCTGCAGTCACGAAAGCTTTAAATCGAAAGACGATAGCCCGGCGAGAAGTCGCTCACCGCGTGTAAATTCATGGCGGCCAACGGACGCGCTGTCTCGCCGCTGTTTGCTCCATGACCTGTTGCTCTGTGGCTTTGCTGATGGCAGCGAGGTGGCGTCCCCCCCGGGATGTTCCGTCCGTGAAACTTTTTTTATTGCACCGGGAGAGGGCGGGTTGTGGCGGTGGTGGTGGTGGTTGTTGTAGTAGTTGTGTGGTGGTTGTGTGGGCGGAGACCCAGTTTGCTCGGATTTTCAGAAGTCTCTCCCCCCCACCCCCCCCCCCCCCCCCGAGCCGCCAACCGCTGCTCCAAGAGTCTCGGCTGTCCGTCCCCGGATTTCGGAACGGACAGCCCCAACAGAGGTGTCGAGGGTTTCTTCAGTCTTATCGCTCGGCTTGATCCTTAAACGGAAACTTGCGCCCGAAGGTTCACGCGGGGGACCGTTCTCCGCGGTTGTGTGCGTGTGTGCGTGCGTGTGTGTGCGTGCGTGTGTGTGCGTGTGTGTGTGCGTGCGTGTGTGCGACGTCCCGCTGTACCACCGCAGGCTGGAACGAGCTGCTCATCGCGTCGTTCTCTCACCGCTCCATCTCGGTGAAGGACGGGATCTTGCTGGCGACGGGCCTGCACGTTCACCGCAGCAGCGCCCACAGTGCCGGCGTGGGCTCCATCTTCGACCGGTAGCGCCACGCGGCGCCACGCGGCGCCGTGCCGTGCCACGCGACACGCCGCGCCGTGCCACGCAGCGCCGTTGTTCGTGCCACGCGGCGCCACTTTGCACTGCCACACTGCGCCACGTCACGCACAGCACCACGCCACACACAGCGCCACTCCGAGCCACACAGTGCCACACCGTACCATGCCACACCGCACAGCGCCACACAGCGCTACAGCGCCACACCGTGCCATGCCACACCGCGCAGCACCACACCGCGCTACAGCGCCACACCGTGCCACGCCGTGGTGACGTCGTCACCGCCACTTGATGTCCAACCGTGGTTGTTGTTGTCGTCTATCCGTGTGTGTGCGTGCGCACGCGCGAGTTTGTTCGCTGACAGCACTTTCCCAAAAAGGGGTCCGTGTAAAGGGGATCTTTGTGTCTGTGTGTGTCTGTGTGTGTGTGTGTGCGTGTGTCTGTGTGCGTGTGTCTGTGTGCGTGTGTCTGTGTGCGCGTGTCTGTGTGCGTGTGTCTGTGTGCGCGTGTCTGTGTGCGTGTGTCTGTGTGCGCGTGTCTGTGTGTGCGTGTGTCTGTGTGTGTCTGTGTGTGTGTGTGTCTGTGTGTGTGTGTGTCTGTGTGTGTCTGTGTGTGTGTGTGTCTGTGTGTGTGTGTGTCTGTGTGTGTGTGTCTGTGTGTGTCTGTGTGTGTGCAAAGCGTGCTCACGGAGCTCGTGTCTAAGATGCGGGACATGCAGATGGACAAGACGGAGCTCGGCTGCTTGCGCGCAATCGTGCTCTTCAACCCAGGTGTGGCAGGGCCTTCACGGGCCTTCAGTTACCTCCACGGGCCTTCACGGGCCTTCATTCACTCTGTCCTTCACTCACTCTGTCCTTCATTCACTCTGTCCTTCACTCACTCTGTCCTTCACGGGCCTTCATTCACTCTGTCCTTCATGGCCTTCACTCTGTCCTTCACTCACTCTGTCCTTCACGTGCCTTCATTCACTCTGTCTTTCACTCACTCTGTCCTTCACGTGCCTTCATTCACTCTGTCCTTCACTCACTCTGTCCTTCACGGGCCTTCACTCACTCTGTCCTTCACTCACTCTGTCCTTCATTCACTCTGTCCTTCACTCACTCTGTCCTTCACGGGCCTTCACTCACTCTGTCCTTCACTCACTCTGTCCTTCATTCACTCTGTCCTTCACTCACTCTGTCCTTCACGGGCCTTTATTCACTCTGTCCTTCATTCACTCTGTCCTTCATTCACTCTGTCCTTCACTCTGTCCTTCACGGGCCTTCACGCACCCGCACAGTCCTTCACAGTCCTTCACGTCCTTTCGGCTACCCGCACAACAATTCCTCACGGGTCAATCGCAGACCCCGAAACCCCCCCCCCCTCCCCCCCTTGCCTCGTCGCGGTCCCTTACGGAGCCCTCGAAGGGGCCTTCGCTCACCCCTCACAATCCGCCCGCGCGGGGTGCCTCTGTCAACCCTCCTCCCCCCCCCCCCCCCGGTCCACTCCCCCACTGCCCCCCTCGACCCGTCTGGCGCGAGCGTAGACGCCAAGGGGCTGTCGAGCCCGGCAGAGGTGGAGGCGCTGCGGGAGAAGGTGTACGCCTCGCTGGAGTCGTACTGCAAGCAGAAATACCCCGATCAGCCCGGCAGGTAACCGTCACGCGCCCTTGTCTAAAGAGATAGAGAGAGAGATAGATATTTATTATCATGATGATTATTGACGAGCTTTACTTTACCGGGGCTTCGCCCGAGACTTGGATTCTTGTCTTGGATTAAGGGTTGCGGGGGAGGGGTGATGCGTGACGTCGGCAGGCGGGCACCGGGCGACGCTGCCGCGTGCGGGTGACGTCACAGATGTGACGTCAGCGGTGACGTCACAGATGTGACGTCAGCGGTGATGTCACAGATGTGACGTCACAGATGTGACGTCACCGTCACATCTGTGACAGATGTGACGTCACAGATGTGACGTCACCGCTCGCGTGCCATGCAAAATATATCCATTATTGCGCCCCCCCTCACCCCCCAAAATACAAAAGTGTATTTTTATACAGTCTGGAAGGTACCCGCATGGCAAATTTCAAGTTTGTTGCATGTTGGGAAGTATGCTAAACATTTCGAACAGACACACACACATTCACAAATGTCCCTTTATATATACATAGATATACTCTTGATTTAAAGCTTTCGTGACTGCAGGGATTCACATTCTTGGTTCTATGCGGTAAAGTCACCACCACGTAGAAGGGAAACAATAAAATCAAATAAAAAATACAAAACAATAAAATCCTCACGACGTTTCGACTGCCACGCAACAAGCAATCGTCATCAGGGTGTGAAAACCACAGCAAGAAAATTTGAATTTTAAAATAAATACATTATTTTGCCGTTTCCCTTCTACGAGACTTTGCCGAAAGAACCAAGAATATAGACATACTCGTTGGTTCTGTCGGTAAAGTCACGACGTGGGTAGAAAAAATCCAATGGATCTCGCCGTTCCGATCGCAACACAGGCGACCCATCAGCACCTGAACATGGTCGCTTGTATTGCGACAAATTTCTTTAAAAACCCCTCTACTTTTGATTTAAAGCTTTCGTGACTGCAGTAATTCATATTCTTAGTTTTTTCGGTAAAGTCACGTTGAAGAGAAACAACAAAAGAATAATATATATTTTTTTAGTTTTATATATATTTTATTATTTTGTTGTTTCTCTTCAACGTGACTTTACCGAAAAAACTAAGAATATGAACCCCTCTACTGTATTATGGATTCTTATTATTATTATTTACAACTCCACGTGAGCCCCCCCCGGTACGGAACGAGTGACGGGGGGGGGGGGGGGTGCGGGATCATCGGGAATACCGGGAGCAGCGGTCCGATGTTCGTGCGACAGGGGGAATTTGAAGGTTTTGGAACGTTGGTGGGGGGGGGGGGGACCGCGAGGGTTTATACAGCGAGGGGAGAGGGGTAACGGGGAACGACGACAAACTAAACACAACAACAACGGCAACAAGAAGCACTTCTGAAGCAATGAGTTAGTTGTCAATGTAGTATAGTGGTGTCGTGTATATAGCAGTGTAGTGTATGGCAGTGTGGTGTATGGTGTAGTGTATAGCAGTGTGGTGTATAGTGTATAGCAGTGTGGTGTATAGTGTAGTGTATGGCAGTGTGGTGTATAGTGTAGTGTATAGCAGTGTGGTGTGTAGTGTAGTATATAGCAATGTGGTGTATAGTGTAGTGTATAGCAGTGTAGTGTATAGCAGTGTGGTTTATAGTGTAGTGTATAGCAGTGTGGTGTATGGTGTAGTGTATAGCAGTGTGGTGTGTAGTGTATAGCAGTGTAGTGTATAGTGTAGTGTATAGCGGTGTAGTGTATAGTGTAGTGTATGGCAGTGTGGTGTATGGTGTAGTGTATAGCAGTGTGGTGTGTAGTGTATAGCAGTGTAGTGTATAGCAGTGTGGTGTATAGTGTAGTGTATAGCAGTGTGGTGTATAGTGTAGTGTATAGCGGTGTAGTGTATAGTGTAGTGTATAGCAGTGTGGTGTATAGTGTAGTGTATAGCAGTGTAGTGTGTAGTGTATAGCGGTGTAGTGTATAGTGTAGTGTATAGTGTAGTGTATAGTAATGTAGTGTATAACAGTGTAGTGTATAGTGTATAATCGTGTCGTGTGTAGTGTAGTATATTGTAGTGTATAGTGTAGTATATAGTAGTGCTGTGTATGCATGTTGAACCTCTTTCGCACCACCGTCACGGAGCCAACCGTTGTTAATCGGAGGTGTGGGGGGAAGGACATTTAACTAGACACAAGAAGCCATTCGAAAGAAATGAGTTTGTCATTCTCTGCCATGATTTAAAAATGCAGCGTAGCTCCCAGCGGTTTCCTAATGTCGCAAAGGAAGAGCGTTCCAGACGGCCGCAGATGCGTACCTGAAGGCGCCACGCGATGCAGCATGGCCAGCAGCACCAGGCCCGGCTCCTGTTGTCTCACTAGTGGCGATGTTTACTACACACTGCACGTGTGTGTGTGCGTGGGTGTGCATGCGGGTGTGCATGCACGTGTGTGTGGGTGTGCATGCGTGTGTGCGTGTGTTGGCTGTGTATACACACGTGTGTGTGCGTGTGTTGGCTGTGTTTACACACGTGTGTTGGCTGTGTATACACACGTGTGTGTGCGTGTGTTGGCTGTGTATACACACGTGTGTTGGCTGTGTATACACACGTGTGTTGGCTGTGTATACACACGTGTGTTGGCTGTGTATACACACGTGTGTTGGCTGTGTATACACACGTGTGTTGGCTGTGTATACACACGTGTGCGCGTGTGTTGGCTGTGTATACACACGTGTGCGCGTGTGTTGGCTGTGTATACACACGTGTGTGTGCGTGTGTTGGCTGTGTATACACACGTGTGTGTGCGTGTGTTGGCTGTGTATACACGTGTGTGTGCGTGTGTTGGCTGTGTATACACACGTGTGTTGGCTGTGTATACACACGTGTGTGTGCGTGTGTTGGCTGTGTATACACACGTGTGTTGGCTGTGTATACACACGTGTGTGCGTGTGTTGGCTGTGTATACACACGTGTGTGTGCGTGTGTTGGCTGTGTATACACACGTGTGTTGGCTGTGTATACACACGTGTGTTGGCTGTGTATACACACGCGTGCGTGTGTGCGTGTGTTGACTGTGTATACACACGCGTGCGTGCGTGTGTTGACTGTGTATACACACGTGTGTGTGCCGTGTGTTGGCTGTGTATATACACACGTGTGTTGGCTGTGTATACACACACACGTGTGTTGGCTGTGTATATACACACGTGTGCTGGCTGTGTATACACACACGTGTGCTGGCTGTGTATACACACACTTGTGCTGGCTGTGTATACACACACGTGTGCTGGCTGTGTGCTGGCTGTGTATACACACACTTGTGCTGGCTGTGTATACACACACGTGTACTGGCTGTGTATACACACACGTGTGCTGGCTGTGTATACACACACGTGTGCTGGCTGTGTATACACACACTTGTGCTGGCTGTGTATACACACACGTGTGCTGGCTGTGTATATGCACACACTTGTGCTGGCTGTGTATACACACACACGTGTGCTGGCTGTGTATACACACACGCGTGCTGGCTGTGTATACACACACGCGTGTACACGTGTGTTGGCTGTGTATACACACACGTGTGTTGGCTGTGTATACACACGCGTGCGTGCGTGTGTTGACTGTGTATACACACGTGTGTGTGCCGTGTGTTGGCTGTGTATATACACACGTGTGTTGGCTGTGTATACACACACACGTGTGTTGGCTGTGTATATACACACGTGTGCTGGCTGTGTATACACACACGTGTGCTGGCTGTGTATACACACACTTGTGCTGGCTGTGTATACACACACGTGTGCTGGCTGTGTGCTGGCTGTGTATACACACACTTGTGCTGGCTGTGTATACACACACGTGTACTGGCTGTGTATACACACACGTGTGCTGGCTGTGTATACACACACGTGTGCTGGCTGTGTATACACACACTTGTGCTGGCTGTGTATACACACACGTGTGCTGGCTGTGTATATGCACACACTTGTGCTGGCTGTGTATACACACACACGTGTGCTGGCTGTGTATACACACACACACGTGTGCTGGCTGTGTATACACACACGTGTGCTGGCTGTGTATACACACACGTGTGCTGGCTGTGTATACACACACGTGTGCTGGCTGTGTATACACACACACGTGTGCTGGCTGTGTATACACACACACGTGTGCTGGCTGTGTATACACACACGTGTGCTGGCTGTGTATACACACGTGTGCTGGCTGTGTATACACACGTGTGTGCTGGCTGTGTATACACACGTGTGTGCTGGCTGTGTTTACACACACGCGTGTTGGCTGTGTATACACACACGCGTGTACACGTGTGTTGGCTGTGTATACACACACGTGTGTTGGCTGTGTATACGCACACACTTGTGCTGGCTGTGTATACACACACACGTGTGCTGGCTGTGTATACACACACGCGTGCTGGCTGTGTATACACACACGCGTGTACACGTGTGTTGGCTGTGTATACACACACGTGTGTTGGCTGTGTATACACACACGTGTGTGCTGGCTGTGTATACACACACGCGTGTTGGCTGTGTATACACACACGCGTGTACACGTGTGTTGGCTGTGTATACACACACGTGTGTTGGCTGTGTATACACACACGCGTGTGCGTGCCTGTGCCTGTTGCAGGTTCGCGAAGCTGCTGCTGCGGCTGCCCGCCCTGCGCTCCATCGGCCTCAAGTGCCTGGAGCACCTCTTCTTCTTCAAGCTCATCGGAGACACGCCCATAGACACCTTCCTCATGGAGATGCTCGAGGCTCCTCACCAGCTCACCTGAGCCACCGAGGAGGAGGGAGGAGGAGGAGATGGTGACGGTGGTGGTGACGGTGGTGGGTCGAGGCGAAGGTGGCGACGCAAGGGGAAGGTGGTGAAGGATGCGTGAATATGGCGGCGTCCACGGGAAGGAGGTGTGGGACTTGCTGCTGTTGGTGGTGGTGGTGTGAGTTGAAGGAGGTTGTTGTTTGCCCGGTGGTTGGTGGTGGCGGCAGAGGCGTGGAGGCGGCGGTCGAGCGGGTGGAGCAAGAGGTTTTGAAAGAGAAGGATGAGGCGGTGGGGGCGGGTGGAGGAGGAGGAGGAGGAGGAGGAGGGGGGCGGGTGGCGTGGGGCGCTTAACGAGGCGAGGGAGTTTTCGGTCGAGTGAGCCGCGGTGGTAGATTGAGGTGGTTTCTCTCGGCCAACTCCGCCGTCTGCCACCGGGAGTCGATCTTCCGAGATTCCCGTCGGGGCCGTGGAGTGTCTCTCCTCGGTGCCCGCCCCACCGCTGCTTTCTTCCCTCGCCCCCCCCCCCCCCCCCACTACGCTTGAGCCTCGCTGCTCACGTTGACTGGCGCGCGGTGGCTAGGGGACGTTAACTACCTCGCCCGGTATACAGGAGGGTAACCTGGGTTGCGATCCCGACCCTGACCGACGCCTGTTGGAGTTGGCGTCTCTCCCCCCCTCTCCCCCTCCCCCCACCGGGTATGTCCCTTCCACGTTTTAGAATCGGGAGTATTTGGCTGCTATAAATGTTCGCGTGATTTTGATTTAAGACTTTCGTGACTGCAGTCATTCATATTCTTGGTTCTTTCGGTAAAGTCACGTTGAAGGGAAGCAATAAAGTAATGAAATATATTGTTATATATATTTTATTATTTTATCGTTTCCCTTCAACGTGACATTACCGAAAGAAACAAGAATATGTTCACGCGATGATGATGATAAAGCCACTTCCTGCGATGTGTAGAGCTACGCAGCTTCCAGTGGGCCTGACCTGACAAACTGAATATGTTAAAGAGGCGTAACTTTTACGCTCCATCCTCACCGATGAGATATTGGCGCTCGAAATGTAACGCACCCGAAAGGACGTTGCAATCAAAACCTGTACCCTAAAAGGGTGACCAACGTAGAATTGAGACGAAAAGGGTTGCACGTGGAAGGACGACTTTGATTCGGGCAGCGATGAAAAGGAAACCGCTCCGCTGGCTGCGCGTGGAGGGGAAAAAACGCTTGGAGAATAATCCACGCGAACATACCTCGGGCGTCGGGGTCGGGCTCGAACCCACGACCTCCTGATGGCATCTCCTGGGCACCGCGGGTAGCCGGGCGAGGGACCGGGTGGATGTGGGTGGGTGGGTAGACGTGTGGTGAACGGCGGAGGCTTGGAACAGAGAAACGAAGTCTTGAAGGGGTTGGTGTCCAGAGCCATCGTGACGTTGCCCTTGGCTGAGGACGTCGTTCCGATGGCCGATGAGGAGGCGAACGAGGTGGACGTGATCCAGCGCCTCGCGCCGCACCTCCTCCGTCATTCCTTCAACCTCCCCCCCACCACCCACCCACCCACCGCCAACCCACCACCACCTCCCGTCACCACCACCGCACGCAACACCACCAGCATCACGCCCCCCCCCTCCCAGGCTCGCGCGGGCTGTCGACGGGAGAGGGGTCCTTGGTCCGACAGAGCGCGGCGATTGGCCGTGATCAAACCAGGTGGTTTCTCGACAACGGTTCTCTGTGAAGGACAGTGCACTCGGTTTTATCGTCATCACGGCCGATGTCCCAATGCTTTACTTCCCGACTGGAGCGACTCTTGGATCCTCCTACCTCCCTACCTACCTACCTCCCTCTCTACCTCCCTACCTCCCTCCCTACCTACCTACCTCCCTCTCTACCTCCCTACCTCCCTACCTACCTACCTCCCCCTCTACCTCTCTACCTCCCTACCTCCCCTACTTACCTCCCTCTCTACCTCCCTCTCTACCTCCCTCCCTCTCTACCTCCCTCCCTCCCTCTCTACCTCCCTCCCTCTCTACCTCCCTCCCTCTCTACCTCCCTCTCTACCTCCCTACCTACCTCCCTACTTACCTCCCTACTTACCTGCCTACCTACCTCCCTCTCTACCTCCCTCTCTACCTCCCTCCCTCTCTACCTCCCTCCCTCCCTACCTCCCTCTCTACCTCCCTCTCTACCTCCCTCCCTACCTACCTCCCTACCTACCTCCCTACCTCCCTACCTCCCTACCTCCCTACCTACCTCCCTCTCTACCTCCCTCTCTACCTCCCTCTCTACCTCCCTCCCTCTCTACCTCCCTCTCTACCTCCTCCATACCTCCCTCCCTCTCTACCTCCCTCCCTCTCTACCTCCCTCCCTCCCTCCCTACCTCCCTCTCTACCTACCTCCCTACCTCCCTCCCTCCCCCCGAGGAGGCTTCATCAAGACATCCCTCGCGGGGGAGTTTTCTTAACGAAATCTGTTTTTCGTCCACAAGTTTTGCCCCGCGCATTTTTATTTATTCTCCACAACTGCAGATTTTTCCTCCCAAAACACGCGCGTTCAGTATTTTTTTCTTATTTTTCTTCTAATTTTTCAGCAATTCTTCCCATCCCCCCCCACCCCCCCCCATTTCCTTCCTACGAAGTCCCGATTGCACCGTCCGGCTTCAAATCTGGACCCGCGCAGAGCAGTGCCAATTCTTTTGCGTGTTGGGGAACGGCCCACCCAAGCGGACAACGCCGAGTTACTTCCGAGCGATCCCGCGTCGTGCGCGCGCCGCCTGTAGTCCAAGTTTGGTGGGGGTTGGGGGCAGCACTTTCCCACGCGTCCGTCCACCTACCCACCCACGCCCACATTTTAAACGTATGCGCATATTTCAGAGGCGTAAAAACTGCACTTAAACCACCTTCCGTCGCACCGGCAGCGTGGGGCTCTCCCGACGAGAGAGAGAGAGAGAGACCAAGGACCCCCCTCCCCCCCCTCCCGTCGCACCCGTCCGACACAACCACCCCCCTTTTGCATCCCCCTCGCTTTAATTCTGCACCCACCCATCCATCCACCCACCCATCCACCCATCCCCAAACCCGACACAGAAACCTAATTGCTCGGACAT
Organism: Petromyzon marinus; assembly: GCF_048934315.1. NCBI lineage: Eukaryota > Metazoa > Chordata > Hyperoartia > Petromyzontiformes > Petromyzontidae > Petromyzon > Petromyzon marinus. The sequence continues at coordinate 8,608,318 of NC_133740.1, read as the reverse complement.
CTTTAAAGAAAGATCTCGAGCTGCTTTTACTTACTGCGACGCAAATCGTGAACGGGGGGTGGGGAGGATGTGACCCACCAGAAAGCGGGGAGGGGAGGGGCGGACACGCGCCCCCCCACTGTCGGTGCCCGTCGCCACCTCTGCGCTAAGCTGCCCGCCGTCTCGTCGCCGCCGCCAACCGTTGGGTGGTACGGCGAATCGGGGTGCGGGGAGGGGGGCGGCCACCCCCCTCCCCCCCCCCCCACCACACGCTTCGGCCCTACCACCGAAGCCCCCTCCCCCCCCCCCCGCCGCCACACGGCGGCAGTTTTAAAAAAGCTCTCCTGTAAATATAAATGAATATTAAAGTATAGATATTGCCGGGACGGTCCCCCGTCGCCTAGCGACGACGAGGTGCGGAGCGGTGGCGGTGTCTCCGATTTCCCCCACCCGCTCCCCCCCCCCGCCCCCCCCCCCACCCTCTCATGCCGCGCCTCTCCTCGTGCCGCGCCCGCCATTGGCCCGGCGCGTCCGTTCACCCCCACGGTGCGTCCGCTGTTGCCGCCGCCGCCACAGCGGCGGCGGCCCGTGTCGGGGGTTGTCCGAGCGCTGCAACGCGATAGTCCGGACGTCCCGACGAAATCCGGCGGATCGGCCTGGACGAAAAGTAAAGGGGCGTTCGTCTCTCTGCCCGTGTGGTGCGGTCTTGCGACTCGTGGGGGGGGGGGGGGGGGGGGGGGGTGGGGGGGGGTGGGGTGGGTGGGTGAGGTCTCTCGTGCATGGGTTCTGCTCGTTCTGCTCCCGGTCGCGATCCGTCGCTTCGTCGAGGCTCGGTCGCTCGCGTCGATTCGTTGGCGAGCGATGCACGGGTCGAGTAAATCCCATTGGTTAGTGGAGCGTCGTGTCGAACGCACCCCACCCAGCCCCACCCTACACACACACCCCCCCCCCCCCCATCCCTCCACACCCCCCTTTTTTAATTGGCCAACATCTTTTTGCACGGTCGGTGCTTCGGCTCGCGGTCCCGATTTTCCCGCGCACCACAGCCGCCGCCTGGCTAGCCAATCCGGAGGGCCGTCGCCCCGGGTTTGATTCCGTCTCCCGGCGGTGCTCAAGTTGAAACAACGGGGAGGGCGGGGGGGGCGGCAGGTCTCTCAAATCTCCTCTCACCGCCGCCTCTGTCCACCCAGCAGCAGCAGCAGTAGCAGCAGCGTGGCGTGCACCCGCGAGTCGCTTCGGCGAGAGCACGTATTGCGGGGAGGTTAAGGTACGGGGGCCTAGTCCCCCCACGTCTTCAAAAGGTCAGCGGGGGGAGGTGGGGGGTAGGGGTAGGGGTAGAAAGAGTAGGCCGAAGGTTGGTTTGCCCCACCCCCTTCCCCGCGCCTAAAATATCACAGGCTTCCCCAGGGCGCGTCTCTCTGGTGCAGCGGGTGGAGTGGAGGCCCTTGGGCCCGCCAGCAGGTGGCGTGAGAGCGAGAAAAAATGCACGTTGGGGGGGCGGCGTCTTATCGTTGACGCGTGGACGGTGTGCCGCGCCTCCCTTTGTGACGTCACCACGGTGATGTCACTGGAGGCGGGCGAGCGCGGGGGGGGCGGCGCGTGGCGGCCCGCGGTAGCGAATTGGAAGTTTTATTTGGAGCGGTGGGGTGGGGGGGGGGGGGTCGCGTCATCCTTCACACTTAAATACTGTTTTATATGTACGCTCTCTCGTACACGCGCACGTATATATATATCTACCTTAACACGCTCGCACCCGTGGCCGATTTTCGCATCCCGGCTGCGAAGATCAAAGACGAGGAATCGCCCCGTGTCAGCCTTCCAAACGGGACTAGGCGGCGGGGGGGGGGGGGGGCAAAGCGCCGCTGTTTGCTCGCAGCAGCAGCATCGGCAGTAGCAGCAGCAGCAGCGCCGCCTTTGTCGGCCGCGGCACGGCACTCGAGGCTGACCGGGTGGCCAGGTCGCCTGCCGTCTTGATGTTTCACTACCACACGCGCACCGCACCGGGTACTCGTTGGCAGGGGCGGAGCCGGGGGGTTGGGGGTGACATTCTGCGTGCGAGTGTACGACACTCGGTCTGGCGGGGACTGCGTGCCAACTGCATCGTCGGAGCGCGTTGTCCGCCGACCGATGGCGTCTGGTTCAACAGCCCGACTCTCTCTAAACCGTTCGTGAAATTAAAATTTTGTTGAATGTCACCCCCCCACCCCCCCCCCCCCCCCCCCGGGGCCTGGAAATCCTGTGCTCCGGGTCCTGCTCGTTGGAGTCGAATCAACGCGGACACGACAGTAAAACCACCACCTCGCTTGCATATGACCTTCATAACTCCCACTTTCCCCCCCCCCCCCACCTCACCTCTCTCCCCCGTGCAAATTGCAAATGTAAATGAACCTGGTAGCATGTGACGGTTGACACAATGGTCACGGAGTGAGTTTGCATGACCCGTGTGTACAGTGTGCGTAAACGCATTACGCACAGCGTGTACAGTATACGCACGGCCTATATTTTAACGGGAGGGGGTGGGGTGAACTATTTTAGCGCAGATTTTTCGGGGGGGGGTTTCTTTTTTTGACGCAAATGATTTTAACCACGTCCTGTCTCGGTCCCCCCCCCCCCAAAAAAAGTACGCTAAATAATAAAGAGAGGTTTTTTTTTTTAAACGATCGCAAAAGGGTCCTTTTGTCGGGCTTCGCCGCGACGAGTTGATGAACGTTGCTTCGGGGCGTCAATTCGCGTTTGCTGTTCTCCGGATTTATAAGACGCTCCCCGGACAGTTAGGGAGCAACCCCAAGCTTGTGCCGCTTCACCCCCCCCCCCCCCCCCCGGGGCTGTCGGCTTCCACTGATCTGGTCTAGCGCCACCTTTTGCCTACTCTTCCCCCTTGCACTGGGAACAAACTTCCCCCTCCGCATGAAACGAGGAAGCACCCCGTGTCTAGTTTCTACTCCTCGCTCAAGACGGGCGGTGGGGGGGGGGCCCGGGGGGGGGGCCCAGCTCATCTCCCTGGTGGCCCATCCTTCCCTCCATCCCCAAGTACCCATAGACTCACGCAGAGACCCACAGACTCGCACGGAGACCCATAGACTCGCACGGAGACCCATAGACTCGCACGGAGACCCACAGACTCACACAAAGACCCACAGACTCGCACGGATACCCACAGACTCGCACCGCGACCCACAGACTCGCACCGCGACCCACAGACTCGCACGGAGACCCATAGGCTCGCACCGACTGAGTTGTGATTGAACCGTGTTTTTAAGTGCAGTGAGTTGATGGTCTCAGTCCGGTCACCAGTGAAGAGAAGAAAATATAACCCTGGCTGCATTGAACTTGGTTCTGCACAGCTCACTTGAATACCGACTCTAGCATCACGCGACGGACGTTACGCTTGGGATGTCTGGGAAAGTTCTGCTGCCCTACTGCTGCCCGACTGTGGACCGCAGGAGCGTCATTTTAATTCGTGATCTCGGATGGAGCTCTATGCTATCCACTTCAGTGGCCCCGTTATCCAACACGTCCACCGATAGCAAAATCTTCGGACAAAATACGGGGGAGGGGGCGGGGGGGGGAGGCGGGGCTTGAAACGCGTCTTATAAAGCGGAGAATATTAAACGAGTTTGATTTGTTGTTATGGTGGTTCATTGTCTCCACACCTGCGTTGCAATTATCGTGAACACTTGGGCAGAGTTTATCCACCACAATTGTGATTTGTCGATGCCTTACCCGACATCCGTGTTGTGATAAGATCGTGCGTCAGCGGCGTGCGTTATTATCTCGCCACGTCGTTTTCACCTCTTTTTAAAATTTATTTTTAAATATTGACCCCGAACCCAAAAAAAAAAGTGACGCGTTAATTCCTGCTACGTCGTCAAAACTCGCGACTAAAAAAACTTAAAGAGTTTCTGATGCGCGCGCGTGCACAACTGCTGCTGCCATTCGCCACGAAGTGGCAGTGACGTCATCATCTTTACCCGTGCCAGGCTCGGTGCACTTTTGAGGGCACGTGGATTTGGGCCTGGGATCTTTGGCAGGTTGTGTGGGAATTGGGCCTCGTAGCTGCAGGGATACAAGAGGTGAAGGTGTTCTCTGCTGGAAGGAGGTCACGGGACCAGACTCTGCAAGTGCCATGGGTTGACTGCCTGAGATGACTGGCAGATGCACCACCTGCAACCCCCTGCTGTGCCACATCGCTGCGTTTTAGCCGCCCGGCGCTCCGCTCGTCGTTGCGATCGTCGCTCCTCTGCCCTCCGCTCTTGCTGGGAGGGCGACTGCCGCCTTCAGCTGCCCAGCAGCGGCGGCAGCGGCGTTCACGACCCTCCTCCGCAGAGGCCGATCTCGACACCGCCGGTAGCGGCCGTCGGCAAGTCCCACTCGGCTCCACGTCCTCCCGTACCGCGTCGGGCTCCATCTCTTCTCGAGGCCGTGCCGCGTCCGTTTAAGCCCCCCCCCCCCTTAAGCCCCCCCCACCCATCGTCTGTCCGGCCAAACGGAAGCTGCTTGGGCATGCGGTGGCTGGGCACGCGGTGGCTACGGGGGACCCAGCCGACTTGACGACGGACGAGGACTGCGTCCCCAGATCGTTCCAGAAACCCTGTGATCTCTCCCCCCCCTCCCGCCCTGGATCGTAGGGCCTAGGGCCAGCCTGAACGTTTGTGACGGTTTCCTCAGGAGGGTTTCCCACGTTTCGAATGGAGTAGCTCCGGAAGGAGGAGGGTGCGCCGACGTGGTGGTCAGCGGGGAACGGGTGTTTGACCGACCCCGCCGTGTGTTTTACTGACCCCCTCCGCTGTTTGTTTGACCGACCCCACCCCCCCTCCCCCGCTGTGATTGACCGACCCCCCCCCACACCCCCCCCCCACACACTGTGACCGACTTCACCGCTTTGGTACCGCCCGATGTTGATCGCGAGTCACACTCGACCTCAGGTCCGCGCTGTACCACCAACAACCAGCAAGCAAGCAAGCATACCACCCACCGACGCAACAACAACAAACACAGACACCAACAACAATAATAACGTATAAATGTATCGGATTTTCTTAATTTTAAGTTCTCAGTTTTAAACAAAATAATAAAAACTTTGTATTTTAAACGAAAAACTTTCACACACAAACCCCCCTATTATATTTAGTCGCTATACCAAGGGGGGTGGGGGGGGGGGAGTGGTGGGGGTGGGAGTTTCTCGCTTATTATTTCCCCCCCACACCCCACCAACCCCACTAATTCCCCAAGCCCGCCGGTTATAAGAAACATTAAGTAACGGGATTTCCGCGGCGATCGTGGTCTGTTCGTTGGTTTGTGTCGCGGTCCATCCCTCCCCCCCCCGCCCCCACCACCCATCAACGCCTCGGGTTTCGGAGGCTGGAAAGGAAATCGCAAACCAACCCAGGCAACAAGTCGCGCCGTGAGACCCGTCTCGGCTCCAAATAATGTGACTCGTCGCCGCGGTGGGAGAGCGAGAGAGAGAGAGAGAAAGAAAATGTGTATATTTTGCCCGAATTAAAACTTTAAAAAAATTACAAATCTAGCGGCACGGACTCATTTTCTTACCTCCACCTTCCCCCCCCCCCCCCCCGGGTCGGGCGCGGCGTTTAAACGTCGTCTTGTTTACCCGTTGTGTGCAAAACTAGCCCCCCTACTGGCCAAGACTAATCAGCGCTGTCCTACCAGACAGTCTCGTCCCTTCACCTGATGAAGGCTGCTTGTGTTGTGGCCGAAACGTCGTGAGAATATTATTGTGTTATTTTATTTTATCAATTTATTATTTTATTCTCATTCTACGTGACTTTACCCAAAGAACCAAAGAAGATGAATCATTGCAGTCACGAAAGCTTTAAATCGAAACTAATTAGAGAATCTATCCAAAATCTTGATTGGAAGCTTTCGAGACCGCAGGAATCCACACTCGTCGGTTCTTCCGGAAAAGTCATCACGTGGGTATAAACTAAAATAAATCGCGTGACGTTTCGATCGCAACACAGGCGGTCGTCCTCGGGCGGAAGAAATATAACCCGGCAGTGGAACCGCTGAACCTATCGAAATAAAAATAATTTGAACTGTTCGGATAGCTACCGCCTTAGTGCTGCTTGGAAGCGAATCGTCAAATAATACGTAAACGCGTGCCTAATAAAGGGTGGCATACTGCAATAGGGATTGCCGTTGATGCGGCTATTTTAACACATTCTCCTGCGGAGGGAGCTGGTCGGAACGTTGGGTTGCTCAGTCAATGGCCAGGGTCAACAACGGCACCACGTGGTGTATTCCACAAATATGCCCGACTAAGGGTGGGCACAAGCCGGCGTGAGTAGGTTAAACGTTGAGTTTTATAAGGGCACCACGGGGTGACCAGCCCCTCCCCACCCAGCCCCTCCCCACCCTCCCCACCCAGCCCCTCCCCACCCAGTGGTGGTCGTGGTGATGACGATGGTGCTGATATTGATGGCGGCGTGGCCGTGGTGATTATGGTGCTGCTGTTGGTGGTGATGGTGTTGGTCATGATGGTGCTGTTGCCGCTGGTGATGGCGAGGGGTTGATGGTGCTGGTGGTGATAATGATGGTGATGATGATAATAGTGCTGTTAGTGGTGGTGATGATGATGATGGCGCTGTTGTATAATCGTGGACAGATTCGTGGTTATTATCCCATGGTGAGAGACTGCGACCCCTTCGCTCGCCCGGAAAAGAAGAAAAAAACAAAATCCTCCGTCTCGAGAAATGGTTTTCAGGAGTGTCCCGCGACATTCAGGAATTCTTCTCTGGCGTGCGATGGTTGAGACATTGCACTTCCAATCCAATGGCATTATGGGTAGTCAACCTACTTGCAGTGCTGCAGTCAAAAGTCAAAGTCACTTGGCGCTCATCTCGAATGCCAAATCGTGGGCCGGCGGTGGAAATTCTCACGTTGGGGTAAAACGTGGAGCAAATACCCCCACCCCACACACGGTTATGGATAGGCGTAACGTCTGTCGGAATGACATTCACCTTCGCCCGTAACTCCCTCGCCTTCCCCCCCCCCTTTGTTGCAATGGGCCGTTCCACGCCTAACCCCGCTTAACGCCCGCATGGGTTCAACCATTGTTCATTGAGGGATGTTTCGCACGCTATAATTTTTTTTAATGGGACTTCATAGCCGCAATCAAATGCGTACACCGTAACCACCGACCCTTGCTTAATTGAAATGGTACGCACCTCTATAAACAGTGGATTGGACCATTGCTTTCAAGATGACTGCTGTGTTAATTTGAAATACACCCGCACGCCATATGAACAAATCACCCCTTAAACGGAATGGCGCTTACCCCCTTGCGTCTCATCAACAGCAATGTATCGGATCATACCATTACGCATTTTTAGGGGCAGTTGGAAATGCTGCAATGCGCCGCTGTCTGAAACAAGACGAATGTTTACTGCCCTGTAAATGCAATGGTTTCGCCCGCAACGCCCATTAGAATCGCAGGGGCGCGGGTCGTACCATTAATAATTAGGGGTAGTTTGAATGCCACTGCAATGGCTGTTTTTAATAAAAAATTTTTTTTTTTAAAAACACGGAACGTGTCACCTAATTTTATTATAACAATCGTCACTCCCTTGAACGTGCGTCCCACTCGACAGCACCATTTGGAGTAAACATTCCTGGACGTTCCCATTATTCAATTTTGGGGTTGGTCGTAAACACTGCAATGCGCCCTAGAACCCACCCTCCTCCCCCTCCTCCTCCTCGTATCCATTCAAGATAAAAAAAAATTGTAAACAGACCTTTAAATCTCCCACCCCCAACTTACATTCGCGGTGGTACATCCCACGCGCGCGCGCCCCGTTTAAATCAATGCACCGCGGACCGTACCATTCACGTCAGCGGTTCCAGAGGAGGGGGGCTGGTTGGTGTTGAACACCGCGGTCGAGCACCATTGACATCAATTGCAGCGGCACGGGCAGCTGTGATGTCGGTGTAAAAGCCCGAGCGGCAAAGGAATTGCTTTGCAAATAATAATAACAACAGAAATAATAAGTGCACCGTTATTGACGAGGGGGGTGGGTGGGGTGGTGGGTTAAATTTGATTTTTTTTCGTGTGTGTGTGTAATTGTAAAGCGAAGGGTGACAAAAAAAATATTTATATATTCAAACAACAACACAACAACAACAGCAACAGCAATCAAACAAGGGCGATTGATCATGGGGAACCGCGGAATGGAAGATTTAATTCCGCTCGTGAATCGAATGCAGGACGCGTTCACGGCCATAGGGCAAAACTGCAGCCTGGATTTGCCGCAGATCGCAGTGGTCGGATCGCAGAGCGCCGGCAAAAGCTCCGTCCTTGAGAATTTCGTGGGCAGGTAAAACAAACGGACCACCACCACAACCACCACAATCATCATTGTGTAAGAAAAAAAAATAGTTTAAATTTTTTTTGTAAAAATAAAAAAATAATGCGTGTGTAAATTGAGGCCTACGTTTTGTCGGTCTTTCGTGGGCGAGCACCGGACTAACCTGAGTGGGCCCCGCCGGCCAAGGCGCGACTCGGGCCGCGGTAGCAGCGGCGTTCATGAGACGCGTCCCGTTACTTGGCGAACAACGCTCGAAATGTTTGTTAAAAGTAGTTAAGTTTGTAGGCGTAGTCGTTTGTTACTGGTGGCTTTCGCGGCCAATATCGTCCATAATATAGGTGGGGGGGGGGGTTGTTATTGGGTGAGATAGCGTAAATATGAATTCTGTGTCGTTAAACCCGCCACCACCCGACACGGCCAATTAGTGACTAGTACAGCATTAGTGTGTAGTGTATAGTGTAGTGTATAGTGTAGTGTACTAGTACAGCATTAGTGTATAGTGTAGTATACTAGTACAGCACTAGTGTGTAGTGTATAGTGTAGTGTATAGTGTAGTATACTAGTACAGCACTAGTGTGTAGTGTATAGTGTAGTGTATAGTGTAGTATAATAGTACAGCACTAGTGTGTAGTGTATAGTGTAGTATACTAGTGTATAGTGTAGTGTATAGTGTAGTATACTAGTACAGCACTAGTGTGTAGTGTATAGTGTAGTATACTAGTACAGCACTAGTGTGTAGTGTATAGTGTAGTATACTAGTACAGCACTAGTGTGTAGTGTATAGTGTAGTATATTAATATAACACTGGTGTGTAGTGTATAGTGTAGTATACTAGTACAGCACTAGTGTGTAGTGTATAGTGTAGTGTACTAGTACAGCACTAGTGTGTAGTGTATAGTGTACTAGTACAGCACTAGTGTGTAGTGTATAGTGTACTAGTACAGCACTAGTGTGTAGTGTATAGTGTAGTGTACTAGTACAGCACTAGTGTGTAGTGTATAGTGTAGTATACTAGTACAGCACTAGTGTGTAGTGTATAGTGTAGTGTACTAGTACAGCACTAGTGTATAGTGTAGTATACTAGTACAGCACTAGTGTGTAGTGTATAGTGTAGTGTACTAGTACAGCACTAGTGTATAGTGTAGTGTATAGTGTAGTATACTAGTACAACACTAGTGTGTAGTGTATAGTGTAGTATACTAGGACAGCACTAGTGTATAGTGTAGTATACTAGTACAGCACTAGTATGTAGTGTATAGTGTAGTGTGTAGTGTAGTATACTAGTACAGCACAGTGTGTAGTGTATAGTGTAGTATACTAGTACAGCACTAGTGTGTAGTGTATAGTGTAGTATACTAGTACAGCACTAGTGTGCAGTGTATAGTGTAGTATACTAGTACAGCACTAGTGTGTAGTGTATAATGTAGTATACTAGTACAGCACTAGTGTGTAGTGTATAATTTAGTATACTAGTACAGCACTAGTGTGTAGTGTATAGTGTAGTATACTAGTACAGCACTAGTGTGTATAGTGTAGTATACTAGTACAGCACTAGTGTATAGTGTAGTATACTAGTACAGCACTAGTGTGTAGTGAATAGTGTAGTGTATAGTGTAGTATACTAGTACAGCACTAGTGTGTAGTGTATAGTGTGGTGTACTAGTACAGCACTAGTGTGTAGTGTAGTGTATAGTGTAGTATACTAGTACAGCACTAGTGTGTAGTGTAGTATATAGTGTAGTTTACTAGTACAGCACTAGTGTGTAGTGTATAGTGTAGTGTATAGTGTAGTATACTAGTACAGCACTAGTGTGTAGTGTAGTATATAGTGTAGTTTACTAGTACAGCACTAGTGTGTAGTGCAGGGGTGGGCAAATTTTTTGACTCGCTGGCCACAATGGGTTCTAAAATTTGACAGAGGGGCCGGGCCAGGTACAGATGGATGGAGTGTTTGTGTAAACTAATATAACTGACGTGTAAAAATCATTACATGAAAGGATTTGGCCTTTAAGGTAGCAAAGCATTTATTTGCAAAGCAAAGTGCGCCATCTAATGGGGAAATTGGGGCATTACAGGAGAAAGGTAAAATTTAATTCAATAATAATATTTGGACAAGTTCGACAGGCCGGATTAAAAATCCCAACGGGCCGTATATGGCCCGGGGGCCGTACTCTGCCCATGTCTGGTGTAGTGTATAGTGTAGTATACTAGTGCAGCACTAGTGTGTAGTGTAGTGTGTAGTATACTAGTACAGCACTAGTGTGTATTGTAGTGTGTAGTGTAGTGTATAGTGTAGCATACAAGTACAGTACTAGTGTATAGTGTAGTATGCTAGTGCGGCACTAGTGTGTAGTGTATAGTGTAGTATACTAGTACAGCACTAGTGTGTAGTGTATAGTGTAGTATACTAGTACAGCACTAGTGTGTAGTGTATAGTGTAGTGTATAGTGTAGTATACTAGTACAGCACTAGTGTGTAGTGTAGTGTATAGTGTAGTATACTAGTACAGCACAAGTGTCTAGTGTATAGTGTAGTGTATAGTGTAGTATACTAGTACAGCACTAGTGTATAGTGTAGTGTATAGTGTAGTATACTTGTACAGCACTAGTGTGTAGTGTATAGTGTAGTATACTAGTACAGCACTAGTGTATAGTGTAGTGTATAGTGTAGTATACTAGTACAGCACTAGTGTGTAGTGTATAGTGTAGTGTATAGTGTAGTGTACTAGTACAGCACTAGTGTATAGTGTAGTGTATAGTGTAGTATACTAGTACAGCACTAGTGTATAGTGTATAGTGTAGTATACTAGTACAGCACTAGTGTGTAGTGTATAGTGTAGTGTATAGTGTAGTACACTAGTACAGCACTAGTGTGTAGGTCTTCATTTAGACAGACGCAGCATTTCTCCTGCTGTCTGTTCCAGCCGATGACGGACGCTTGTGTTTGCGATCGAAACATCGTGATTTAATTCATTTTACTTCCTACCTACGTGATGACTTTACCTGAAGAACCAACGAGTTCCATTTAACATATTCGACCGCGGGTTTTTTCGTTTGGTAGAGCGTGAGACGGCAAATGGGTTCTTTATCCTTGATAACTTTTGAGATATGGTAATAGGTTTTTACCCTTTTAACTGGCACAACAACTGACACCTTTATTCAAGGCATCATGTTTGCAATAACTACAACACAAGCAGTCAAAATGCAAACAAAAGGGACAACTCTGATAATGATATTGGCACTGTCCCTGAATTTGATTGGTCCACACCCGAGACGGCTTTTCTTAGAGCCTCGTCTCCACTGGTGTTGGACCAGAAGACGCCAAAAGGCGTACAGCTCAAAAACAGCACACTATCAGAGTATTGAGGGCTCGGGGTGAGCATTTACATTATGAGACATCCTTTGCCAGCAACAAGCTATAGTAATAGGTTCTACCCTTTTAACTGGCACAAAAACTGACACCTTTATTCAAGGCATCATGTTTGCAATAACCACAACACAAGCAGTTCGAAAACGGTCAAAGGTAGCAAAGCTTACTCCTTGTAGACTATTAAGTTAATTGATATTTTTTCTTCGTTCTTTCTCGTGAAAAAAGAAACGGAACTCTTTTTTTTAATTGAGCGGTGGACGGTGATGGGCGAAGTGTTTAAATGTAAGAAGTTGAAGCGATGTCGCCAACTATTTGTCGTGGAAAAATAGCGAATGTTTGGGGTGCTTGTTACGTGGTCTGATCAAGACTGTAAAGAAATCAAATCAGGTTTATTATGAGATGTATCTTGTTGAAACCTTTTCGCCTGGCGAAGACAGCCTCCTTATGATCATGTTGACGGTGATGGTATAGGATTGGACGTCCGCTAGAGGCCGCTATAAGGGATATCCACTCAGGAGGAGTTCTAACAATTTTTTTTTTAATCCTTTTCTTCCACATTGGTCACCGGTGGTAGAGGGTGGGACGTTACCCACAATTCACCCCACCACACGCGACTCATTTAAGACAAAAGTGGCATCTCTCCCCCCCCCCCCCTGGTGCCTAGGAGATGTTAACTACCTCGCCTGGTATACAGGAGGTCGTGGGTTCCATCCCGACCCTGACGACGCCTGCTGCTGCTGTAGATTTGGAGTCTGTGTCTCTCTCTCTCATCATCATCACGGTGGCTAGGAGATGTTAACTACCTCGCCTGGTGTACAGGAGGTCGTGGGTTCCATCTCGACCCTGATGACGCCTGCTGCTGCTGCTGTATATTTGGAGTCTGTGTCTCTCTCATCATCATCATCACGGTGGCTAGGAAATGTTGACTACCTCGCCCGGTGTACAGGAGGTCGTGGGTTCCATCCCGACCCTGACGATGCCTGCTGCTGCTGTATATTTGGAGTTTGCGTGTCTCTCTCTCTCATCATCATCACGGTGGCTAGGAGATGTTGACTACCTCGCCTGGTATACAGGAGGTCGTGGGTTCCATCCCGACCCTGACGCCTGCTGCTGCTGTATATTTGAAGTCTGCGTGTCTCTCTCTCTCTCATCATCATCACGGTGGCTAGGAGATGTTAACTACCTCGCCTGGTGTACAGGAGGTCGTGGGTTCCATCCCGACCCTGACGATGCCTGCTGCTGCTGCTGTATATTTGGAGTCTGCGTGTCTCTCTCTCTCATCATCATCACGGTGGCTATGAGATGTTGACTACCTCGCCTGGTCTACAGGAGGTCGTGGGTTCCATCCCGACCCTGACGACGCCTGCTGCTGCTGTAGATTTGGAGTCTGCGTGTCTCTCCCCGTTGTCGCGTGGATTTTTTCTCCGGGTCCTCCGGTTTTTCCCTCCACATTTATAATCGACATCGCCACGCGTTTAAGGCTGCAGTAAAAACCTTGGATTTGCGAGCATAATTCGTTCCGGAAACGTGTTTGTAATCCAAAGCACTCGCACATCAAAGCACTCCGTACGTCAGTTGTGTGATCACGTGACGCTCCGCAGTACAAAGCGTGCACACGTACGCTTCTGCTCGTGTTGCAAGACCCCCTCGCTCGTTTATCAAATTAATATTTTTAAAAAAAAATGTTGTTCGTCTTGAAAAACACTCGCAGACCAAGGTTTTACTGTACGTATTTGGCTGCCGCTATACGTGTCCGCACGCCAACGATGATGATGGTGATCCACTGCTTCGTTGAGCTATCATTTGTGGTTTGCCAGGTCGCTTGTGACTAAAGAGCTAAAGGTAGCGCAGTGTAGGCCTAAAACTACAATCTTGACCGAAAGCTTTCGTGACTGCAGGAATTCGTATTCGGCAAAGCCACGCAAGCAATCGTCCTCAGGTGAGGACGATTGCTTGTGTTGCCATCGAAACGTCGTGATATTTGTATTAAGAAAAAATTCTATCTACGTGGCTTTACCGAAAGACCCAAAGAATACTAAAAATACAAGTTTAGTTGTAGTATGGGTCTCGATGTGCATGGGTCTCTGTGGGTCTCTATGAGTACGGGTCTCTATGGGTCTCTGTGGTCACTTCTGAAAAAAAGCTTTTTATAGCCTTGCCGGCCTTCTTAAAACACATTCTCCTGCGGAGGGAGGGAGCTGGTAGGAACGTTGGGTTGCTCGGTCAATGGCCAGGGTCAACAAGGGCGGCACCACCACGTGGTGCATTCCGCACAATATGCCCGGCTGTGAGGGCGGGCACAAGCCGGCGTGAGTAGGTTAAACGTTGAGTTTTATAAGGGCACCACGGGGTGACCAGCCCCTCCCCACCCAGCCACACCCCTCCCACCCCCCACCCAGCCCCACCCCTCCCCACCCAGCCTCCGTCCACCGAGCCCCACCCCTCCCACCCCCCACCCAGCCCCACCCTCCCCACCCTCCCCACCCAGCCCCTCCCTCCCCACCCAGCCCCTCCCCACCCTCCCCTCTCCACCCAGCCCCACCCCTCCCATTTTTGGATGCACGACGGACGGACAGACACAATAATCCCCTGTGGGCTGCTGGTGTAGTAACCAGGAGGCTCCTACACAGTATGAGTGCCGCTACACACTAAGAGCACCTGATCAATGCGTCTGTGTCCGCGCGTGTGTGTAGGGATTTCCTGCCGAGGGGATCTGGGATCGTGACGCGGAGACCCCTGATTCTTCAGCTGTGCACGGCCGACACCGGTACTGGCGCAGAGACAGCTGTGCAGTGCCTCTTGCAAAAGCTGTGTGTGTGTACACCTGTGTGTGTGTGTGTACACCTGTGTGTGTGTGTGTACACCTGTGTGTGTGTGTGTCACTGTGTGTGTGTGTGTCACTGTGTGTGTGTACACCTGTGTGTGTGTACACCTGTGTGTGTGTCACTGTGTGTGTGTCACTGTGTGTGTGTACACCTGTGTGTGTGTGTCACTGTGTGTGTGTCACTGTGTGTGTGTCTGTACACCTGTGTGTGTGTGTGTCACTGTGTGTGTGTGTTATGGGGAGCGGTAGTGTAGCGGTTAGCGCGCTGCGCTATGAACCTGGCGACCCGGGTTCGATTCCCGCTTACGGCCAACACCATTGACGATTATCTGAACCGGTCCGGGGCCTCCCCTAGGTCGACTCAGCCTCAAATGAGTACCTGGTGCGGTGTGTAAACATTTCCACTGGGGAGACAAAGGCGGTCGGGCATGGTGCTGGCCACTCACCCCCTCGTGTACCGTTCCGGCCTTCATAGGTGCTCGCTAACAGCACTTGCCCCTACAGTCTGTTAAGGCTATACGGGGGATCTTTGTGTGTGTGTACACCTGTGTGTGTACACCTGTGTGTGTGTGTGTCACTGTGTGTGTGTGTGTACACCTGTGTGTGTGTGTCATTGTGGGGAGCGATAGTGTAGCGGTTAGCGCGCTGCGCTATGAACCTGGCGACCCGGGTTCGATTCCCGCTCACGGCCAACACCAGTGACGATTATCTGAACCGGTCCCGGGCCTCCCCTAGGTCGACTCAGCCTCAAATGAGTACCTGGTGCGGTGTGTAAACATCGCCACTAGGGAGACAAAGGCGGTCGGGCGTGGTGCTGGCCACCCACCCCCTCGTGTACCGTTTCGGCCTTCATAGGTGCTCGCTAACAGCACTTGCCCCTACAGTCTGTTAAGGTTATATGGGGGATCTTTGTCTTTGATCTTTGTAGGTGTGTGTAGGTGTGTGTGTAGGTGTGTGTGTAGGTGTGTAGGTGTGTAGGTGTGTGCGTAGGTGTGTAGGTGTGTTTAACTCGTGGTTTAGTAGTAATTAATTGAAGGTGGAGGGGTTACCAGCCCCTCGCACCCGCCCAGAGCCCCCGTTTAGCCCCTGTGGTGGACACATATGCCATGAGGGGAGGAGCCAATCAAAATTGGAACCTCCCCCCACAGCACTGTCCACGACAGAGTTGCCCATCCGGCACCGCGAGGAGGTAGGGGGTTGTTTTGCCGGACTAAATCTGCAGGTTCGCAGATTTGCTGAGCATTTCTGTGAGGTCCTGGGGGAGGGAAAATCCCTCAGCCAGGAAAACATCGTGGCACAAAGTGAGGATGACCCTGCTGAGGCTGCAGTGCCTCAAATATTGGAAGAAGTCACCCCCTGTGAGTGGCTGGCTGAGGTGCCATCTGTTGAGGAAGTACTGAAGGCGATCCGGAGTCTGAGACCAGGAAAGGCAGCGGGCAGAGATGATCTCCCAAGCGAAATGCTGAGGGAGGGCGGCGTTTGTGCACAGACTGCCCTATATGACATCATAACAACAGTCTGGACCACTGGACGGGTTCCGCAGGATCGGAAGGATGCCCTGGTGGTCCCCCTTTTTAAGAATGGGGACCGCACAGACTGTAACAACTACAGGGGCATCTATCTCCTCAGTATGCCGGGAAAGGTCCTGGCAAGGATTATTCAACATCGCCTTGCCAGGCACGCTGAGGAGAGGCTTGCGGAGCCCCAATGCAGTTTCAGGAAAGGGCGGTCCTGCACAGATGCCATATTTTCTGTCTGTCTGTCTGCTACAGCAGAGGTGTAGGGAATTCCAACAAGACCTACATCTCTGCTTTATTGACATGGTCAAGGCCTATGATACAATCAGTAGGCCTGGGCTCTGGGTTGTTCTTCGTGCTTTTGGAGTACCTGACCCTCTGCTCACGATCATTAAGGACCTTCATGATGGTGAGCGGGCCCGGGTAAAACTACGTGGCCGGGAGTCAGAGCCATTCCCTGTTAACCTTGGGGTGCGACAGGGATGTCCTCTGGCTCCCACATTATTTAACATCTATTTTGACCACGTAGTTCGTGAAGCCTTCAATAGCTGTACCGGGGGAATCTCCATATGGTACAGATATAATGGGAGGCTGATCGATGCCCGGGTGCGGTCAAGGGATGGCTCCCTATTGCTCAACCATGTGATGTATGCTGATGATTTGGTAATAGCTGCACATTCGGAGGAGGAGTTGGAGACGCTGCTGCTGAGACTGGAGCGTGCCACTAAGAGGTGGGGCCTTACCATCAGCCCCACCAAAACTAAGCACCTGCCTGGGTATTTTGTACCATCGGACACTCCACCCCCACAACTCCCAATCGGTGATGGGGCAGTTGTGGAGAGTTTCCCATACCTGGGCAGTGTGCTTATGACTGGCTCCAGTTTAACAGCAGAGGTCTCACTCCGAATCAGTCGAGCGGCAATATCTTTTCATCGGTTGCGTAACGCTGTGTGGAAGCTACCTGGTCTGTCGCTCCGCACTAAGCTTCAGGTCTTCTCGGCCACGGTCATTCCCTCCCTTTTCTACGCTTGCGAAACGTGGACCCCCCTAATGGAACATCTTCGCCGGTTAGAAACATTTAGGCTGGCCTGCCTACGATCCATCCTGGGTTTAACCAGACTGGATTGTGTGAGGAGCTCAAAAATCCTTGAAAGATCTGGGCAAGGGTCCCATCGGTGAGCTCCTCCGGCGGGGAAGGCTGTGATGGCTGGGTCATGTAGCCCGCATGCCCAGCCACGGCATGCCGAAACAGCTTTTATTCGGCCGGATTGAGGGGGCTAAGCGGGCGCGGCACGGGCTAGAGAAGAGATGGAGTGATGTGGTACAGGAGGACGTGGAGCTGAGTGGACTTGCCGATGATCGGTACCAGCGGTGTCAAGATCGGCCTCTGTGGAGGAGGCTCGTGAAGGATGCTAGTGGGCAGTTGGAGGTAGTCGCCCTCCAACAACAACGGAGGGCGGAGGAGCGACGCTCACAACAACGAGCGGAGCGCCGGGTGGCTAAAGCACAGCAGGTTGGCACAGTAGGGGGCACAGGTGGTGCATCAGCCAGTCATCTCAGTCATCTCAGTCAGTCGACCCGTGGCACCTGGGTCTGCCCAGTGACCTCCTGCCAGCGGGCGTTCGACACTTCACGTGGCCTCACGGTGCACATAGCCTGGCACAAGCGTCGTGGTGACGTCACCGCCACTTAGTGGCGAATGGCGGTTGTTGTTGTTGTTGTAGGTGTGTGTAGGTGTGTAGGTGTGTGTGTGTGTAGGTGTGTGTGTGTAGGTGTATGTGTAGGTGTGTGTGTGTGTACACCTGTGTGTCGCCATCTCACCGGGTTCTTCGGGCGAGAATTAATAACGCGCGACATCACAGCGCCACACACTCTGTCCCAGCTCCCTCCTCCTGATGGTGGGGGCTCGTTTCTCGCTGCGTCTCCCCCCGCGTGTCTCCCCATAATCCTGTCTCCCTTGTCTCCTGTGTCCACTACATGTCCCCCCCCCCCTCGTATCCCGTTGTGCCCCCCCGCGTGTCTCTCCCATGTCCTCCACCCCCACCACCATGTCCCCCTGTGTCCCCCCGTGTCCCCCCCGTGTCCCCCCCATGTCCCCCTGTGTCTCTCCCGTGTCCCCCCCTCCCCCGTGTCTCTCCCGTGTCCCCCCGTGTCTCTCCCGTGTCCCCTCGTGTCTCTCCCGTGTCCCCCCGTGTCTCTCCCGTGTCCCCGC